>NC_083550.1:5498826-6098826 GCF_018135715.1 Danaus plexippus | reverse complement strand
AATCTCGCGTCTGATCTACTAGTTTTACTAATAATACAATGGTATACCGATAGATTTAGTAACTATGGACCATATTTCTTCTCCACAAAGTTTTAAGAGATTGAAAAATTCACAATTTTCTATAAAACATATATATCATTTGATTGAAAATAATTATCGATCGGTTTGAAAAATATATATCTTTTAATAAAGGACGTGAATTTCTCGAAGTATTTGTAATTATGTGCCGGCGGACGTAGCACCTGCTCACGTTTCTATTATTTATGACACATACGGTATGTTATTTTTCATCCATTGTATCTTGAAATAACATTGTCTGTCACATTTATCAAATACAATCTGATTGTAAATATATTCAGATTACATTTATGTGTGTTATGTAGGCAACAACTGTGGCTCAGCGATGATTATCATCTCGCTGTTTCATGGTATATTAAGGTTTGTTTGTGTATAAATACTAAATCAAAGCGTGTTTCACGTGTTATTTCGTTTTCAGTGCTATAAACAATGCCTAATAAACGTGCAGCCAACTATTATATCGCGTTGCAATATCACAGCGAGATCAAATATGCCATGTTATATTGTTTCAGTTGATTCGGATATTTAATATATAAATAAAGGGTATATATTAAATGTTAAAATTAAAAAGGTTAAAGCAAAGATAAATTAATAATTTGAAAACGTTATGGCAAAGAGACATGTGCATATTCCAATGTGACTCTGATGGATATGGAATTTTTTTACCGTCGTTATCAGGCATTATTTTCGTTAACGTTGTTTAGTTATAATATCAGATAGTTTTACGTATGTTATATATACACCAGAACAATATGCTTCAACCTAATACTTATTGAATGAAGTCAATACAATAGACATATCAAATAAAGAGCAGATGGATCTTTGGGTGAATTTACCAAATATCATATGACACATAGCTAATGTTTCAAAACTATACTGCCGTATATGTTTGTAGCCAAAGCTAGTATGCAGTAAAAATTAGAGTTTATCTTTTATTAAAGAGAAAAAAGAAATCAACAATCATAACTGTTTATTTACTGATTTTTGTACACGTTGACGCAATTCCTATTTGAATAATCAATAATTATGGAGTGTTAAAATTATCAGGTGTCACCTGCGTAACCACCTGCGTAGCCACTTATGAATGTGTCACAACAATGAGTTTTGGTTGGTATAAAAAGAGGCGAGGGTACGGATTAAAAACAATCTTACTCGAGACGTTGCAGCGGTCGGACCTCTTTGAAATAAAGGATTAGGCAAACCCTCTACGAGGTTACCTTCGATACCATGAGACCCTGACGATAATCAAGAATAAAAGATTGGGTGACGTCAGTTATGATGTCATACTCTTTAAATACTATGTTAGAATAAAGATCATTTAAATAGAGTAAACATGACGCCACACTGTCTGTTTGGTCGATACCTCTAAATATATTAACGATGTGTTTATTATTGTTAATCTGTTTGCAAGATTTTACCTTAGAAGGAATCACAGTGTATAATAGGTTGTCTAGCTTTTTTATTTTAATAAATTATTGGTAATTATTGCTGTTGTATGCCTACACATTTTGATATTAACAAATTTATCACGATCTATATCATATCAGACTGTCACTGCATGGGCTTCAAATCTTCGATTATCTATCTAGAGAGTTGTTATTGATCTTAAATGCACAGGATCAGCGTTGGTCCTGCTCTAGCTACGCTCTACGGCTCGCAACTGACCATCCACTCTCCAGTTACATTATTGAATAGAAGAGCCGCTTGCTTGTTTGGTGTTAGAAAGATCTAACTCAAATGTAGTACTCGTGGTTGTGGCTGTTTTCGGAGACCAGATAACTTAAATTTCGTATCTGCTAAGTCAATTACAACTCTTCTTGGGTCGTTAACAATTTTTTTCAACGGTTTTTGTCGGGTTCGCTAGTATATGCGAAGTATTGCATCAATAATTTCTTACTCTTCATTACTCATAGCCGACAGGCAGTATCGTTTTAATAACAGGTTTAGGGAGAGAGTTTTTGTATCATTTTAGTTTTCAAGGGTATATTCTAGATTTTTTTTAAATTTCAAAATAGAAAGAGTTATTTCACCATACATTTCATACCCAGGTTTTAGAATTATAACATTTTGAAGCTTTTAGGGATCTCTGATTTCCACTCCGGGAGAAAATGGAGGTCATTGTCTCCGCTGGCATTGCGATAGCTCCATACCTCCAGCAATTGATTGCTGGTCGCCAATTCGTCACTGTGGTGATTCTTCTACATGATGCCTTCTCTAGTTTGTGGCATTTATGTGCTAGAAAACTCACAACCAGTTTGTTTTGCAGCACACATTTCACAAGAAAAAAATTCCATATTTCCACATTTTCCACACTTCAGGAGGCAATTTTGTGCTTTCCTCTGTCAATATCCTCATCTACTCTCGCATTAAAATTATCCATAACACATTTACCTGATCTTTGAAATCAACTTTTGATTTCTCTTGTTAGGATTATACGTTTATTTTAAAAATAAAATAACAAAATGCTTACCGTTTCCTATAAATAAGATAAAAGCTTCTAAATTTATATTCTATATAGTAGCGAATATTTTTTATTTGCGTAGTTAATAATAATTAAGAGTACTTAAAATTATCAGGTGTCACCACTCAATTGCATCACCACCTGCGTAGCCGCCTCTGCAAGAGCTGTCACAACAATGATTGTCGGTTGGTATAAATAGATGTGAGGGTATAGATTAAAAAGACTCTCGCTCGAGCCGCTTAACGAGCGGACCTCTTCGAAATAAACGATTCGTTAAACCGTCTACACGGCTATCTTAAATATCCCGGACCCTGACGATAGTCGAGAAGAAAGCCATTGGTGACATCAGTAATGCTGACGTAACGTTACTCTTCTTAAAAACAACTAATTTGTATTACCTCTGATATCTGTATTACATTTTTGATAAATATTTTTAATAAATAAACTAATAAGTTATAAATACATCTATAAATTATATTGATTAATAAATATATATTACATTTCTTTAGGTTTAATTCTGGACGTATAAATCTAACTCTTAATTAAGAGAACTTTTAATTGAGAAAATTAATGCCAGTATTGCAATAAACCCTTTACACATGAGAATGACTCGAGCTTTGTCATTGATTGAATACGTAAAGGGGATCTTAAATATTACACGGGAATCATAAAATAGATATTAAAGTGATATTAATGTAAGTTTTCGTAACGATAGAAATGAGCTGAATAATCTGAGATGTCAGGTATTTTATTTGTGACGTAATGGTCAATCAAGAACCTACAATAAATTAGTACAGCTGTACGGATTACAGATTTGAAAACAAAGGCGATTCAGATTGCTTTGAGTTATGTCTATGGGATGAATGATTCCTTCGATCTTTAACATAATAACATATTATAATGATCTTAAAGCGGATGATTTTTCTAATTATCAATTATTGTTTATGGAGAATTGAAAAAAAAAAAAATATTTTTTTTTAATAAAAAATAAATTAAGAAAATAGATGAAACGAGGTACGAAATTTGAGAAATTGAATTTTGAAATTGCTTCAAAGATTCTTCATTATATTGAACCTCGTTTCTGTATCAAGGATGTGTTGCGAGGAACATGATGGCTTAAAAATATATGAAAAATATAAGTTATATCCTTATTAGACGTATTGTTTTAATTGAAGGCTTCACCGCGGATTAGTTGCATTGTAAGGCTAGTGTGAGCATTACGGATGTGGTTGTAATGAATCGATCGATGGTACAGACGTAGGGTATTATAACAATTAACAATTTTATCAACAATACATGGAATAAGTTGTATTTATATAAAAAAATACATATCATGTGCTAGTCACCTGTTTTTTTTTTTTTTTTTTTCGGGGAGAAATTCTCTTATAGACTGCTCACTTCCCTGGCTCGACAGTGAGTTTTGTGGGGGGGTCGCCCAGCGCCTGATGGTATTTGCACTGGGAATACCCACTATGTTATAACAATTAACAGTTTTATAAACACTACATGAAACAAGTTGTATTTATATAAAAATATTACGTATCATGTGCTAGTCATCTAAGGTCTTTATAAACGAAACATTCTCATGCTTGTTTAATTAAAATAAAATAATAATTTTTATCGTAGATTCATTTCATCCAAACTATAGTTTGCGATAAACTTTTCGTCCATATAACTATTTGTTTTATTCCATCATCACCTTTTCCTATACGACGCCAGGTGTATCGTGGTTCATGGTTTATTTATGTCCAACACTAGTTGTATCGATATCGATGAATCCCCGTCAATATGTATTTCACCATCCTTTGTTCGATGTTAAGATATTTGTTGCATGTAAATGTTAATGGCTATCACTTACATTTAAACGAAACGTCAAGTAAGCTGAATATATTAGCACTTAATATGTGTAATTTCGTGAGGATGTACGGATATTCATTACTGTCTTACTTACACTGTATTATGTATAAAGACTTCAGATCTCCCTGCCGGTAGGTTACTACATCTATTATTTTAGCACAGTTACTACTTTCGCCTCTGAACCTAAATCCGAAATAAAAGCTGACAATGTTGCGGGCAAAAACTAGTGATACATAATTCATAGTCACGTTAATCCCACTGCTCTAATACAATATTCGTGTTACTGTAATACTTTAAATAGAAAAATAAGCGTCATTCCAGAATCGAACTTGCGAATTATGAGGAATCACTTCCCAGTTCCTTGACTATTGAGCTATCGCGCTTTTACAACAGCATCCTGTCAATATTTTTTTAGACTGTAAAATTACATAGCATTGATTATAATTTTCTTAGGGAAATCTAACAGATGGCACCTCTGTCGTGATATAAGGGTAAAATATATGGAATCTTAATTCATCGACTCGAGTCAGGCCACGATAGTTATTTGGTAAAGCAAGTGGTACGAAATATAATGACGGTCCCAGATTTGAATCCCGCTTGCCGTAATAATTTTTCGGTTCATTTCATTGGAACTCAAATTTATTATCAAAATTAATTTTATAATTATACGAAATTAAGATAATTTTTGAAGCATTATTATAATATAAAGAGTTACAAGTTTAACGTACAAACTTCGATGTATAAAAATTGCTAAGGCCATAAATTTCCAAATACGTAACTTATCAATGTTGTCAACATCATTGTATAATATGAAACTAATAGTATATATGTATAATATAATTGATGGATAGCGTGTTGCATAACTATTTTCTATTAATCAGATTTATGCCTTACCTTCTCTGCAGTTACAAAATGAACTATTTCTATGTAAATATTCATAATGTTTTGCAGTTTACGGTGTAATTGTCTGGGCCAGTGAATCTAGAACGGTGGAGTTTAAATTATGATAAATAGTGCCGTATACAAATGCGTTATTATTTTAAATTGCTCGCTAAAGTGAATTTGTTGTGCTAACTAATTTCATTAGTGAGTTTTTCATTGCAAATTAAGCTTGGATTGTTTTAAAAATGATTTGCAAAAAAATATCACCTGTGTAAACACAGTTCGCGAAGTAATATCAGTACATTAAGTGAATGACAGGGAATAGCTTTTGTAAACGCCATCGTTTAAAGCTAGATAGTTGTGTCGATGTGATCCAGAGCAAGCCAGAACAGACGCAACCGCACTAGATTGAAACAATATTACTCTGTTCCATTTCACGTACGAATTATTTGGTGTACCATATTTTTTTAATCGTCACATCATTTCATCGCGATGCTGATCATTGTAAAGCTGGTTTTAATATTGATTGTTTCGATAAAAGTGATTTTGTGATATTAGTATTACTCTCGGTGCGGCTTTTGATTATTTTGTATTGTCAATATTATTTTTTGTTTAAAAATATGTAATGTTTACGCTGAAACTTTGAAAGAGTATAAAAAAAATCGTGCAGATATAAAAATATAATACTTTATGAAGATCTTATATGTGGCACCGAAGTTTGATAAATAAAGATGAAAAGGTTTGATTTGAGATATTCAAGAAGAATAGTTGAAAAATATATAATAACCGTCTTAAACAAGCAACCGAATGCAAAGATAAAGGTCGTTGTGGTTTGTGAACTGATGAAGATGGCATCTCATCGTTAAATATCTCACGAATTTTTTTTTGTATTTTAATTTTAATACAATATATTTATAAATTTATAATATTTTTACAGCATGAATGTCTTGTACCTTTAATTTATATATATATGTATATAAAGGTAAGGTGTCTGTTCGTGTTAGATACGTCGGTTTTCAGTAACTGGTAGTAGACTTAGTAATGGTGTAGCATACATGATACATAGCATTTAAAATAACTGTTACAAGAGACGTTTAACTTGAATAATATAATAAATCTATGTAATATATTTTATAAACATATTATCATTTGAATAAATAATAAATCATCTATTTCATCAACGTATCTGATACATACAGACTAAGGTCTGATCTGGTAATAGTTTAAGATCTTATTCGATCGATATAAACGTAATGCCTCACTCAATATTCTAATTTATTTTTTATATACATTCTAAAGCCTTCCTTAGCTGTCATTAGAATACTATAGTTAGGTCTCACTTTATTATTTAACTATTTTTTTATCATTTCTTTTATATTTATTTGAGAATAACATTTTAAATTTTAACAAACAACGAGAACGAATAGGAAAACACGCAAAAATTATTATTGCATTCAAAATAGACTTTAGATTTTTTTTTGTTTAAATAAACGCGTTTACGTATTTGTTTAGTTTGAAAATATGAATAGTTAAAATCAATCATATCAAGTTGTTGTTTCTACACATTAATCTCGGGATATTATTTTTTTCATTTAATGATGATATTATTAGTAGATGGCAAGAGTTTTAAGGAAAAGTCCAGTCCTGTCCTTAAAAAGGCTTATGCTTTTAATTCTATGCTTTGTTTTGAGAGCCATTTTGCAAAGGTGACTTAAAAATAATTAGCTTCCCAACTGAAATCTGCCAGCATGTCGGCTTAATAATGACGTAAAAAATTTAAAAACACACTGTCATTTGTAATCCAAACTGTAATTTTATGAAAAAAATTCTGTCTGTCTGTCTGTCTGTTTTAACATTGACTTGCAAAAATTTCATTGCTATTCATATACACAAATACATACAGACCTAAATGTATGTAACTATTGCAAAAACTAAAACCGTCTCATGTCATAGTATCAGTGGATAGCTTTATGCGATCCTATAAAGCCTTATCAATTATTACAGCCTTAGTGATAAATGACTCAATAAGTTAATTAAATCATTGGTATGGCACATCCAAATCATATTTAACATTCATTTAATAAATTTAATATTCGTTATACAATTGTCAACAAAAAAAATGATGGAGTACACAACACGATATTTAGACTTTGGGAAAACCTTATTCAAGATCGGAGTGTGTGCTTTGAACAAGTCAAACAGAACTTTTCGCATATGAAGCCGAGTTTACCGTTCTTATATTTATCGGCGAATTTAAAACTTTGTATTGAAATACGATTTTGTTTGTTCAGATTTAATTAAATCTTTCTGCTTCTAACATATAGCCTTTTTGCTTCAAGTTTATTCCTATTTGTTATATGTAAAACTAAGTTGACTAAGTTATAAATGAAAATGCGACTGTGAGTTGAAGTTAACTGAATAGTTAAATTATAGAAAATAAAATTAATTAAATTCATTTTTATTTTTTAAATAGAAGTGAATTTAAAATAAATCGGCAACTCTCTCTCAACAGGAATACATTATGAGACCATATTAATATAAATTTGTTAATCAAGTAAGCATATATAGGTATAGCCTCTAAATATTTTTTTTTGTTCCAAAAGATTTCTTTGCATCGTTGAATAAATAGTTTGGATGAGTAAATTACTTGACAATTTATACCGAAAGTTTAAAGATTTTACTCTAAACAGAAACTTGGGTTATAAATATTTTAAATATTTAATATTTCCTGGGCATGAAAACAATGATATTATTCCAAGAAATAAAAGCCTAAACATAATGAACCTTTTTATATACAGTTGACGTAATACTAAGTTTAAAAAAAAGGGTAAATTAAATGAAAAATTTATGGAGTTCGGAATCTTATTTACCAGATGTATCTTATTTGCAGTGTCGTAAAAATTATTTCCTAAAAACCATAGAGATTAGTAAATGCTCTCATGATACTTATTTTGATTTCCGTTCTTGGTAAGTGGTTGTTCATAATTTTTACACGAATATAACCTTGTAATGGCAATAACGACTTGATTTTGGTCAAAAAATAAACAATAATAGCAACTCGCAGCCAAGAATGGGAGTCACTCAAGACGTATTTTCGTTCTATTTTTATTTTTTTCCGAAATGTCTTCTGAAATTTCAATTACCAGCTACACCAGAATCTTTTTAACAAACAATTAAGTTACATTCATTTCGATTTCGTGAATACTGATATAAGTTTGCAGATTTTGGCGAATTGTTCATTGCTGTCATAATACTTAGTCGTAAGCGTATATATCTATTTGTTGTTTGACATACCTTACATAAAGATATTAAATAGGAATCACAAAGCTTGCGTGTTGTTACCAATAAAACTGTAGCCTTGTAACAAATGTGCCACGCTTCACACATGATATAAGTGTTTTATTATGTTCTACGAAAAGCAATTCAATATCATAGATTGGAAAAAGGAAATTGAAGGCTCTAACGTAATGCGGGTTCACTATTTCAGCGTGTACCTACGATATAATATACATAAGTGGGTATGGAGTTGATTGACCTGAAATATAGGCGTATTTTCATATAAGACGATCACGTTTCTGTACTTAAAGATATATGTTTTACTTTAAGTATATTTAAACAAGATTGATTTGTTACTATTAAAGTGATTATTATTTATTGGAAGTTCATGTATTTCGATTTTAGTTGGACCTGTAGTTGAAAGTCTGTGGTGATCTAATATGCAATACAAGCAGAATACTACCTATATATATATATTTATATGGTGAATCTCAAATGAAAACAAACAAGGTGTATAACTTATATACATGTTATAAAATTATATCAATTTTTCAGTGCAAAAGCTACACATATATTTTTTACCAAACACACACACTGTTGTCCTTACGGTGATTACTTATATATTCTTTATTTATGTATAATATTTCTTTCTCCTCCGCTATCACTAACACAATACACCCAAGCATTTGTTTGTATACTACAAAGGAAATGAAAAGGGAAAGGCTTCGCGGCCAATAGTTGGGATTCGATGGGACCATAGGCATTTAGCGAATCTGCATGAGATTGGAATGCCTATACTTGTATTCCGTTCACATTGGAGCTGGGATTTGAGGCGTTTACGTTTGTTTTTTACTGCCAAGTATGGATTTAACACATAAATAATTTATTTGAATTTTATATATCAATGTGTTAAGATTTCAAAATTACCGGTTGAGCGATTGCTATGATATTATTTTATCTTCGCGAGGTCAATTTATTCTATGTGAGTTTTATGGATGTGTACATACCCTTATCTCAAAGCTATGTTGTGTATGCCACCTTATATTGTTTTACTTTTTGAGGCTAAAGCTGGATAGCCAGCTTTACTTACTGATTGTTTCTCAAACATTTCATTTATTCCAAGTTATTGGTGCAATAAATCCTTGCGGTGTTTAGGTTTTTCCTTGTGTCGTTTCCTAAAAATCTTTGTTTGGCAGAATAATATATGGAACCAATGCGAGTGATGTTTGGCCACATTTTAACATGAACAGTTTGGGATGAGATTATAATCTTGGGGTTTATCGAATACTACTATAAACTAGAACAGGGGTATCCTGCATTAGTTGTTTAAATATAATTAAGTCATTTAAATTAATTCATTAAAAACTTTTGAGTTTTATATATAAAAATTGTTTGAATATAAAATTATAGATAATTGTTGTATGATGTGATTATGGTATTTTATTGTTACCTTAAATAAGATATAGATATAAATTACAAGAGAAAATGAGGATACGAAGAAAATACGTGAACTGATATATTAGAAACGTCAAGTTAACGGAATGCGACATGTGCCATAGACAATTGACTTACACTTTATTATTTTTGCCAGAATTATGTGATGCTGTCAGATCTTTATTCAAGAAAAATCTTTTATAATATTGGAACCAGTAAAAAATGTTTTTGTCTGAATGTTTAATAGTTTTATACTCTGGAGGCCTCTTAATAATATATACACGTCCATACCGTCCTAAGTAAATAAAATTAGACGGATCTTGAGACGTGGGAATGTTTGGAGGCAAAAGTGCTTTTATATGACCGTTACTGAGAAGTTACTTTTGGTAATTAGGTTGTGTTTTATATAAGTATCAAATGAAGTAGGATGTTGGAGGTCGGCATTAGTTCTTGAATTAATTGATCGTCTGCAATTTAAGCTTTGTATATATATATATATGCTAATTTTATTAATACAGTCTAAAGCGGGTTATTTCAGCTAATATATTTTTATTGCAGATTCATATATATTATATTTAAAAAAATATTTGGTTTTAGTTTATCCAGTTTAAAATTTTATATAATTTAATATTCTTTTATATTTGGTTGCAATAAAAAAAAATATTTTGTGTAATTCTATATTGATGCTATATTGATGGATTGTATACGCTCAAAATATCCGTGTTATTATAACCGACAGTATATACCTTCTTGTTTAAACCGTTCTTTTGTTCATTGATAGTCATTACTTTTTCATTCGCCATAAGACGGACTCGCAACGACCTAAAGACGTTGGCATTTGATTAAGGTCGCTCATGCCCGCGTGCCTTCGTAATTAACATCAAGGTGGAAGAAACTAGGCCATCGCTTTTAAAACATCTAAAATCTTCAAAACAACATCAAAGATAAGTCTTAGAAATAGCTATTGTTTTAAAAATCAAAAGTGCTCTCTCCAAATGACTTTCATTTGAAAACAAAATGTTACTTTGAGGAATGTAAAGGTGTGCTATATTCAATGTCACTTAACATAATAATAGATTTTTTTACGTTACAGTCTAATTTAAAAATTGTGACATTAATGTATTGTGTTTGTAACGTAAAACATTAAACTTAAGTTTTGGTTTAACTTAACTAGTTTAACATATTGCAAAGCGTGTTATTTTTTTCGTATTAATTTTTTTGGTACAATACTATAAAATTGTTGTTATATCCATCAGTGGAACTGCGCCTTTATTTTTTAATGCATACAGAGTTGGTAGTGCAGTCTCACAAGAATGCTCCTGTAAAGGTTCGTTTCTTGCAGTCATTTTCTTAAAGCTTTTCATTTATTCGAAAATCTTGTCAAATGATATTTCATATTTTACTTATGAAATTACTTTTATGTTTTGATATATACATTCACTGTTGATTTCCGAATTAATTCATAATAATTTCATATCTAGAGGGTGTCCTACTAAGAATTTTTCCGATATTTAGCCTTGGGCATACGGGTACGCGACCCCGGATCCTCGAGATACCACTTTCATACCTTTATCTCCAGTCCATGAAGGTGGTTTCCTGTATATCCACCCCATTCACCTTCCTAACCGCTTTCCCCCCTTCTCTATCTTTTCCTTCCCTGGTTTTACCCGTAAAACAGAGTTTTGGAGGTCAAATGGCAGTCGCTCCGTTAAAACCACTCCTCGCCACTCTTATGACTGTAAAAGATAAAGGACTGGGTACGGCTACGGCGTCGCCGATAAACGATGCGCAAGCACATCGCCCAACACCTGCGATAAGTGGCCAGGGCCTACCGTTTCAAGTACGGGCACGGCTAAATTACCCAAACGGAAATTTCGCTTTGCAACGTGGAATATTTAATTTCTAAGCGGAGGATACAGAAAACTCGCAGATGTACTCATAAGAGGTCGGGTCCAGTGTGCGTTCCTCCAGGAAACTGGCTGGAAGGGTAATAAGTCTCGGAACATCCGACAGGGTTACCGGCTGATATACACTGGATCGCCTTTAGGTAAAGCTGGTGTGGCGGTAGTGCTATCTGAAGAGCTTCGGAATGGTCCTCTTGAAGTCGACCGTCGCTGTGATCGCCTGATGCGGGTGCGGGTACTGATCGAGGGAGTGATTACTAACTTGATCAGTGCTTATACTCCTCAGGCTGGATGTAGCGGGTCCGAAAAAGAGTCATTCTGGGAGCAATTTGAAGAGGTTCTACGTGCTATACCAGCTGCTGAAGTAATCATAGTTGGGGGGGACTTAAATGGCCACGTAGGTAGGGCTGCGGAAACGTTTGATCGTGTACACGGTGGTTTTGGTTATGGTCGTCACAATGCAGAGGGAGAAAATATTCTCAGAACCTGCTTTGCATCTGACTTAGCCGTCGTGAACACGTTCTTCCAAAAGACTCCGCAGCACCTTATCACGTATAAGAGCGGGTCCCACTCAACTCAACTAGATTATCTGCTGACCAGACGGTGTCATATATAAGGCGACTTACTGTAAAGTCATTCGTGGTGAAAGCCTGACGACCCAACATCGTCTTTTTGTCATGAACTATGTCGTCACCCCGAAAAAGAAAGTAGCCGAGAAACGTAAGCCTCGGATCAGGTGGTGGTTGCTGAATCGAACGATGCAGACCAACTTTCGGGCAGAGGTTGAGCGTCAAAATCTGTCGACTAATACCGAAACTGCTCAGGAAGTTTGGGATCGAGCCCAGTCAGCTAATATCACAGGAGGTAACCGAGATTTAGGCCTTTCTAAGGGAGGATGGGTCATTGACAAGGAGACATGGTGGTGGAATGACGATGTGTGGGAGGTGATTCGTGAAAAGAAGACTGCCTTTAAGGAGTGGCAGCAATCAAACTCTCCTGAAGACAGAGTAGAGTACATAGCAGCAAAACGTGCCAGTAAAAGGGCTGTTGCCAGAGACCGCAGTGACAGGTTATCACGGTTATAAGATACATTTCAAACTGCGGAGGGGCAGAATCTCATTTACAAATTGGCACGAGCTCAGGATAGATTCCCAGGGCACGCTGCTGACTCAAGGGACTAATATACGAGAGCATAATAAGACCGGTTCTCTTATATGGCAGTGAATGTTGGCCAGCACTGTCTAGGCACACTCAGGAGGTTCTCGTAACGGAGATGAAGATGCTAAGATGCATGTGTGGCGTTACGTGGGCTGACCGCATACGTAACACATTTATCCGAGGTAGGCTTGGAGTCCGTGACGTAGCGTTTTATGAGAGTCGCCTGAGGTGGTATGGCCACATTGCATGCTGGCCTGAAAACTACGTCGGGAAAATTTGCCTTGATATGTCTGTCCCTGGAGCCAGACCCCCAGGACGCCCAAGGGAGCGATGGCTGGACACCGTGAAGCAGGATATGAGAGCCAATGGACTTATCACCGAGGATGCCAAAGACTGTGCAAAGTGGAGGAGTTTGACCAGGAAGGCAGACCCTGGCTAAAGCTGGGCTAATTTCCAGGAAGAAGAAGAAGAAGAAGATTAACTGTTAATTGAATTGATCGTTGATTATAAATGGGTTAAGAAATTGTTATAATTAATTTTGAGAAATTTATAACCTGCCTTCTGCTCAGTATATACGACCTTCTCCTTTCTCACTTCTCATGATAGTGGAGTATGTATTTGTGTTATTTTACTTATCTATATTACTGTACCACTTATAGTAAAACTATTTCTTTTATCAAATCCAACTTAATGTTTTTACCCTCTCTGATGCCAGGCGGATTCTTTAGAGCTGAGATTCTCTTGGGGATGCGTTCAATATGGTTTTTGAGGGCTTATCTACTGGATATGAAGTTTGTGTAGTTGATTTTAAAATAACTTGATACAATTAAGTCAGGTTGCAATATTTTTGAATGTATCAATATACTGTCTTATAAATACATGTCCATAATGATTCTTTAATAAAACTGCTAAAATTGATAAATTTGTTTACAATCTCCTATTAAGGTTCAATATTAATTTTATTAATTTTTTGTAAAAGTATGTAACGTAGTAACGAGAATTGATTTAAAATTAATTTAAACTAAAGAACATTTTTGAAATTTCTTGTAATAATAACCTTAGAGGGTTATTGTTAATAATGTATTGTTTAAAATAGCAGTATTTTAATATTTTGTATTCTAAAATATATTTTACGTTCAGATATATATTACAATTTAGATTCGATACGATATTACTTTTAAGTTTTACACGTAATTGTTTTCAGATAAGATTATGTTACAGACAAATTAGATATTTAGTTTTTTTTTTTAAAGTTCCGATAAACTTTACAACGCTATATATGTATATATATATATTTAGGGAACACACATGTAATTTGAACCGAACTTTATAATTCCCGAACGCACCCAAAGTGACGTTAAAGCGATAACATCTGGTTTGCTCACTTTTACGCGGGAAAGTATTTTGTCTATGTGACTTGTGTCTTTGTAAATTGAATTTAGCTTATTTAAGGTGTTTTGATTGAAGATAATAACGAGTTTGTTCTAGTTAAAAGTATTGGCTTTATAAGACAACTTTATTTTTTTAATAATTTTGTTAGAAACCTAAATTCAGAAGTGGGATACCATTCACGTTCACAGTTATATTTATATAATGCTTTCTTGATTGCATAAAAACGTAAGAAATAAAATAAATTAAAACATACAAACATACAATTGTATGCTTATAAGAATTATTTGTGTGTGAATATGACTGGTAGACAACATTAGTCTCGCATCAAGTCGCGTTGACAAGACAGGGATCGTAGGTCTTGAAACAGAACTCGATACTAGAGTATAACGTATTCAAAACCGTCGTAACCGTGAAAGTGATAGAGTTATGAAAATAACTTTAAAATCAATCCTATTAAGTTTAAATACATTTGAAACTGAAGGCACTGCCTCGAGTAAAGCGACTCTTAGCAATGAAGACCAAAATAACGAAACTGTTGAGTTTTAAACTCTTTCACTGGAAAATTTTAAAAATCGAACAAGAAATTCAAATTAAGGCATGGTCTAACAGATACAAATTTGTTTTATTAATAGTAGAGGCATTCGGTAAGTTTTGTTTGCTCTGTTCAATTTGTATGGATGTTGGAGAGCTTAAGCGCACATTTACCAATACAGTCTTACTCTTTGGCTTGTCTAAGCTTATCTTAACTGACTGTGGGCGAGATCAGTTGCAATATTCACTTAATACACGAAATACATAGTTGGCAGGTAGAAAGAAAACAACAAAAGCTTCGGCACACACAATTGTAGTGGTTACTGACGCCACGACACATCATCTGAAAACTATTTCGTGACGTCACTATCGAGATGTCTAAAAACCTATAATGGCTGGCGTGAGCTGTACAGATCGAGAGCTCACAGGCTGCTGATAGAAAATCTAGTCATACAAGGCTCACATAAATTGTCAGAGAAGGACACCAGGTTATCATAATTTTAATTTTTTAATTTTCTGAATTAAATATTCACAGTTCAAAGGCAAACTAGACCCTGGTGTACGTGGACCTTATCAGGTAGTTCAAGTCTTTTCCAGTGGCTGCTACCAGTTCAATCTCATTAGTGGTGCGGTTTGGAAAACTACACAAGCAGCAGTTGAGTATATGATACCTGTGAACCGAGAGCGGTGTTCTAAATCATGCGCATTTCTTAAGAGTGAGCGTCTAGTTGCATACCGCAAGCTGATGACTAGCTTTGACACATAATCATTTATTGGACGCGCGATTCAGAGATGTCTCCATCCGTAGAGATACGCCTATAATCAGAGGCAGCTATCTTATAACTGAAGTGTTGACGCGTGATTCAGAGATGCCTTCGTCAACCGCAGACAGTGGGGACGCCTTCCGTCTGGTTTGTTTACAGATGCAGGCTTGGTGTTCGGCTCGACGGAACCTCGCTACTAAAAGTGGTGTAAACAGGAACACAAATTTTGAGGGCCCTCACAGATTTTATTTTTATTTTCACACGTTACAGCATTTTCTTCATGTGTCTAACCAATGGTATTATCACAATCTCTGAAAGTATTTAAGTTCTCAGATGACGACGTACATGACCGTAGAATGCAGTCACCATCATCGTCCCTCCAACCAAGTACAACACAGCTGTATGTGCTGGCGACCCTTAAGCTGCAGTCAGGCTTCACTATCAACTAATTCTAACGAGAACCGCGCCGAGGACGCCGCTTCGTCAGGATAAGCCGATTTAGGGAACACACATTTAATTTGAACCGATCCTTAAAATTCCCGAACGCACCCGAAGTGACGTTAAAGCGATAACATCTGGTTTGCTCACTTTTACGCGGGAAAGTATTTTGTCGACGACTTGTGTCTTTGTAAATTGAATTTAGCTTATTTAAGGTGTTTTGATTTAAGATAATAACGAGTTTGTTCAAGTTAAAAGTATTGGCTTTATAAGACAACTTTGTTTTTTTAATAATTTTATTAGAAACCTAAATATATAATATTTTGTGATGAAATATAAATAATTTAAATGTTTTTAATAATAAAAGACTTTATTTTAAATAATTTCAATACATAACACGGTACGCTTCAGATAAACAATGAGTTGCAATGATTTGACCTCAAGTCAAGAGCGATTGCAGCTTCAGTGATAAACAGCTTGTGAAATTATAGTACATACATGTTTAATGCGATAATTTTGTTCATATTAATAAGCTCATACATCGGGATCAATGTAAATATTGTTCCGTGAATAGTGACACTAAATATGCATACACATATTTTAAATCCCAGTTATTTTACTGTCTGTGTTGAAACTGAGAGATTTTTTGGGATATGTATAAGAAAAACGAGGAGAGCAAAGCTAGTATATTTGATATAAGCATATATCAGTATGAGTGAACTTTTCTCTTCTATTTGTTTAAATGATTTTCGGGATATTATTTCGTTTCGTTACTATTTGGAGGGTTACCTATCTAAGCTAGTACGTAGATTCTCTCAATTTTCTGTCAGAAACAGATAAGTGTAAGGATTCCTTACAATATGTTCTTCGACCTGAGTCCATAACTCAAAAACCTTCAGGTATCCGCCTCCGATATTCATCCCTTCCGGTCGCCTGTGACTTGCACCATTTTCAAACAATTGGAGCGTGTAATGGCACGATCGTTTAGCGTCCCGTGAGCACGCTTGTTTGGGAAATCATCCCTAATTGACGGATTTAGTAAATAAAATCTCATATCCCATTTACCTGACGATCATTTCGAAATGATTTTATAAAATTCTATACATATTTCCAATATGTATGATTTTAAAATTAAAATCTGTGTTCATTTGAAACTGCACTCGAGTGTTGTTATATCGTAAGCGCTTGCATTTTCCCATGTGGATTATCAATTGATATATTTTTTAATTTGTTAACGCTAAGTTTAGAATGTGTCGTATTGAAAATTCTAGACAGCTGAGTATTAAAAAACGATTTAGATTCTAACACAGCAAAAAGAAAAGAGTTAAAAATTTAATAAACATTTCAAATTGAAAACGGATGCTTGATATATAAAAAAAAATGTCTTGGATGAATTTTCTTTCATGAAATTTTAACGATTAATAGTAATGAAACAAACTTCTACTGGGATCTTCGTGATGTTTATAGATGTAGTATTAATTTATGAAAAATTTTATAATAAGGATTACATGTCGTATAAATCATATCACGTATAAAGATATCTAAGATTTGAAATCAAATTTTGTTTCCGGGTACTACGTGTTACGTTCACTTGCCTGATGGAGTGTCCCAGCGGTGTACCTAGTGGTGGTGTCTTTTTTAGGTGTTAGTTTGTTTCGAGGAAATTCAAGGATATTAATAATTAAGCTTTTTCAGTCTAGAGCTATCCCTATCGGCGTATTCTGCTAGCGATCAGTACTGGTACGAAATAATATTTAAAATTTTCACACACACATTGCAAAATGACACTACGTTTTTCCGATACATTGTGTATTATAACCAAAAACATATAAAATTATAATTTTTTCATGTAAACATTTAAATTCTAGGGTTTCCAATAGGAAATAGTCGACAGAAAAACTTTAATAACAGATGTCTCATTCTCAGTTAATATAAGTGATAATCGTTTTATTATTTAAATGTTTTTCAAAAATAAAGAAGACATTTTATTTCGATTCCACCCCTTTTTATATACAGGCATAAACAAGAGGATATTAATGGCCCTATCAATGTGCGGGCAGAACATTCACATAAATTAGCACCAAAGCCGAAGCGAGAGAAAAATAAAAGAGATTTTAAAAAACGAAATATCTTTTATTTTGTAAATGTAAAAAAGCTGTGAATAATATACGTGATCATCACGGTTTGCTCTCGCTATCACAGCTGTCCAGGTCTGAACCAATTATGAACCAGGTGAATAGTGACCTGAATCTTCTTCCTTGTGCCAAATGCATCGGCCCAACATCTGAGGGTATATCCTCTGCTCCTCTACCCCTACATTTGTTACCAACAAATTTTATATGCTTCACCAGATTCATATAAAAAAATTAGAGAAGTTAGTTGTAAAAATATATATAAATTTTAATATTGTTTCAGCTCTATAAAATATTCATATTTTTCACACTGAAATTTTAATAATCATTTTATAATGGTACATATCACAGCTTTGACAATCAGAAGTTTTAAATATAAGTATTCCTACATGATATAAAATTGGAGTATACAGTATCACGTGGTTTTGTCCCAGTTTTAATGTAATTTTTGTTTACTCTAAAAATTTATATATATATATAAATAAATTTAAGGGAAACATATATTAATATAGTTGTATATAAATAAGAAATTCGGATTTTTTTTGTCTCTTTTAAGAGTATGTATTTATGATTGAAAATTATCGTACCGATAAAATTTATGTAAAAGTTAACAAAATTACTTTACATTCTAACTTCCTCCACAAAAATTATATCATAAAAATATTCTATTTTCACAAAAATATATGAACAGGAAGACGTCAACGACATTTTATTTTCCGCTTTCAGAGCTGGGAACAAAGGAAATCTATTTAATAATTGATAGCCTTTGAACTTTAAATACCAATAAAACGACGCTTTCAACCCGTTTGATATTGAACCGAAATTAAAAATTAATTAGAAATTGAATCAAGTGTGTGTGTTTCATGTTTTAGCTAAATGCCAATAACTTTGCCTTTTGTCTTAGTTATTATTTAATAGGTTTGGTAATTTTTCGTATTAATCAATCATGGTTCAAGTAATAGTTTCACTGCTGAAAATGTATCAAAATAGATTACTTTGTAGTTTCTAGACGGAAGTGATGGAATCAGTTGTACTTTTTCTTTCGTATCATTTATTAGTGAAATTACTTGAAACAAATAGCTCCCCAATTTATAGTTAAACAGAATTTAATTGCCTTTTTTAATATTTTTCTCACAGTAATAAATGTTAGGTACGAGTTACGTTTTATTTAAAATCAATATCGGCATTTGCATAGACTATAGTACGTCAGCCTACGGTCGACTGTGCCTGGTAAACCTCGAAAGTACAGTTAGATGAAATGATTTGTCATTTATAAAACTATTGACCTGTAAAATTTATAATTCATTCTATGTTATTATAAATTTAAGTCTTCTTTTTGGTATAAAAAGATATATACAAGGCGATTATCATACGTAGATACTTGTACAAAAACAAATGGTTTTTCCTTCAGGAAAATTTCTACTTTGAATTTTGTTATATTAGGTAAATTTTTTTTACAAATCAATTGAATCACAGGAAATAAAAAAATATGTTACTTGTATTCCGTTAAGATTTTTCTGTTTGAAGTAATCATTGGACCTAATAGTTTTAAATTGTCAATTACAAAGTCAGAACAGCTATATTTCTTTTATATTATATTCTTATATACATCAGATATATATATATTTTTCATCAATCCACTCAATATAAATCTGATTACAATTCAGAATAGAAAAAGATTGGACAAAAACAAGAAAGAATTCAGTAATAAAATATATAAATCCTTCCTCTATGAAACAGATTTTATTATCACTGAAAAAACCGCAATACTGTTACTATTATATTCTGTTTCATGAATTCTAATTACAATGAAAATACTTTTTAAGTAAATGGATCGAAAAATAGAGTGCACAATATTTTGGTGATAGCACGATATACGGCGGAACACAAACGTACATAAAAAATTATTGCGAAAAATATTATCTGAATACAACTTCAGATGTCGGCTGTGAAAGCATTTGTTTGAATTCCAAAGTGCTTCGTAACTGTATGGTCAAAGTAAATGTTTAAATATTTTTGAGTCTGATTTTAACCTCGGAATCTTAAAACTAAAAATTCAACAGGAATATACCTTCAAAATTGGAAATGTCTCTACGTCATGAAGAAAATTATATTTAATGCAAGTATTTTTTATTTATTTTATGCTTTCTATACGTAAAGTAAAAAGGTTCCGCTTAGCATTTCCCAGAATTTCCCTCCCATTGCTCCTTTGAAAGCTTACACCCAGTGTAAATGACTAGAGCCTTATGAGGCGTTAACAAAAAATCAAAAGCCTGTTTGCTTCGTGTACTAACGAGCGAGTCATTGCATTGACTGCAATCTCACCATGAAAGTCGTGTTATGCGACAAATTTGAAAACATCCTGAAAATTTTCTTCCAAACCAGCTTTCGTAGTTCCACGTTATTTGGTCGGGTAATACTACGGGTTACAGAGGTGAAATTTATTCCATTTTAGTTGGCATCGGGATTCTGTTTGAGACAGACGTGTCTCGCTGATGTGAACTTGCAGATCGCGAACGTGATAAAACTTTTTGATTGTGTTAAACTTTCAATTGCAATTGTTTTGGTTGAAAGATTATTTAATGAACTTAAAAATAATTTAGTTCAGTTATGGTTTGGTGAGCTTGGATTGCTTTTAGGTAAGGATTTAGTTATTTTAATAATTTTCATAGTAACAAATTTTTACGTTAATATTTGTTATTTGTATCGAGTATGCTTTTTTAATAATTCGATATATATTTTCTAGTATAATATTGTTATATATTTTTTTTAATTTTAAAAATAACTGATTTTGTATAAACCGGAATAAAATATTGTTTTCAGTCATAGGAGATTATGAAAACATATAAAACAAATTTAAACTATTATTAAAAAAAAAAAAATCAAAACATATTTTGAACTGCGCTCATATTTTTTGTACTATTTCTATGATTTTGAATCGACGAAGCGTTATTTACACAAAACCAAACGATTTATTTGAAATTAATCCTGAAACCGGAAAAGCTTCGAAATCTTACGGAATATCGAATAAAATTTTCAGCTCGCTTAGAAACATATATTTTTATATGAATTACAAAAGTCAAATAATTAATATCATATCTTATTACTTGTACGTTATTACACATACGCTGTAACACCGGGGGGTTTATTCCGCCGTTAATTTAAATAATTTATCTAGCGGCTATAAATAATACATGTATGAATATCATCCGACATTATTCTTAATATATGGCTAATAAACTCAGGTATAAAACTTTATCTGTTAGATTTAAATTATCATTAACATTTTAATTGCCATACAGCTTATTGTTGGAATATGTCTCGTTTTTTAGAGGACGTTGGATAGAAAATTCTGTTTATTAATATTGCATAGATTTTACAAATGATTTACGTGTCTCTTTCAAAAAAATTGTCTTCCAGTTTCACCTAAAGTTATAATCTTCGCGGTTATGAGTATAATCAGTTTAAATACCAAATGTTATTTCAAAAATTCTACTGAATCAGAGATAAAATCGAGAAAGACACGGGAGGAAATCTTCGTGGAATAAATCTCTAGTTTATATTCGTCATAACAGCTTCAGGTTATCTTATCAGTATTTGATAAATATTTCTCTTAAAATTTTTGATTTTTCCAACGTCTTTTATATTCTAAAATGGGATACTATTTAATAGGTTACCTTAGATTAATATGAAATGATAAAGATTTTTATAGATAATATAAGTAGGAATATAATTATTTTATTTTTGTATATTTGCAAGCTAATAGCATGTATATGGACGGATGCCAAATGTTGAAGCGAGAAATTGCTGCTTAAAAGTTCCGAGATGCATTAAAAATGTTTTGTTATTTTATGTTTCCCTGATTTCGTTGAATTATTCTCCGTAATTTTTATTTATAAACTAGTTTTTGCCCGCGGCTCCAACCGCGTGGACATCAATTGTTATGTGCCAGTACTGCCCCTGAACACAACTGCGCTTCATGGTGGTCCTAGGGTTGGGATCATGATTGGAATTGTCATTGAGATCGGGATCGCGATAAAAGTTAAATAAAAATAACAGCACTATCACTAAAGCCAAACCGAAGTTTTGAGATCGGGTTTCAGGATCGTGTTATAAGATAGCTTATGTCCTTCTCCAGGGTTCCGTCTATCTCTATACTAAATTTCATCAAAATCGGTTAAGTGGTTAAAGCGCGAGAAGATAGCAAACGGACAAAGTTACTTTTGCATTTATAATATTAGTAGGGACCTAATAAAAAACTCGTCCAAATAAATAAATACTTTCAACCAAATTATCGTTACGAGGTAACAAAAACTTAATTCTCTCAGTGTTTAGTTTGGACACATGAACCAACAAGTCTCTGTTAAGTTTCATCTGAGAATAGTGAGTTGTCGTGAAGCGAGTTCTCGTTGGAAAGTGGAATGTCAATTGCGGCGTTTGTTTTCGAATTTACGGGGGGCTTTTAAACCGTAACGTCGGTGCGAGCAAACCTGAATGAAAGACAATTACTTGCTAATGGAATCTTTAATTCATGAGATCCATTTGCGTATAAGGACTGATCTGTAAGAATATAGCATATAGACTTTTGTCCTATAAATGAAACTCCACTGAAATTCCAATTTATATCCTCGTTTTTTAATTATATTTTTCTTAAAAGTAAATAAGAATATAATATAGTAGCAACACCTTGTGTAGAAGTATTTGTAAACACACAACAGCTTACATTCACTTAGGTTTACAGCAAAAGTATTAAAAAAGAAGCTTTTAACAATAATAACAAAATATGATAACTAAATTAAATTCCATGTTTTCTGCTTTAATTAATTTTATTATTCTTTTGTTCTTTACAGAACAATGTTATTTCATTAGTTGATTTAACAAACGCATTTCTCTGATCCAGAATATTATCAATTATTTTAAATGAAGGAAAACGGCTATGAAAAAAGCTTCGTCTCTGTGATAGGGAAAGTTTTTGTGTGATCGCAAAACGCATGCGTTTAAAATTTTTCTAATTTAAATTTCGAATTGATTTTAATTGATTCGAAAGAACTAAGCAGTCAATAACTAATGAGTATTTAAGTTTAAACCTTACATACATATTATTAAGGTTATATTTCTATTATCATGGAATTGTTTATAATTGAAAAATTAACAAAATATCAGATACTTCACTTCCAACTTCCAACGTCTGTTGCTCGACATCTGGAACGAGATTCGTAAAACTCTAAAGAAGAAATTTAAAGCTTATATAAGTTTTAAATAAAATATTTATATATTTAAAGCATTCGTTATCTTCCGATCGATATTTTAATAGATTGTTAAATTCCTACAATTATATGTAATGAAATCGGTAGAAGCTTTTTTCCAATATGTTTTAAAATCTGTATTACGGGATTAAAACATGGATTCGTATGTGTGGGGGTTGAAAATTACTTACACTTACTCATCTTACGTTCATAATATTATACAAAATAATAATAACTATTTACATAATAGAAAAATTAGATTCATATTAGTATAACATTCATTGGCTTTCAACAAAGATCCTAAAATATATTGTCGTTCAGATTTTTCGGTGAGCATTATGAATAATGGTTTATATTTATGACTCGAGGGATATCTGCTGTCTGGTTAAAAGGTTTATAAATTACAATAGCAAATGTGCCACTTGAAACGTAATTTTTGAAGGAATTAAAAGATTTATGAAGGACATTTGTTTATTATTTAGCGTTTAAAGCGGGACGGGACGTGTAGGTTGTTTTCCGGTTACGAGGGTCGTTGTGTGAATGAATTTAACACAATTGTAGCTCCTAAAATCCTCTATTGTATACTAAAAGTCTCATCAAAATCTAATTAGTCGTTCCATATATCTTTTCAGTCAAACATGACTTAGACAATTATGTTTTTTTACTTTCACGTAAATAGTCGCAAAATAATTGAAGGAAACAGTTATTTTAATTATAGCGAACACAATTATATATATAAATAATAATTATTTGCGTATTAAAATATATAAAAAAAAATTACTGAACTTTTTGTTTTAAACGAAGTCGGTTTAGATAATTTATAAGGAATTTCCTTTCGATAAATATTCAAATGATTTCAAAACTATTTTAACTCAATTATAAAGAATATCTTGTTCTAACTTATTCCCAAAAAAAAAAACCTGTTAATATATATACAATCAAATACATAAAAGTGACAAAATGTACTTTTATTATTTTTCAATATCTCCGTCTGTATGTAAAATCTTGTTTTTCAATTCATCTGATACCAATATGGCGCCATCAACGCGTCAATAAAGACAAACCAACTAACACGCCCATATCCTTTAGTCAATATGTTTCGTATAATGAAATTTCATATCAGTACCAAGGAAATATTAGTATATACAAAGTGCCCAGTAAGTTTTACATACATATATTCAACTATGTTTGAGATCCGTGAAAATTTAATTTTTTTTTTAAACAACCGCCTCTTTAGCCACGTGTTAAAAAGTCTATGACTAAAGAGGATAACTAAGTTAAGATTAAAGGATTATTAAGGGTAGATTATATATACATATATGTATGGTTTAACTTTAAGTACTTTGTTAATGCTAACAATGCAACATTGGAATCATTAAAACCTTTTTTTTTTTGAATATTGGACGAATGGGCGGAGATATTAAAATATAAAAACGAAATTCAGTAACACAGAACGGGTATAAATTGTTAATAAAGCTCTTTTATTACAGCTGTTCAAGTTTTCGACGCGAATATCTTTTGTTGTGGAAATAAATAAATGTACCTTCATCAGTTTCAGTACAAACCGTTGTGGTGCAAAAAAAAAAACTATTGACCTCCCTCTGCGGAATGAACCGGCGGGAGATATGGCATGCAAAGGCGTGGTGTCAAATGTAGCGGGTGGGATATTATATATATTACATTATTAAATTTCTTACTATTTAACATCTTGAATGGATATAAATTTAATAATATATAAAAACATTTAAATGCTTATATATAGTATAATGTTACAAAGCGAATTCCATCATTATTAGGTTATAATACGTACGTATCGTATTTTGGTTCACTGTATTAAAAAAAAGATTAATTTTCAATAGTTCAATCGTCTCAAAAAGAAAGCCTTAGTATAAGAAATAAAATAATCATCAGTAAGTATATAGGTCCCAATAAAAAGACCTCTTTGAAATTTCATAGACAACTATAAATTCTTTATGACATTTACTGAAAAGCTATTAACAATATAATTATGGTAAATGAATAGCCTGTACCTATTTTATAAAAGCAATAGCGTAACTTCTTAATAATATATTTACTCAAATATATTACAGCGAAGTGAAATAGTTAAGCAACTATTTGATGGCTCCATTAATATTTTATTGACCACATAAAGCGATCCCTGGGGAAGATGGGAGTGTGATGGGTGGCGTGTTTTTATGAACTTGTAGTGGTCGCCATATTGCTTATCATACGTAATGTGCATATTAAGGATTTTACAGAACACCCAGTGTTTATATATCAAGACATTAAAAGCTTTTACGCATTAATATTAAAATTACAGTGTTTATTACTTTTAGATTAAATAATTTTTTTTTTTTCAAAATAAATCATTACGTTGATATAATAAAAAAATCGAATTCCTAACATGAGTGTCTGAATTTTTTATTCCATGTCCAAAATTTTTATTTCTGACAAACGTTAAATAGTTCTAAGACAGTTATTTTCAGAATTTGCTCTTTGATCTATTTTAATGAGTAAATAGTGTTGTATTTGAATTTAATTTAAGACTACATTTCGAGAATATCATTTGAGAAGATTAATATTTTTGTGTATTAAAACAATGATAGAAATTTAATAATAGTTTCGCGGTTTCATTGATAGTTCCCTGATATATAAAAGAAAGAAAGAAAGACACTACAAAGCGTTTATGATAAACAAGAAACTAAATAATCTTGTTTAAAAATAGTTCGACTACCGCTTACCAGGAGAGTTACTGTTGTGAACCTAGCAGTAAACATTAGTTTCAAAACTATTAGAATATCCACAATAATATTTAAAAAATAATTACAAACATTATATTCACACTTAATAATAACCTCGCTAAACAAAGATTTTTAATAAGTAAAGTAATTATTTTTTAATTTTATGTGATATTATAAAATTATTTGGATTTTTTTTTCTTCCTCCGATTTTTTCCTTATAATATAAAATTTGTTAAAAGTATCGAAAAATATATATACTTTATGATTGATTAGACCAATTACGTATTATTTTTTGGTATCAATTTGTACGTAATATAAATCCAACGTTAGATACATTGAGTGACTCTGTATTTAGATTCTCAGTTATTTATTTCAACAAATAGAAAGCAATAAACGCTGTCAGTGAGGCGCACGTTCAATACAATGCAAATACAACCGCCTGTCCGAAGCTGATAGTCCACATTAACATATATTTACGTGTTTGCCTCTTCGTACGTTAATCTTTCGGACGGTACCGCTTTTGCACAATCGTGCATTGGGTTTTATTATTCGATTGTTTTATAGAAAATTTGATTATTCATTTATGTAATTTTATACTGAAACATCCTAGATTTAACTTCTCTTAACTTCAAATGATATACATCGAGTGTTATCAAATCTCAGACCACGCTGAAACAATCTTAAAACCTAAGCCCAACTTGTAACATGGCCAAGATTCTGTCGGAGCCTAGATTGATGTCGAGATAATGTTAAGAGGATGATGGAAAGTTGAGACGGAATCCCTTTTTTTACTTTAATTTCTCTTATCCTGATTTCATTTCAAAATTACAGTTTCTTTGTCTTTACAACCTAAACGCTAACCATAAAAATCGTGGAGATTTTTATCTCCGTCCCACATTCCTCGCCACGGGAGCTCTCGTTAATTTGATGATATTTCTTAGATAGGATCTTTTTTTCTAACATCCAGCACACTTATCTCAAAGCGATTAAGACCAAAACAATTTTGAATGTTACCTTTTCTTACTTAAAATATTAAAAGAATACATTCTTTTTGTTTCAGATATATTTTTAATGATGCTGAAAGGTATCTGTAGGAGATATGTTAATATTTAACAAAATGGCGGCGCTAATGTGAACAAGATGGCGAATGGTTTTGGCGGGAAAGTGTTCGTGTTACTGCTGCTTCTTATCGACTTCACCTTGGGCCACTTGGCACGGGACACGGAAGATCTGGGTTCGAATCTAATTTCTTAATAAATAATTAAAATATCCACATGAATGTTTTATACAAAACGCTTAAATTTAGACACAAAGTAATTGACCAATTGGCGTTTTTAAATGATCAAAAATATTTTATATGTATGAGATACCATTTAAAAAATTCATAAAAGCAACGTAAAATATAAAATTAAATTGTAATTCCAAGTAGACTTTCTCTAAATACCTAGTCATTTTAAGATGGTGCACTTTCGACACTTTAAGCCAATTGCTGGGATTCGTTTTCACGTTTCAGCGAGTTGGATATTTCAACATAGTAATTTCGATTTAATTTTTAACTTTTTATTAAATGGGAATTATATTTGATTGAAATTTTAAAACTTTTGTAACAGGATACTTTTTTCTTTTATTTGTTTGAATTAGTTTATTTTTGAAACACTAATTGGAAGTTTTATTAATTCAATCAGACTATTAAATATTTACAACAGTTTCTATATTAATATATTTAAATATTATTTTTTTTACATATCTTAAAACACAATTAAATTGTACCTAACTTGAACTTTAAGAAAATATTTTCCTGTTTATATAAAATATTATAGTATCGTCTTCTTTACATAGAAACCCAAATAACGTTTGCCTCCGTTTAAAATTATGATGTATTAGTAAACTTAAAAATATTTTTGAACTTTAATGTCAACGTTTTAGTGCTCGGCGTTTTACGACTCGGGAACTGTAAGAATTTAATAAACGAAGCAAAAATAACTGTTAATAAACTTTGTAAATTTTAAACTTTCGACTTTACTATCGCTGTACAAAGTTAATCTCGGTTATAAATCTTAATATTTGTTACACTAACAAACGGTACGTCCTTGTTTTTGAGCTGTGTGAGAACAAAAACGTTGTTTCTGTAACTAAAATCTACAGTTCGTGTTATGTGCTGTCCAAATTATCATTCGCGGTATCTCGAGAACAAAGGTATCATATGTCAGTGACAGCAAATATACAGAATGACATTAAAACCTTTTTGGTAATTTTCGCGTTGTAATGTAACGAAGAAATCAATAGTTATTATGTTATAAGTTAAATTGTTGTTATAATTTTGGTGAAATTAACTTTATTCGATAACGCTGAGCTGAAACAAGCTATGAGCTTATTATTTGAAATTAAATAAAATTCTGTTGTTTACTAATTATGAAACTTAATGAGATCTAAAACCTTAGCGAGTATTCATTTAAATGAAACTAATATTTCGAATAGACGAGACCTCGTATGCCCGTGATCACGGATGCTGCAAAGTAATCGAAACGTTGGGAGCATGTAGTTTTAAAAAGACGAGACGAAACCTCTTAGCATTCTATGGATTCACCTTGCGGGTGTCGGGTCCATCGCGTTGCAGGGAGAGGAGCTTCAACAGTGCCCGGGACTTGCGACCCAGGTGTAGGTTTAAGGAGCCCTTATCCAACGCACGTTATCCAACGCTCACCTCTACTGTCCATGCTCCTCTCCCTACCTAACCAAATTTGAAAGGAACCTACTAGGTTATAAGATACGCGTATAAATTCGAAGAATATTAGTTTCATTTAAATTTTGAAACCTTTTTCCATATGTTCCTGATGTAAGTTAGTTTTTGCCCAGGATTACGATAACGTGGTACCGCAAGTCTTACGTTTTTATAAATAGTTTCAAGGAAAGGCCAATTATATTAACTCATACAACATAGCGTACTATCACAAATAATTAAAAACTCAAGATTTCATAATGATTAAGTAATTACTATATACTATCGAAGGAACACAACGATCGAGACTTCTTTAAGATCAATTTCGATACATGACAAAATTTACTTTTTTGTATTATTCTATTATATTTAATATAAGAAGCCATTCGTTTTACAAGTTTGAAGCGTAATCCAAATTGATGTCAAAGTATCCTATAAATTAATAATTTGTAACATTCACAAAACAGCAGTTTAATTACCAAAGCAACTTTGTAATCCTGACATTCATTTTTCATTATTAAATTATATTCCAGCTTCGGACGAGGCTTTGTTTAGATTTATTAAATATTTTATTGTTATATAAAATTACTTTAGAACTATATATATCTATATAACTAGATTTTTTAAGACTATAGTTATATACATTAAAACGAAGAATGCTAATTTTAGCATATATATATATACATATATGTATGTACGTATGTTCCAGATACCCTCGAAATTATGAAAAGATTAATATATATTTTTGTTCTTTGATGTCTGGTGTCGAATTTCTTGAATTTTAAAGTAAGAAACAAACAAACATACAAAGTTACTTTTATTTATTATTTAAGTGAATTGTTAGAAGGATTCGACGTTAAGACACACACGAGAAATATATGAGTTTATTTATAAGTATTGTTTTCATATAAATTAAGAAAGTGAAGTTGGATATATATAATATAGAATTGATTTTAGTTAGAACAGTTTCAATGTACTTAAAAATATATATCTTATATAAAACCTCTTTGCGTTATAATGGCCTAATAACTATCAGCAAACGCCAGGCTGTACTAAAATAATAGAAAATTGTCTTCACCATATGAACTGTCTGGAGATGCCAATTTTATTTCGACTCGACTTTTGCTATGAGTTTTATTATTTTTGGCAGCGTCACCGGAGAGGTACTACTGTAAAAACACCGTCTTTTTAAGGTTATTTTTTACCAACTAACCTCATATCATATAATATATTTTTTACCTAAAAACTTTCAGTGGGACCTGTAATAGTTTTTAGCATATTAAACATTATGCGCCACAGTGACTTGGATTAAAAATAAGGCTTGGTTCACACTAAGCGGCGATCAGAAGAAGAAAGCTATTCTTTCCGTTCGCTTATAATGTTTAATTTAAGATATTTTAAGAGTTCAAGCTCGTCAAGAATTCATTGCTATTTTATGGCCATTTTTTAATTTTTATAAAATGATTTGCAATGCATTCCTTATTATAACCACATAAGCTTACAAATACATTTTAGTGTACGCGTTACTGGCATAATGGTTTTTATTTGATTTGGTTTTTATATCAGTGTGCACTCGGCTCTACATCTGTTGGTTGATTGAAAATTACGCGATGCACCCTCAGCGTTAGTTGATTTCCGCAGATTTAGCTTTTAAGAGCAAAAACCACTTTTAACCCGATTATGTTGGGACGCATTTAAAATTTTTGTATGAAATTTTATAAAAAAATTATTTTAGAACTTTACGAAGTAGGATTTAGGATATAATAGGATTCATGGTTCGTGAAAATAACGAATATTTATTTTATTTTTATATTCTAAAGAAAGATACGAAACCTTAATAACATTGTAAATATAATTTAATGAAATCATTTTATTTAACTGTATATAGTTTGAAGAGATTGTATGTTTTGCCAAACAAGAATGCCAGTGAAATACGCGTACATAAAATGCCAACATATGTATGTACGTAAAACTCTGTCATTTATAACTTTAGAAAGTAATATATATAATTTTTTAATAGTTAAGTTACTAACATAACATAGTAGCTTATGTTTACATAAAATATTAAAGGATTTTGTATGAAAATGATTTCAAATAGATATTTTCGTGACAAGAATAGTAAAGTAACCAAAAACTATGTTTTTTGACAACCAATCTTCACGTGTTAGAAATCTTTTAAAACTCCTTCTAGTGAATAAATGTTGAGCAAAAGTTTGATAAAGTTAAGATAAATCTATACTCTAAAAGTGAAGAACAAAAAAAAAAACGTTCTCGCAATTTCAAAAAAAAAACACACGCCCTTTTTAAGATTAATTATATTTTGACATTAGATCGATTACAGCGAAATATCCATAATATTTTTATTGTTTTTTAGGATTTAAAAATATATATTTGATATTTATACATTTAATCTTTTATTAAAACTCGCCGGTTTTTCCACAAATCTGTGAACCTGTACACGAGTTGACAAACATGATATATTTGTGAAGTTAATTCAGTTCAAGTTATGAAGTCAAACCTCAAGAGCCTTAGATATATCCAAACGTTACTTATCTCTTTGACTTATTTTTATTGGACGCGTTCGAAGGCTTGTATGAATTTTTGAGGTCCGCAGGGAATTAGTTGAAGTTAACCCAATATATGAGATTTGTATTTACGTGTCGTGTCAAATAAGGTCCCAGGATGGACCTTTGTGTCCAAATCAATTTACTCGATATTTTGACAGGGCCTCGGGTTTATTTAATTGCAGTAACTCGATTGTAAGCTTGCACTGAAAGATTTATCATATTCAATGGATTTATTCAGAAAAGAATCACATTATATTATCCTTGTTTCTTTACTACATTTTACACGGGCACTTTTTGATAAAATTTGAGGTTCTAAATAACATATTTATTTGAAATTGGCTTTATAGGTATGATATGTATGAACAAACACGCAGACGGCTGCACATTCTGTACGTCTACCGTATTTATATACATATTTTATTCGATCGGATATTATTTATTTCGTTGTAATAACCTTTCCAATTACTATCATCTATACATGGATTTCTTATTATTTTAAGATAATAATTTATTAGAAGAGAATGAAGGTGGCAATATGACTATGTTATGTATGTTTGTAAAAATCCGCTACCAATAATATTGTCTGACCATATTTCAAAATAGTCACAACGTTAGGTGATAATATTTTTAACTTGTAAGAACGTTTTGATTAAATTATATAAATATTTTAGATCCATCAATTAAGATATTCTCTGCCATTGGGAATAATCTGATTTGTAATTATTATATTACAAATGAAAAAGTTTGTTTTAGAATGTCTTTCATGCCATATATTAAAGATAATTTTATCACATCAATGTGGATCTGTTCCAGCTCGTATATCTTCATAAAAAAAAATATATTCTAATTTTAAAATTCAAGAGTAACAGACAGATCGACGATTTTAATTTAAGAACAATGTCATCGAACTAAAATAATACCAATTTTATAATAGGTTCTGAGAGAAAATTTCTACTTTTAAAGTAAAACTGCTTCTTTTAGAAAATGTAACTATATCAATTATATGAACACACACTTGGAGAATGGTGTGTTATTTTTTGTAACGTAAGCTCTGTAAGTACCTTTTCTTATAAAATCTTCACTTAGGGTCTTTGAAAAAGGCAATTGTGAGTCATTTTCACATTTCTTACTCACCTCATTTCTACAGCGCATGAGAATTGCTGGATCATTTATACAATTTTTATTTTATACACAGTTCTCTCAACATTTCCTTTATGTTCTTTAACCGGAGTTTTGTAAGTTGTTGTCCTCAGTTTTTCCGGCGACATATTTTAACACGGCATAATATAATCTTATTGTACTTTTAACTTATCATTCTCAAACATAGTAAGTTTTGAAAATATCATAATTATTTACAAAAAGGAAATAATAATGCTGTATTAATTGACATTGAATAAAAATATTTATGACAATACAGCTAAGACAAATAGTGTACAGGTAAGAGAAAAAATGAGATCTAAATTATAATAGCTATTCAAATATATCGGTTTAAATTCAATAATTTACTTCTTAAATAATCTGCCTTGCCTCGCTTTTATTGTAGTAACTTAACTGAGAGCGAGGAGATACGAGGGATGCAACATGTACGCGTTTCTTAAAAACTGTATTATATGCGAGAAAAGTTAAATGTCATGAAAATATATCAGGAGAGGCCTCACTTACATTGTTTTCCTATAACAATATTCATATTCACGCACTTTGCATATGTTATTTCCTGTTCATAAACAGCGAAAAAAACAATGTTACACATCATTAATTTTTGGAGGAATTTAATAAAGATTTGTTACAATTGGCGAGGAATTAAAAAAGAAGGCGCGTTGAACATAAAATTGTTTATCGCAGCCTTTGTTGCGGGGATTAAGTAAATCCGTGATCAGCATTCGTACTCAAAATTTGACGGAATTTCTAATCTCCGTAATCTGATTTCGTCTAAGCCTCCGCCTTGGGATCGGTTATCAGTAAATACGAGAAATTGAAAAGGAAAATAAGCTGTACAAATATTTAATATCGTGTTTTGCTTTATCTGTCCCTAAATGTAAGAGTTGGGTTGATATAAAACACATAACTTCTGTGAAATTTTATGGATTACAAGCTTTATATTCTTACATCATCGCCTGCTAACTCACACCTAATAATAATCCTTCAAATTAATTAAGAACTCCTGATCAAATTCTTGATACAAATAAATCATGTCCTGGTCTCCTCGCCAGTATTGTATTGCCACACATATTCATGTACTAAGTACAGCCGAAGTAGTGCACTATGCTAACCTTTGTATTCACAATGATGTTTCATTTTTGTTCATAGTTTTTCTTTCAGCAGGAGCTGTCAAAGGAATTTTTTTTTTCCTGTTATGGAAATTTTTGGAAGAACACATTGACTTCGTTTGAAAATGTGGGAAAATTACGACGAACCTATTAATATGTTAATCGTAACTCGTCCCAGATAAGTTTATTAAGAAAGATCAACGTAATCGCAATCTAATATATTATAAGGTAACCTTGAAATTTTGAAAGAAATTATTCGTTTTAATAGTATTGATATTTCAAACAAAAACTATAAATTCGATTCTTCTTTAAATATTCAAATCGTTTTCTTTAAGGCTTAAATATAATGATGATAAAAGATGAGTGAAAGCTGCTAGCTAAACAGCAATGGTCACTGAATTGACGCGTTAACTTTAATGACTTCAAATTTTTATTTGGACATTTTTATCCACCTTAGTGATGCCTTTTTATTTCTTAAAAGACATAGTTTAATGAAAAATCGTTTTCGAAAGTATCGAAGAATCTTTAAATATATATATGTCGGAGTTAGAAAGCAGTTTGTCGTTATTTTAAGAGAGTGACGTCACCAATGACTATTCTTGAATGTCGTCAGGATCTCAGATCAGAGTCTTGAAGGTAACCTCAGACGATTTGACGAATACCTTACTTCGAAGAGGTTCGTACCCTGCAATGGCTCGAGCGAGACTATCTGTAACCCGTACCCTCGCCTCTATTTATACCAACCAAAAGTCATTGTTAAGACAGCTTTTGCACAGGTGGTTATGTAGGTGACACTCGATAACTTTAACCAACCATCCATATTTATTAGTAACGTAAATAAAAGGTATTCCTCCAAATATAGTATATAGTAACCAAACAAAAAACTCTTGATTATTGTTCAATAATATTTTTATTTCAATCCAACAGATCTCATTAATTTTGTTATTATACTGTATAATATTAAGAGTTTTATAGACGATAAGTAACCGAATAAAAAAGTTATTTTGATTTAATTATTGTCTAAAAAATTCTTTAGAGATTTTTTATATATATATTGTCACACACCGAATGTTGTAGTAAGACTAAACCAATGGTTTTTACGTATAAAATCATAAACACTTTCATGTTTAATTAATAAAAATTCAGTTAAATCAATTGACATTAACCAAAAAAGATTTAAAATTGAATGGATCTCTCAGTGTATTTTAAATAATAATATTGTTAGATAACTGACGGTTTCAACTTTGGGGAAATTCATTTTTGTTCATAAATATATTTTTGAGTCATTTGTACATGCAATACAATTTAAATAAATTTTCATATTTACATCTGAACTTATTTCATTTTATTACATTTATTTCATAGGAAACTTTACTTTATGTACTCGGTTTAAAGTGCGATATGTGTTATATCGATTTTTGTTATAGATAAAATTTGGCGAAATTTGTTAAGACAGTTAGGACTTACGACTGCGTAATAGTAGATTTACACTCGCGTACGAGGGGAAGCACAAGGCGAGAGTGTAAATAGTCGCTTGCGACACGCCTCGCGTCTTGTCTCGCCTCCCAGAGCTCTATAATAATAATTGTATATATATATAAAAAAATGGTAAATGTTATATGTATTAACAAAAAATAAGCCGACAAACAGAAAAACGCTTATATTTTTAAGAACTGTAGATAAATAATATATTATATTTCATCAGATTTATTATATATGAGGGACATAACCCCTTAAACCTATTCCAGCAATGTACGGTTATCTAAGTATCAGTGGCATCACAGTCGGTAACTTATAAACTCTTAGTCAGTGTTAGCATAATCAGTATTTTTCATAAATCTGTTAAGCTTAAGGTAACATAGAACGATTTGCTTCCAGACGACTCGTAAATAAACGTCTATTTTGTCCGTCCACAGCCCCCGAAGGCTTTTTAAATATTCATACAGCCTTCTGAATGCGGCGTCGAATAAGAATATAAGTTAATATTATACGCTACATTTACAGAATATACGTGAATCTGTAGTTATTTCAATCTCCTGGGAAATAAGATCATAAGTCATAATGGATTATCATCGCTAGTTTGCCGCCGTTCGACTGGTGTTATTAATTAAGTTTATTATCTGTTGGGAATTCGATGCTTGTATTACGAGGTGGATGAAAGTGAATTTTAGATTTTCTGAATAAAACTAGGTTTTTGGATACTAAGCGTTTTTTTATTATATTATAACTACATAATGGGGATGACATAGACGAGATGAAAGTCATGATATAAAACTATGACAAACAAATAAAAAGATGAGTACACGCGAGTCATAGATATCACTATAATTTTTGTATTCCAAAATATTTTAAACCGTTTCAATAACTACATTTATAATATTAATATAAATATAAGATTGAATCGTCTCAGAAGCAGACAGAATAGAATTCTGAAAGTAAATTCCGATCACGATTTTAAACCGTTTCAGCAACGGCTGCGCTGAACAATTTAATGTTTCAGCTGATTTCTTTATTAATTAATTTAATTTATTGTTACCGTTCAGTTAATTTCTTTAAACCTTCTTTTAAGGACATTTGATATGATATGTGTTAGTATTGTAAGTTGGTCATGATGCTATACATTTTAATTCTAATGTTATTTTATACGTATATTAATGTTGGGACGTGGTTATGAATGAAATTAAAGTATATTAAGACGTAGAAGAAATTCTAAAAGAAATGTAAGGTTATTGAACTTCAATCAGTCAAACAAAACATACGAATGTATGATTACATTGAATAGAAATAAAAACGGGACTAGCTTTTGCATATTTAAAAAGAAAGCTCAGTGTTGTTATACAATGAAGTAGCATATTTTAAATCTAAATCATTATAAATTATTGGATATATTCAGTTAAGATAAATGTACGCAGTTTTCTGTATTTCAACTTAAAGAGGTTTCATTTCAACTTAACGAGTCAGTCACCGAATTTCTTTTTTATAAATTTAATAAAAATAGCGTATTTAAATACAATAATTAAAAACACATTTATTCAAATGATCTTATCAGTGTAATACGAATACACTTATACAAAAATATATGTATTATAAAATTATCACTTTACCTTGAAAACTATTCAGTTACTTGTCAAGTCTAGGCTTGTCGTATTTCCAGAATCTCTTTGCGAGCCCTGTGGCTTAGCAGAAGAGCAACGCGTGGGACACCCGTGGGGGTTTAGACGGTAGTGCGTCCTTTTCAGGACGAGAGTCCGGCATAACTCCTCTTGTTTTCTTCCTCCCCAAGCAAGAGAGTATGCTTTAAGCATTTCCCCACGAAAACAAAAAAAAGGTTCGTCTTACCTAAGATTATGTTCAACCAAAATTTTATATCAAAGAAAATGTAAGATATATTTATATAATTTTTCTCTTAAACCTTGTTTTATTATGCGATAAACATCTTCACGTCGTCCGTGTGCGTTACAAAAAGGAAATGAAAACGTAAAATATAAGCTGGTCTGCCTCCAAATATAAAACTAATAGATTTTAACAAAAAGGACCAAAAGTTGTGTTAAATTTAACGCAAACTTTTAAACCGAGTTAAATTTTAATTCCCATTGGTTTAAAAAATATAGAAGGAATGATAAGAAATGATAAAATAACTCAAAGAAATCAGGACTCACGGGAGCTATTACTTATCAGTTCTTGACTGGTATCCAAATATTGATGTATAGGACAATTTAATTTACAAGTATAAGAAATTTTATACTCTATGATGATCCAATTTCACTGCAAAGCCACAGCACATTTTCAGACGTATTACCATTTTTATTTATAAAATAATTTAAATTCTTCTCTGGTTACACTGTTTTTAATGTTGCCAGTATATAAAAATTATAGTTTTGTTAACCAATTACGATGAAATATATATAAATAATTTATCACTCTGATATATTCGTGATCGGAGGCTGTAAAACATTACGGCTCGGTATAACTATGACAATAAATTGTTATTTTGCTTGTAGTATTAAATCATTTAAAGCTTATACAATTTATAGGAACCGATACCATTTGCTCATTTTTAAACTTTACTCTACATACACTAATATAACACTATATATATGTTAAGTATTAAAAATAAATAAATTTAATATCCACACGGTAAATATTATTTAGGTTGAAACGGTTCCTTAAATTTTAATATTTAGATATTAGGTTTACAATAACATGAAAGGCTAAGGAGCAAAGTAAACATCGCATGGAAATGAGGAGACCGTATATATTCAATGCTTGGAAACGGGTTATAAAATTGGAATAAGAATTTGTATGAAATACTGTATATGACGTTTATTGTGTCATTTTGGGTGCAAACATATGGGCTTTATGTAAATGATAATACATATATTTATTGTACGTATAGCATTGTTAAGGTTTTTTCGCTGTTAAGTTCGATGAGCTCGTGGAAAAAATAGCCTGTGGCATCATATGGCAGGATCCGTTGTCACGTATACATTTATAAATGTTACAATCTGTGTAACAAATTATGCACTGTGGCTTAATGTGGAGAGAACAGTCTTACTGCAGATGGAAAGAAAAACTTTTGTATTTGCTAAATTACTAATAAACCATAAATACTAATTTTTATGTTGAACCAGCCTTGAACCGAGTTCAACCGAGTTAAACCTCTAGCAAGCTGAACGAACATGACGGATACAATGTCATTGATTTAATATAAATTTTGCGACTAACCAATACAAGTTTACTAACTATTTTATCTTAAACGTATCAAAAGGCTTTTGCTATTTTTATTAAAAAAAAAACATTAAATTATCAAAATTATCAATCTGTAATTCTGTTATCGAAAAAAAATTTAAACATTAGTACACAATGAATACCTAGAAGCGAGTTCATGATAGAGCTAAGTTTGTTTATTTTGTCTCTATTTATTTAACTTTAAATTATAGCAGCATATTTAGTTTTGATTGTAACTGAACTTCACATATATAATTTCGTTGTATTCTCTTTAATAATATTTTTATTTATTTTAATAAAATATTTATCGGGAACTGGTAATAACGTTTCTATGAATAGTGGATTTCGTAGCTGTGACGAAATATTTTGTTTTTTATTATAAATGAATATTTATATTTTTAGAGCTTTAAAGCTTTAAATATTCGTGATTACGGATTACGGATTACGGAGCGACCGAACAACGGCTTTATTTATAAACGTGAATCGATATAAAAATATTGGAAAGTTATTTAATACAGTCCGTTTCGTAAATAGCTTTTTTATTATCTATTAGCAAAAGTTTTTTTTTTATATTTATTATATCTCAAGTTTTAAGTTATTTACGTATGCAGCGTATATTGTACATTGCTTAGTGAAGCATCACTTCATTAGTCTCAATGGTATTTCATATTTATCAAAATAATTTTTTCTACGTGTTGGAATGTTTACCGGTTCCTATACTGAAATAAATTAGTAAATATAAGTGGGGCACTGAACTTGTAATATATTAGAAAAGCGTCTGACTTGTATCCTTAGTATTGTGTCGTCAAACGTCTGGAAAATGAAATAAAGATAATCCTGGACGTGAATGGATAGCTCGCTCCTGCTGATAAAATGAAAGTTGGTACGAACTTGTGCAGTGTTAGTGACGATATTTGTTACTATATCGCAAAAACAACTTAAGTGATTGATGATTTTATTATTGCGTTGTAAAAAGTACGTGAAGACATTGTTTAAAAAAGTTACTGTATTATTTCTATGGATGACAGAAATGACATAATTATATTTATATATAGGTAATGCCGTAAATTGTAAAAGTATGAATACATTTTTCTAAGCTATCATTTCTATTTTAAACGTATACTGCGTCTGAGCTGTTCTATGGCACTAGCAATAAAGGAATCAACAATATACAGTGCAATTTACTTCAATCGATGTTAGCTCCTATTTCTTGATCAGTACGTTTCATTTTGCGATGCTGTAACACTGTGCACACAACAAATATAAACAATTGTGAGCTATATGTTACACAAAACAAGTACCATTTTGGCATGTTACAATATTTGTCTATTGAATGCGGATTTCTTCGTATTTTTACGTAGTTTTGAAGTCTTGCATTTTCCTGAGTCAATTCTAAAATACATTGGTTATTTTATTTCGGTACTATAAGTTGCTTCGTTTAAAAAAGTTACTCGTCGTTTATTTTATATTCTAAACTCGAAATATATATAAGTATAGGAGGAATATATACTATAATACTACTAACCTATTATCTGTTAGTTACCAATAATGCTCGTACCTACGTATGGAAATATATATATATATATGTTTATATTTATACAAATATATGTTAGTGTCTGTTGGTTAGTAAGACGTAACTTAATCTAAACTGTATGTTGTTAAATGAAAAGTTGAGTTTATTTTGTTTTAAGAATTCTTCAGGATTGCGAGCGAAGTCGTAAGTAAAAACTAGTCTTCAATATAAAATTGTTTAGCGATGTGAATGTTTCTATAGATACAGTAATTTAATTTAATATATACGTAATTATATTTAATAAGTAATATTACTTATACAAACATCCTGTATAATTCCCTAGCGAACTGAACACTAGTAAAATAACTGTACTTTCCACGTTGTTATATGTTATAAGTGCCACAACCATTATCCATTTAAATATAAATTGTTTTATTGTTGTACTAAATATTTTGATGAACAATCTATTCGGTGTTCTGTATGAAGATTTCAGAAGACTTCTTCCTGAATGTGTTCCAAAATTTTGTAGCTGATGTTGCAATACACTTTTATATACTCTTTTATTTCGTCCGCCCGTGATCAGAGCTGCTTTAAAGTAACTGAAGCGTACGTTAAAACGTATAATAATAATATAAATAACGTAGTATATACAGGAATTACTGTTTCTGTATTACATATAGTTTTCATTCATGAATCAGTTGATTCGCCTTCACCTTCAGTTTAAGTCTAAGCAGTTCTTGTAAATATGAATATATTATTCTGTTTCGTTCTGAAAACATTTAGTACTATTATTATTACAATATTTTATATCGCCTCAATTTTATCGTCCATTTATCGCATGTCGCATGTAATGCCGGGCGAGGAGTAGGGTTATCGTGAAAGGTTTTTAGAAGAACTTGACGTGGCTCATATTATCCGGCTGTTAGGGTTTACATTCGCTCATTCGTGTCATTTTTCTGTTCGTGTTAAGTTGTTTAAATAAATGATTGGCTAATTGTAACGAATCTGTCATTGGATATAAATTTGCAGATTTAAATTTAATTTTACAATTGATTAAATTATCATTTCAGGCAAATTTGTGAAATTTTGCACTTTGATATTAAAACTGAAGTTATCATTAATAGAATATACTTTTGATAGTTTTCAGTGTAATGGCTGTGATCCAGGAAGTTACGAAATAATATATTTTTATAAAACGTAACACTATAACTTATATACGTGTATTATTTTAATTTTTAAACCAGATAAAAAATGTTCTTCAAGTGCATTGAATTGATATACGTTAAAAGTACCGGTGTGGTTGTTTCAACATAAAAACTATCACGTAATGTATCTCAACCACTTTTTATATATCCCTAAGTCAGGACACACGATCTTCTGTCAAAAAAATTGTGTTTATATTTTTCATAAACAACGATTAGCTTATGTTTAAGTCACACGTAGAAAAAATGTTCTCATACCACAAATGTGAATCGGCACTAAACTAGATCACAGAAAAACAACCACAAGTGTGCATCTCCAATTCATTCATTTATTTCACGTTGATAGCACCAAGTGTGAAGATTTATGAATATAAAACTTAGAACGCTCGGTTTTTAGTGTGAAATTGCCAACTTGTTGAACACTACTTCTATGGAAAGCATACGCTTAGATATTTTATCTAATTATATAAGTTTACCCGTTAACTTCCATTTTTAATAACTTGTAGTAGGATTGATAGATTGTTTTTTTTTATTCGTACTAAGGCTTCATTCAGACTGGAATCGTGGAATATTTTGCCAATGTCAACGTTTTTATTTGTTTAATAGCTTGTTGTGTAAATAAAAATAAAAATAAAATATGATTTTTTCATACACTATTTCTCTTAAAAATACAGGGTTTCTTTGCTTTAATTTTAAATTGTTTTGATTGTAACGTATACGTTGTTTGTAGTTAAGATCAGAGATTTTGATAAATAGACTCAACGCATCTAAAGTGTTATTCATGCTTCCATGTTAATGTTGACATTTAAATTTTTTTCTTCATTCAAACCAGCGAGAGCTTTATAAATGTAAATTGTTTTTTATTCTTAATAAAAAGTTGTATTAAGAAGAATAAATGTCACAAAAATATCATAAAAGTGAGTTAGTGTCGCGTCACCTCCGCTGTGTCCGCGTTTTATAACAGAAATGAGATGCTTCTGAGTAATGGCCTTTGTTAGGGTCATGCGTGTTTACACCCGGCTATCACACTGACGTTATGAATGTTCGAGTTTGTCTTTGCATTTAACGGATTGATGTATTTTATTGTAATTAGTCAGTTTAAATATGAAGTAAGGATGGACTACACAGAATATATATAAGTACTGTAGGAATACTATAAATCCTACAAACTGAAATTAAATATAAAAAAAAAACAAACGAGTTAATAAAAGAAAAAATACATAAAGTAAGAAAAAAATTAAAAAATTAAGTACCATCACAATAATTCCAAGTAATGTTGTTATTTAATTAAACTTATCAGCGAAATTAAGCAATAAGGGAACTGTACAAGGGTTCTTAGGCACAATAACACCGGCGTGGCGACGTGACGTTTTAGAAGGCACAGTTAACAAAATTTAAATGTACTTAAAAAACAACTGTTTCCCGTCTTTGTTTTGTTTGTTTTAATTTATTAAATAATTTGATAAATATGCATTTTATTACGTCATTTACATTACTGTTATCCTTTTTGTAATTATAATATATTGTTATATCTAATAAATCAGATTTGACATCGCTTTGCTCGTTAAGTTTTGACAACGAATATATTGAAATGATTAAAAAATTCTGAATATATTCATTATTTGTTTCTTGGTTTTATCTGTTCAATTGATTTAATTTATTTTCGAATGTTTTATAAGGAAAAACTTGAATTTTTTCTATATGAATTTAAAATTAAAATTCAACTACTTTTATTGCAGTCCTGCAGCTGTGATAGTGAGGATTATATCTTTACCGTAGATAATGCTTTAATATTATAACATAAATATTATGTTTGCTGTTCTTATATTTATATATAAAAGGCAAAAGTAAGATCGCTTGCCATTTACACATTACGCATTTTTCCAAATTTTTACACAACCACACATACATACGAGCACACTTACATTAATAACGTCAGTGTGATAGCCGGGTGTAAACACGCATGACCCTAACAAAGGCTATTACTCAGAAGCATCTCATTTCTGTTATAAAACGCGGACACAGCGGAGGTGACGCGACACTAACTCACTTTTATGATATTTTTGTGACATTTATTCTTCTTAATACAACTTTTTATTAAGAATAAAAAACAATTTACATTTATAAAGCTTTTGCAGCTCTAAATAAGTGAACATGTTTATTTATATCATATCAGTAGACACGATACTAATCTATTTATTGTACTCAAAGCATTACGGAGTAAATTAAAATGTCGTTTTCTTTAGTAACTTTATAGACAATATGCCAATAATATTTATATTATTACTTGAATTATATAAGGTGGCAACCGGAGGTTCGAGGAAAACTACGAAACTTACTCATATGTACATATATTATAAGCATTACATGTTAAAACTTATAACCTATACCTAAAACTACATGATTGCCCCGATGTTAGAATAACAATCCCATTCCATAGCTCGTGTGGTATCAGGAATCTTCTGGTTTGCACGGTTGGGTGTTCGTTCCGCGGAGTCAGCTGTGTCACTCGTTGTATGATATTTTATCCATACATACATGTTGTCCCGGCGATGATCATTTATTTTAACACGAGAAACTATTCTTGTTACATGTTACATGTGAAAAATATATATTTTTTCATAGTTTGACAATAAAAATTAAGATTTTTAATGCAGGAATATGAACTATCTCATTGATTATAATGAGCTTGTTATAACAAGCGTGTATCGTGTACCTATCAGTATTGACAGCATGGCAGAATTCGACACGCTGAAAGTTGTTAAAATCTAATTAAAATATTGTTCCACATATATTCTATAATTAAAATAATGTTCTGTTATAGTAATTAACTTTATTTTATTTTATGGAATACCAGATTACAGGCAATTCTCATTAAATTTCTTAAAATATCCCAGCTCTACTAATCTGTAACGACCTTTCAAACCTCTTTAGATTCTTGGAACAAAAATCCAATAAGTGCGTCCAAAATAAAGATAATTTCACCGAAATAACTTCGTCAGCTCTGTGTTAATTCATAAACAAACATCAAAAACTTTCTCACTTATATATTATAGTAATATATTTTAATATTTTTTATACATACTTTTTATCTGCAATTTAGCTGCGAGAAACATAAAAATTTCGAAATATATTTGATGTTAGGAATAAATATTATTTATCATAATTTCACAAAAACTTTCTCTGTCAAATATTTGTTTTTTTTTTATTGTTAAACGCTATTGTCCACTACAATATAAGGACCTCAAAGTACACCAAGGACCCAAATCCTTAAATCTATGATTAAATATCTAAAAGTGGGCTTTAAGTCCCTGATAAAAAACACTGTTATTGTGGTTTTTGAAAAAGGAATATTTATTTATTTTCAAACTGATATTAATTTTGATATAACTCATGTTTTTTCGTAAATAAGTTAAGCGTTATATACTTAAGTATGTTATAATTTACGAAATTTGAAAGACTAAGTTACATCTAATAAATAATTGTTATTTTACTCAACCTTTATATACTTAAGAAGATATATTTTATTTTAAAAATAAATTGTATATAAGTTACAGAGCATGCGGAAAAAATACCAGTACCAGTTTTTACCAGAAAACGGTTAAAGGCTTAAGTTTGAACATTATTAATGAAGAAGCAACGTAAAAAACATAGGATTAAACATATACATGGCTATATACTATATATATATATATGTGTCATATAGTGGGTATATCAACCCTTAAATATCTATGAAAGGTTTGTGAAATTAAATTAGTAACAATTATAAATCATATAATAAAATGTATAATATAACAAAAATATAATTATGTAACCTTTCATCTGCATAGAGTGTATGTCGTCGTGAATCTTAATGAGCACGGATCATGTGGGAAATAAAACTGTATGCAAACGTCTTATAAAATGTTACGCTAACGTATATATGGCGTAGAGTAATAATGATCCCAATATTATATTTTTAAATGAAGCTGTTTTGTCGTAATGTTATGAAAAAATTGTTTAATGGCTAACTTTACTACTACCACTGCTTGTATCACATGACTTTAATGGAATTTCAAGGATCAGGCGCAGGTTTCGAAGGAAGAACTGGTGATTTGTTTGGGCTTAGTTAATCGTTCAATGCAGATTAATTTCTTTGAGCACTTGGACCTGGATAAGGATACTTGTAAGTTTTCATCAATTTTTGCATAGGACCTTCTCGAAAAAATATATAAAAATAACGTAATATTTTTTATTTATGGTAGAAAATATTTAATAAACATAATGCCTTTGTGCGGTTTACGAAAAACGAAAAAAATCATTGTCCTTTTACCACGTCATTGTTTAATTAATTCATTATTAATTACTATTTCTTTTTCATATGAACTACATTCAAAAGTTACCTCTACATTATATTACTCTGTGTCTCAATATTCTGAGTTCGTTTTAAGCTGCAGATACTGAGACTACTTTTCGATTGCTCTGTCTCTATTTATTTTTTATTAATGTCACATATTTCTCAAATTAATTATTTTTGGTATTTATGTGAACGTGTTTAAGAAAAGTCTTCCATGTCGAATGTCGATATGAAAAACAGAGTTTAAGTCAGGTTTGTGACGGAATTTTATAAGATTTTGTATGTTTTTTGTCATCTTGTTCGTCACAACCGAATTTTCTTTTCATATAATTCCAAACAATAATTTTGTATACGATTTTCCTGCATATTTTGATCTTTTTTCCTCTACATTAATTCGTTGGTGTATTAAGAAAAATGCTATTTTTACGTCTCAAATCTCAGCGTCAGATGGGAATGCAGTGAACAATTTATTACTATAATATCAAATAGAGTATTTTTTGTCTGACCAATGTTGTTTGTTTGAAAGCTGTTCATCTTCGGACATTTTTACTCTATCATAGCTCAAACACTGTTTAAGCTAATCATTTCTATTTATATCTAAGAATATATAATACAAAAGCATCACAATACTTTTATACGATCAATCGCTTCAGTCAAATTTTTCATGTTATTGAGAGCACTTGCTTAAACCTAAATTTTTATCATAACTTATTATTTACGCTCAAAAACTTTGCCGACTGTTGCTACAACTTTATGTAGCATTCAAATTCAAATGATTTCAGCAAATATCTTTGTTGTTCCATGTCTATATAATTAAAACGGAGTAAGAAACGTCATAATTTTTTTGTAATATTTAAAATTTTTAATAGCTCCAATATAAGTGGTTGCCATAATAACTGTGAATCAAATGTCTTAGCGTTGATAATATGACGTCTATCAAACTGTGTAATTGTATCTGTGTTGTAAACTTAATACATTTGCCATAAGCTGATAATACGAAATTAGTATTTAACTGATAATCCTATTACTGCATTATAAACACAGTCTTGATCTGAGATGATATCAAATTAATATTATATTTTATATGCTACGAGAATAGTCATATATTTCAATGAAAATTTGTGTTGTATCTTCGCTTTTTTGTTGGGTGTACCGAAATTTATCACTTAAATTGTTTCAGTAGCTTGATAAACAATATTAATTCTATATTAGTTCAAAGCAAATATATAAACGTCCTTATTTGATATTAGTAACTACTATTTTTGATAGCTTTGGTTATTTTTGACAAAAAAAAAATAGTTGAAAGGTCACTCAGTCACTGAAGCGAAAAAAAGAAAAAGACCGCGGGGTAGGTAGCCTTCAAAATTATTACAGCTTTGATTGACAAAAAATACTTTATACTTCTACGTTGGTTATCAATACACGTAAATTCAATTTAATTAGTAAAATTGAATTTACGTTGAAAAGATACAATAAGTTATAATAAAAAATAATGCAAAGTTATATCATTAAAACAGATAAAAAAGGAAAAAGACAGTTTTTGTAATACAATGACAGTTTATACAATGAAACTAACTAGGTTATATACAAAATTAGCACATAAAACTGTAGTTGCTGCTATGAAGGACTGACAACAGAATTATTATTTCTTGAATACTTATATAAGTAAAAATGTAAAGCCTTTATTAATTTGAATGAAAATCTCATCGCATGAAAGATAACGAATATCTCGTAAAACTCTATTCAATCTAAAGTTAAAGTTATTTAATGTTTTAATGTGAATATATATAGAGAAAAAAAGCGTAGCAATCGACGGAGGATATCTGCTCACTGAAGTAATACTGTTTCCATTTTGTGTTATTTATTTCTAAAAGATTTACCCAATCGTTGAAAACCTTTCCTCAATTTAAAGCATGTCGCATTACAGCCAGCGAATTAATAATTAAAGAGACATGTTCTTAGTAATCTATAATTATTTATGCATGTGGATGTGTTCTTATTGTAAATCTCCATCAATATATTGATATAATCATTGCTTACCCCTTGTCTTGATAGAGCTCGCCAAATTGCACTCTGGGATATAGAGACAAATGCTTTACTATAATGAATAAAACAAATGTAGAGTGGAAGGTCATACACGTTGTATCTTTCAATGATAAGTTTCAAAGTGTGGATGTGTTCAGTCGTCGAAAAGCCCTTTACAAAACCAGCTTGCTCTACTGGCTGGTGTTCATCTAAGATATAGGCAAGACGTCGAAGTAGAGTCATTGCAAACACCTTATAGAGACACGGCGTAAGACTGATGGGCCTGTAATTTGAAATTGATTTCGGGTCTCCTTTTTTGAAAACATTCAATTTCGTTTTTGTTAAATTTGGGTACTTCCTCATTATTTCGGGCGTAGACAGCTAGTTTTTCAGGGTTTGTATTTTCTTGTGACGCATACAAGTGCTGGTAAAAATTGATGGTTATCTGCATGATTCCATCTCCGCTCGTGACTATAGATTTTTTCCTTGTTGTTCATCAGTTGGTTCATCACATGTTTTGAGTTGATTAGATATTTATATGCCTTTTTAACACCTTCAGAATTTTTAATATATTCTTCAATAATGTTTATTCTAAATTTCCCCATATTTTTCTTAATCTTTTTTGTTTATTAGTCTGTATAACTTGCTAAGTTGCGTTTTTTCCTTTTTTGATTTTTGCACGTTCAGAGCTCTTTGATGTTTCGTAGAAAAAATTTTGCGTGGTATGTCTCTGTGTTTAATATTGATGGTTATTCTAACCAGGCGGTGGTCACTTGGATATTCTATGTTGTTTACAGTTTACAATAGTATTCGGTTTGTTTGTGGCAATAAAGTCTATTTCATTACGAGTGAAACCATCAGGTGATTGCCATGCCCATCTTAGTTTTTTGGGTTTGCAAAAAAGCGTGTTAGCTATTTTCAAGCATTTTTCCTTTTCAATTTTAATCATTTCCTGAAGTTCTTTCCTTTTTTCTAATACATATTTTGGATTGTCTTCTTTTATGTAGTACTGACTATCATTTAGCTTCGCTTTTGGATTGAATATTTGGATTTTTACACCAAGTGTTGTAAAGGTTATTACTAAGGGCCGAGGCTCTTCCCTTTTTCTACCTAACCTCGTAATTGTTTGTAAATCTCTTTTGTCGAGTTTTATGCCAAAATGATTATCTATGAAGTTGATAATAAAACTTTCCAAGCCTAAATAACATGATTATTTTTCTTCTATTCCAAAGGATATTATGTTTTTCTGTCTTGCATGTTTTTCCAAAAACATAGTCTTTTTTCTTGATTTTCAACTGTTTCATTGAGATAATTGTGTCATTCTTCCCATATTTTGAATTTTTCTTCTAAAACTATATTTATGTTCTTTGTTACGTTTGCCGTGATATTTTCTGCGCTTTGAAGAATCATTTTCTTTCGTTCGTCTAGTTCGTGTTGAATTTTACGGACAATACTTCCTCCATAGTTAAAAAAAAAATCTTTTAAATTTTTGATTTGGTACAAGTGAAATAAAGGAGTAATCGATTTAATTGAATGATTAATCATATATATCTTCCTCTAGAGATTTCTTTAATGATAATTGGTTCACGCTGCGCTAGACGCTAGACTTCTGCTAGTGCTAATTTGTTATTGCCAAGATACTATGGAAAGAAATCAATAGAGAAAAAGCGATCAGAAATCGAGAAACTCATGACACGTTTTAATAGCTATTAAACATCAATCTTCTGGGAAAGAGTCGTGCCAACTCAGTTAACCTGCAGCCCACATACTATAAGTAGGCTTTAACATCATGATGGTAGGATCAGTATTCTCTTTGGTTTCTTTGTGTTTTGGATTGTGTTGAGGTGTGTTTTTGGTTGTTTGAGGTGTGATAAGATGAATGATAGGGAGGATGATGGTGGGGGGTTTGTCCGGGGGGGAAAGCCGGGCATTTTAATGGATGAGTGTTTTGGAGTTGACGACCCGATGTCGTCGCGCCCAGAATCGGAGTTGGGTGCCAAGCGCCTCTTTTCGGAGGTGTCTGGCTCCGACACCGAAACGGGGGGTGGCGTAGTTCGAGGGTTGGATATGGTGGGAAAGCGGGGCCGCGGTGGCGGCCTTGCTAGAGCCCGGAAATACCTGCGCCAGCGGGAAGAGGAGGAGTCGGAGTCCGCCTTCGACTCCTGCCTTGAAAAGAGTTTGAGAAAGGAGAGGGTCGGGGGAAAGAAGGCAAAGGGGAAGGAAAAGGAGGTCCCTTTAGATTTGGGATCGATGGGGGCAGAGGCGATGATGATCGAGGCGGAGAAGAGCCTCGATCTTATCAAGGGTCTGGTAGGGAAGAGTACCAACCTGAAAGGGGGGTACTCTTCCAAAATCATGAAGGCCTCCGCCTTCGTAAGGGATGTCCTCGACGTGCTGGTGGCGCGCACTGAGGCAGAAGAGACCCGTCGTCTCAGAGCTGACATTGGTCGGCTCCAGAGGGAGAATGCGGGCCTCAAAGAAGAAGTGCGCGCACACCGGCAACAGTTCGAGGAGATGCGCCGGGAAAGGGTGGCGGCGGTACAGGCGGCTACTGAAGGCCAAAGCAGCCGGGACAAGTTTCAGGAGATGGAGGCCAACATCGCCAGGTTGGTGGGCAACCTGGTGGATGGACGGCTGGCTGCATTGGAGTCCCGGCTCAAGCGGGAAGAGGTCATCCGTCCTCCCCTGACGGGTGACAACTCGGCCGTCGCCGTGGCCGCCAGAGTGGCGATCCGCCGTGCGGCGGTGCAAAGGGAGGCCGGTAAGACGGCCTCGTCACTGGCGCCTTCGGCGCCGGTGATCTCAGAGGCGGATTTCCCTTCCCTCCCTGCGCCTTCCAAAGGGAAGGCCAATAGGGCAAAGGGAGGGAAGGAGGTTGTCTGGACCTCATTCGGTCCATCCACATCAAGTGGTAGGGCCGACCCGGTTGCTGAGGGAAATGGGGCCAAGGCGGGATGGACGGAGGTGGTTCGCCGCAAGGCCCCTAAGAAGAAGGAAGTGGTGCCGGTGCCAAAGACATCGGCGCCACAGCAAAAGAAGAAGGCGGGCCCTAAGGAGGGCCCTAAAAAAGTGACGCTCCCGCGCTCACAGGCCGTAATGCTAAAGTTACGGCCTGAAGCAGCGGCCAAGGGAGCGTCGTATCTTTCAGTCCTCCTGAGGGCCGAAAAGGAGGTAGACACCAAGGAGCTGGGCATAGGGCCCCTGAGGATCCGTTCAACGGCAACAGGGGCCCGCATCATTGAGGTGCCCGGCTCCACCAGTGCGGACAAAGCCGACGCTTTGGCCGCAAAGCTGAGGTCCGCACTGGCGGAGGAGGTGGTGGTGTCGAGGCCCGTGAAGTTCACGGACGTGAGGGTCACGGGCCTCAACGATGCGATGACGGCGGACCGGCTGATAGCCGCAGTCGCGCGAGAGGGGGGCTGCACCGAGGCCCAGGTAAGGGTGCGCAGTGTGCGACCTGGGCTTCGCGGCACAGGCTTTGCCCTGCTGGAGGTGCCGGCTATGGCGGCCAAAAAGCTGCTGCAGCTGGGCGGTATCTCCGTAGGGTGGAGCCAGGTGCGGCTTTCCTACATGGAGGCACGACCCAAGCACTGCTTCAAGTGCTTGGGAATGGGGCACGTCGCAGCCGCGTGCCCCAGTCCTAAAGACCGCAGCGGTTTGTGCTACCGTTGCGGCGAGGAGGGCCACAAGTCCGCCCAGTGCTCCGCGTCACCGCGCTGCGCTGTTTGCGCGGACGCGAGCAAGCCGGCGGACCATGTGATGGGGGGTCATTCGTGCCGCCCCCCGTCCACCCGTGGGAAACTTCCGGCCCAGCCACAAAGGGCGGGGGTTTCGAGGCAGGCGTCGGGAGCTGAGATGTCCGAATAATGGCCGGACATCTCAGTTTCCTGCAGGCCAACGGGAACCACGCCGCCGGGGCTCAGGACCTCTTCCTGCAGTCCATGGTGGAGTGGGCCGTTGACGTGGCGGTCATAGCGGAGCCGTACTATGTCCCTGCCCAACCTCATTGGGCGGGAGACACGGGCGGCTCCGTGGCGATCGTCACGCGGCCGGGCGCCGTGCCCCCCCTCGCAGTCAAGGCGAGGGGCCACGGGTATGTGGCGGCGGTTCGGGGGGAGATTGCCATAGTCGGGGTATATTTCTCTCCGAACCGCGACCTGCCGGCCTTTGAGAGATTTCTCGACTCTCTCGGGCCGGTGGTAGGGCAGTTAGCGCCTCTCCAGGTGGTTGTGATGGGGGACCTCAACGCCAAGTCCACGGCGTGGGGAAACCCCCTCACAACACCCAGAGGAAGGGAGCTAGAGGAATGGGCGGTAACTGCCGGACTGTCCCTACTGAACACGGGGACAGTTCAGACGTGCGTGCGACGGTCGGGAGGTTCAGTGGTGGACGTCTCGTTCGCCACTCCGACCATCGCACGCAGAGTGGAGGGGTGGAGGGTTGAGGCAGGAGTGGAGACGCTTTCGGACCACCGCTACATACGGTTCGAAGTGTCTGCCACTCCTGCCGGTCGCCGGAGTCCAGCGTCGAGTTCCTCGTCGTCCCGGGAGAGAAGTCGGTTTCCGCGTTGGGCCCTATCAAGGCTCAACCGGGAACTGGCTGAGGAAGCGGCCGTTGTCGGCCGCTGGAGTCTCCCGGGGAGTGCGGAGCTGGGGGTGGACGCGGGGGCTAGTCGCTTTGGGGACGTACTCCATAACGTCTGCAGAGCGGCGATGCCCCCCGTTGGACGTCCACCCCCACGGGGTGCGGTATACTGGTGGTCGGACCACATTTCCGACCTCCGGGTCGCCTGCAACGGAGCCAGGAGGGCATACACCCGCAGCAGGCGACGCCGACCCCAGGACGAGGAGCGTGATGGCCGGCTGTACAGGGTCTACTTGGCGAAAAAGTTGATCCTGCAGCAGGCCATCTGCCGAGCCAAGGAGGCAGCCTGGCTGGAGCTGGTGGAGGGGCTCGATCGAGACCCCTGGGGCCGACCGTACAAGCGGGCGCGGAACAAAATCTGCGCCCAGTCGGCCCCCATCACGGAGGTGCTCCAGCCGGCTGTTCTGAGAGGGATCGTCGGGGAACTCTTCCCCGACGCCCCGGCGGGATTCACTCCCCCCAGAATGGCTCAGCAGACGCTGGAAGAGGGCGACCGCGTTCCGCCCACCGTCACGGAGTCTGAAATGGAGGCGATTTTGGCTCGCCTCCAGAGTAAGAAGAGCGCACCGGGTCCGGACGGGGTGCACGGGGGGGTTCTGGCTCTCTCCCTGGTGCACCTCGGAGGAGCCCTTAGGGAGCTGTTCGACCTCTGTCTGAGGTCCGAGCAGTTCCCGAGGGCCTGGAAGGAAGGCCGGCTATGCCTACTTCCGAAAGGCAGCCGGCCTCCGGACTCGGCTTCTGCGGTGCGACCGGTGGTTATGCTGAACGAGGCGGGGAAGGCTTTTGAGAAGATTATAGCCACCCGTCTCGTTCGGCACCTGGAGGAAGGCTCGGGACCGGGACTTTCAGAGTCCCAGTTCGGGTTCCGAGCCCACCGGTCGACCGTTGATGCCCTCAAACGCCTGAGGGCAGTGACGGAAGAGGCGGAACGCAGAGGAGAGGTAGTGTTGGCGGTGTCGCTGGACATCGCCAACGCCTTCAACAGCCTCCCACACAGCGTGATACAGGCGGCACTCGTATACTTCGGAGTGCCCCTGTATCTGAGGAGGCTGTTAGGCAGCTACCTCTCCCAGAGGAGGGTGGCAGTCGAGAACCGGAGGGGGTCCATAGAGTGGTGGACAGTCGACAACGGCGTTCCACAGGGTTCGGTATTGGGACCTGTCCTATGGAACGTCGGGTATGACTGGGTCCTGCGGAGCCGCCTCCTCCCCGGGATGGGTGTCATATGCTACGCTGATGACACCCTCGTGTTATCCCGGGGACGGAGCTACAAGGAGGCGGCGCGGCTGGCCGAGGTCGGAACTGAGCTCGTGGTCAGCCGCATAGAGAGGTTGGGGCTTCGGGTCAGAATCGACAAGACCGAAGCCCTCCTCTTCCGTGGGACTGGGCGGAAAGGACCTCCGCCGGGTGCCACCCTCCTCATAGGAGGAGGGAGGGTCAGGGTGAGCCCTACCATGAAATATCTGGGGCTCACCCTTGACGGAGGGTGGACCTTCGTGCCCCATTTCAGAGAGTTGGGGCCGAAGGTCAGGAGGACGGCAGGTGCGCTGGGGAAATTCCTCCCGAACCTCGGAGGTCCCAGCGCAGCTTGCAGGCGGCTATACTCTGGGGTCTGTCGGAGTATAGCCACGTACGGTGCTCCCGTTTGGGCTGATCGCCCGATGAGCCGCGGGGTCAAGGCCCTTCTGCGCTCGGCGCAAAGGGCGCCCGCGGTGAGGGTGGTTAGGGGGTACCGTACGGTCTCCTGGGCCGTAGCGACGGCTCTTGCCGGTGATCCGCCTTGGGATCTTGTGGCGTCGGTTCTCGCCGAGGTGTTCTCCTACGTCTCGGGTAGGAGGGCTCTCGGAGAGAACCCTTCGACAGAGGAGATCCGGGCGGTTCGCCGGCAGGGGGAGTCGCGCCTTATGCGGGAGTGGGGGGAGGACCTGGCGGGCCAGCCGTACGGTAAACGTACAACGGCTGCGCTCCGGCCGGTCCTAGAGCGTTGGATGAGGCGGAAACGCAAGCCCCTCACTTTCCGTCTGACGCAGGTTTTCACCGGGCACGGCTGCTTCGGTGACTACTTGTGTCGGGTGGCCAGGAGAGAGCCGGAAGGAGGCTGCCATGAGTGCGGCGCTGCGGTGGACTCAGCCCAGCACACCCTCGAGGTGTGCCCGAGATGGGCTGCGCAGCGCCAAGACCTTGTGGCGGCACTCGGCGGAGTGGGCTTGTCGCTTTCGAGTGTCGCGGAGAAGATGCTCGAGAGTGACAGGTCCTGGATGGCGGTGTCCTCCTTCTGTGAGACGGTCATGTCCACGAAGGAGGCATCTGAGCGGGAACGGGAGGTTGCGGCTGATGCACCCTCCCTCCGCAGACGACGGGGGGGGGGGGGGGGGGCGCGCCGGAGGCGATATTCGCAACGCCTCCAATAGCGCCCCTCCACTACGGGCTGGGGTCGGGCTGGTAACCCGGCTCCTGTGAAAGCCCGGCGTCGTCGGGGCGATCCTAATTGCCGGGATCGCCTCCTTTCTCCGAGGGAGTAAGTCCGGTCTTTGCCAGGACCGGCCAGTCGCTGGTGTGCCCTGTCGCTGACAGATCCGGGGTGCACCAACATAGCGGCCGATGGCTTTCGCAGTGGTTTTAGTGAGTAGGGACCTGCCCAGGTCGAGTCTCACACATCCTCTCCGGCCCCACCAAGGCCGGTGAGACGGCTCGTAAAAAGAGTTTCCCTGCGTCATCAAAAAAAAAAAAAAAAAAGGCTTTAACATCATATTTACTTCTCATACCAGTACAACAACAAAATATAAACTATCCCATGAATATTTAGATTAATTTCGATCGATAAAAATAGTGTAAGTACAGTATATGTTATTAATATTATTAATCGTTCATTTATAGGTTATAACATAGTCATCTCTTCACCGCTAACCAATGCAACTTCGCAACACGCAAGCCACATTAAATCAAAATAGTTAATATTACAATAACCAGCTATAGCACAATGTATGATGTATATTAGTATTCGAATGTCAATTCTCGGTTCTGATTGCATTATCATAGTTGCCATTTTTTGCTGTAATGGAAGCAAATTATGTTAATATGCTCGTCTTTCATAATTTTTTTAAAGATATCTCTTAGCAACATGGAAGTTTTAAATCCTCGTCTAAAATTCTATTATAACTTCAATTACTTCTTTAAACCTCAGCGATCCTTAGCTCTACATAGCCATAGACGATTATAAAACTATTCTGGGGGATATTAGGCCATTTTTTATTTTTTAACTTAGAGAATAGTATCAATGCAAAATCAAAAAGCATGAGGTTTGGAAAGAACAATTCATTAATCTGTACGTATATATGTATTAACATCTCAAATTTTGAAGAACTATTATTTTTTTAATTTCTGTATTATATTTTTTGTAAAAATTATAATTTTTTTATAAATGTTACAATGTTGGTGGTAGACCCTAGTTGTGGTCAAGTTACTACAGATCTAACATGGGCAGTCTCGGCCTAGGAAGTACCAACCTCTCACAGAAGATCGGCGTGAAGTAGCCTTAGTGGTTGCGTTTAGGCCGATTAGTGAGAGAGCCGGTTGCCCTTTCAAAATTCCTACCCTTTCGTCCAATTTCCTTATTCCCACCCCTTCCTCTTTCCTCAAAAATCAAGGTTGGCAACGCATCCGCAAAATCTATGTAGCGGATGTCTATGGGCAGCGGTCACTCCTGCCCATAATGTAGGCCGTCAACTCCTGTGCCACTTTTCATATAAAAAAATTTTTAGTGGATGTTAGTGTAATACCTTGTATAGAAAATAAATATTTGATATAAAGAATTGTTTTGAAATCTTTTTAAAGTGGCAATATACAAGTCGGTTCCACAATAGTATATAGATTTATAGACTTACATAAAGAGCATATAATAAAAGATAATGATTATTACTACCATATTTTTAGTATCTACAATCTTGGGCAATAAATAAGTTAACTGATCGTAAATAAAAAATATACATCTCGTAAAAGATATTCATCACTCATAAGTATGATTTAATTTAAGTATACGATATTTTTTATTATTTACTCATGATTATATATTTAAGAAATATAACAGACAATAAAATATGAACGTTGTACAAACAGTAATTAATCAGTGACACCTCCATCCATCAATTTTTATTAAACACTGATTGCGATGATTTATTATTTCGCGTGATCTACTTTATAGATTACTTAACCGAACCTTTGTTTCAAAATCTTGAGGATAAAAGGTCGGGAGGTTGTAAAAATATCATCTATACTATTATTTTGAGGAATTTTTATTCAACACATTACAATTTTTCGTTTTGTATTTGCAATATTAATACATTGATACACACACACACACACACACACACATATATATATATATATTTGTGTTTGTATGTAAGAATATTCTTATTTTCATAGTTTTGATTATCTGTATTTATTTTATCAAATTTATATCTATTGAAATTTATTCGTTGCGATTATATTAAGACATATATGAGACCAAATTCCTGTTACAGTTTTGTTCGTAAGGTTAGAGCATGCTAACATATCATTTATTTTATATTCTTATAAAATATTCTAAGCAAGATTATAATAACACACAATAACGTTCCTCACACAGATTGCTGGCTGATACTTGCTGTCTTGATATAGATGTATCAGTGTAATATGAAATACAATAGCTACTGTATTTGCACTGAGGTTGAATGCTTACTTTATTAACTTCTGGTATTATAAGAACGATATTCATAGAATAGAAAAGAAAACATTTATAATTCCTTTAGTTTTTGATTTAAATTTATATATATATACACTATTAGGGATCACAAAATGAGTCAAATAAGTCAGTGGTTGTGGTTAAGCTTCGTCATGTTGTATAAGTCAAGAAAACTCAATGAATCAATATTTATTAATATATATTGAGAATGGGTTTTTTTTCGGCCACATCGAACGTTATAGTGTTAGGTCACTTAATTGCAATAATGCAAGCAATAATACAGAATTTTGTGAAGACAAACACCGATTAATAAGATTATTTGTTTTGTTTTTTGATGGTAATACTCATAGTATTATTATCGTAATCGTATTTTGTGTTATTATAAATTCCTTTATCAAATATCAGACGGAAAAATTTTGGTTGGTCAGAGGCTTCTTTATGCTGTCTAATATTCACATGATAATGTTTAAGATCACTGCCCTTATAAGACTCTATTTAGTGCCATTTCTAAAGCCACAATTTGAGAGGTTATTATGAGCTTAAGAAATGGCAGCAAAAACTAAAGTTTAGACAAAAAAACTCACCTAAAGTTATTTTCAATTTTTTGATATGACGATCAAATACGACATAATCCTTCAATGTTTTAAGAACTAGTTGAACCTTTGATGAAGTGTTTCAATAAGATGAGTAATTTAAAAAGTTAAGTAACTTAATAAGTTGAGTAATTTTAATAAGCTGAGTAAACATGGAGTATAAGTTCACTGATAAATAACATTATTATTATTCTTAAACATCAATAACTTTCTCAAATTGATCAAAATTTGATATAATCAATGTGTAAGTTGCTTAAAATTTAATTGAAATACAAAAATGAATTTAAAAATAGAACATAATCACTAACGTCTCTGGCCTACCTTGGTAGGACACTTATAATATTACATATAAATAATATATATATACATATATTTATTGTCTTTTGGAACAAAATTTTTAACATTTTAAATGCCTAGTTTGTGAGAAGTAAATATTATGTTAATTGCGAAACAATAAGCCATTAAAATTATTATAATTTGTACTAAATTGATGATTGTGCTTCTAGTGAATGCGATTATAATATGTATATATATATATTGTTTTATGTATACATATATATATGTATATATATATATATATATATATATATATATATATATATATATATAAACATGACATGTGACATTAGACAATGTGATCACAATTAGGGTAGTGTAAATTGGTGTAATGAATATAATTATCCAATCAGAAAAAAATATTAATAATATTACTTACGAATTATTTTGGGGTCTGTTTGTTAAAAACTATTCCATAGTAGACTGTTATTTAAAGACCTCAACCGTTCGGAGCTTGCGTTTGCGTCCTTGCCTTTAAGGTTCAAAAGGTTCTTTGCTCTTTTAATACACGATAACTCGCCTCACCGACTCCGGGAGATAGAATGCGTATGAATTGGAAATAGAACACGAGGAATTGGAAACACATAGTTTATATATGTATTTATATTTATTTTAGATATACATATTATTTTACTATTCAGATTCTAAAAATAAAATAAAGGTAAAAAAAATTAGAAGATAATTAATTTTAATTTTTTTTTTATAATAAAGATCGTTAATATCACGTTCCTCTTTGCATGTTTTTCAATTTTTTTTATTGCATCAAATATTTATTATTTATTGGCATTATTCGGGCAAGTTAGTTAGAAACGAAATGACTTCAAGTTTGTCGTAACTAAATTTATAACCGAACGAAATTATTATTCCTTAAAAAATATTACCATTTGTTCAAAACCTTTATTTATATCTTAATAATTAATAAACGTATTTTAGAAAGAGACCCATACAATGTATGTGGTACAAAGGATACTATACGTTTGTATTGTAAATAAATAAAATATAATTTAGTTATTGAAATAGGTCCAGAAGTGATTTCCTCAGATAAACTTATGTAAAGAAACAAAATATTCACAAATAAAGTAGGAATCCTTACCCGGTCATAATTAGAGTGAAGAAAAGAATATTCAGCAGTAATTTTCCTTATGTTTAGAAGATTTTGTTTTAGAACTATTTATGTTGACATGTCTCCATATAAAGCTAGCCTCTATATTATTCTAATCTATAAAAAAATCTGGTTGTTTTTGATACTAATAAATTAAATAAGATCATAGATAAAAGATCTCAAATTAAACAAAGATATAAAATTCGTATCAATTAATTTGTCATTTCCTTAAAAAAAAAACACGACATCAAATATTATATTTAAATCATTCAATTAAAATATAAAACTACCGTTTGTATTCTGTCATTCACTGTATTATTTTAAAGAAGTGAAATTAGCCTTTAAATAAATGAAACTAAGTTTAACCTATACTATGCGTTTTTTAAATATTTTACATGTCCATGATACCGACGTTTCGCTTACTGTACACTGTACAGCAAGCGTGATCAGACGACATGAAAGTGTCTTAGACATAATAATAAAAAACTTGTAGTATCCGAAAAATAGTTTCATTAAAATGAGTATAAATGAAACTTAGATATTATTTATTGTTTTGTGATTTATATACAGTGTGGTCGATGCTAGATAAATTAAAATTAAATTCCAACTAGGATTCTGAAGTTAGATAAACAAATCCCCTTAACATGCCACTAAGGGTAAGCGAGAAAGTTGGCTTAAATAAAATGTATCTAACCAAAAAGTGTTATAAAGCGAAATAATTCCATTTAAAATACATAAATAACCAGTGTTTTATTAACTATTCATCAGGTAAAGACAAATCTAAATATTCATAATGAAATTTCCAAAATAGAAGTAACCGGTATAATGAATCGAGAAATCCCACACGGATAAAAACTGCCATTTTAACTCACAATAATATTATTTCTGATAAAGAAAAGAATATGTTTTATAAACATTATAATGTAGAGACAAAATAGACACAAAATATCATATAATCAAATTACATTCCAATTCTGCGGTATGCGTGTTGATTGATCTCATTAATTAAATATATATATATATAGACATAACCGTGGTTAGAATTGTGCTAATTTTAATGTTCATGAAATTACATATAATGTTATAACAAAACGTATTTATTTATTCAAAATTACTCAAATATTCTAATCAGTAAGATACCGAAATACATACATTTATATTTTCGCTTTCACTGTCTACGTTATAAAATTTTACTAGTATTTTGGTTGCATTAGTTTTTATTCCGAAACAATTTATGATATTTGTTAGTACGTCAGACTTATAAACTGTTATAATTTTTCGATTTTGATGTTGTTTTCATTATTTGAAAGCGATTTTCCTGGAGGTCGTTATTATCTATTTTTGTTAATGTCGCTCCAGTTGTGTAAATGTATCAGCTCTTAAACAATATGATGCAAGACATTTCTGCTGTATGTTTTGTCTACGAAGTGCTTCACGTGTGTCACAACAATTGTTAGGTGGAAATTAAGGCGGAAGGTATATTTTAATTATACGTAATATAGTCATGTAAAGATTTATACAAGATTAAAATAAAATATGAAAAATTATTTATTCATGATATGTTTAAAGTATTAGTAAAATAAACAAGAGATAATTTTCAAAGCATCTAATCTAATAAAAAGGTATTATATGCGTACACTCTGATAGAGATATGCAATTGAACATAATATTACTATTTGAGAAATGTAATTGAAACAAAGTAAAATTTTGTTCTGTTTTTGTTGCGTTTTATGCTAAACCTGATCGTTTGGAACAACAACGAATGAGATAACATGTACAGTAATCGATATTTGATATCCATTTTAAATAAAACAGTTGCCTAACAACGCATTCAGCGTTTTAAAAAAGTCACTTGGATGCAGAAGCTATAATACACACACACACACACACATACACACACACACATATATATAAACAACAATGTGATTCATCTTAAACAAAAAGAGCTTTATTTATAAGATTCAATAATTAGTTTTACAAACAAAATATGAACTAAAGAAGTGGTTACTAACCTAAAACTAAAAGAGAATCAACAATTAAATGTTCATGCTTTCCTTGGGTGTACTTTGCACTGAATTAACATTAACTTTACTTATTTATATTCTTGGTTCTAATTATAAACATAATTTACTGGCTCTAATTTTAAATAATGACGCGAGGAAAAAATTCTGCATATCACTATCTCGTGGCTCCCTCTACACTCATCCAAGATATCAATGTTAGCTGTCATTGTCAGATGACAGTGTCAATGTCAATCGATGCTTTCATATATATATGTATATAGAGTAAAAATACAGAGAAGGAATATTGGTTGTTTGGTAAAAGGTTGCATGTGTAGACGTACTTAAAATATAAATAAAGGTTTTGAAGAAATTGTAATATTTTTTAAGGAAAACTACTTTCGTTCGGTTATAAATTTAGTTACGACAAACTTGAAGTCATTTCGTTTTATACTAACTTGCCGGAATAATGCCAATAAATAATAAATAACACTCAATGAGGAACACGATTTTAACGATCTATATTATAAAAAAAAAAAAATTATTAATTTTCTAATTTTATTAACCTTTATTTTATTTTTAGAATGTGAATAGTAAAATAATATGTATATCTAAAATAAATATAAATACATATATAAACTATGTGTTTCCAATTCCTCGTGTTCTATTTCCAATTCATACGCATTCTATCTCCCGGAGTCGGTGAGGCGAGTTATCGTGTATTAAAAGAGCAAAGAACCTTTTGAACCTTAAAGGCAAGGACGCAAACGCAACTTCTGAACCGTTGAGGTCTTTAAATAACAAAAGTTATGAATTATAATTGTGCTTAAAGTTACTTGTCTATTTTTACGATTTAAATATTGATATATGATAGTTATTTACGAAAGAATTTTTATTCCATTTCAAACGTCTGGAAACAAAAAAGTTAATGGCTTGATGTAGTAAATTGCAGCTATTAAAGTCCATGTACAGCTTGTTTTTACTTATTATGCATCAAACAGCATTTTGCAAACAAATAACATGTATTTTTCAGATTAAATCAGAAACGTTATTATGGTATAAATTTTAAATTTTTCAGTTATTTTATTTTTTGTTTTCAACTGTTTCCAAATTTATCATATATTTTGGTTGTAGAACACAAGAGTATAATTTAAACACAAATAGTGAACATAAAAACTAATCAGGTTTTCGTTTGAACAAGTACATTTCTAGGTAAGTATAAATTACGGCCAATAGTAATAAAACTTTGCTTTCCAATTTTCATAGAATATTCAAATATTCAATTCAATAGTAAGTTAATATTTATTTTGTAAAACTATCCTCGAAAACAATACCCATTAGAATTGTTTAACATTAAAACTTATATTTGCTTTCATATATTCTTCTAAAAATATTACAAATGTTCGGTATCAATTGGTAATCACACAATAACTGTTCAGATCAATTGGTAATCACACAATAACTGTTGAGATCAATTGGCAATCACACAATAACTGTTCAGATCAATTGGTAATCACATAATAACTGTCCAGATCAATTGGTAATCACATAATAACTGTTCTGATCAATTGGTAATCACACAATAACTGTTCAGAATTTTCCTTATTCATGAGTTTACCTATAACTAATAACATTAAAGATACAAAATCTATGCATTCTGGTTATGAGGATTGTGAGACGTTACGTTCGTACACAATATATTTTAAATCTAATAAACGGTAAAGACGATAGCTTCATTCATTTCAGAAATCGTGGGTTCTTTAATCTTGTATGTTTACCATACGTTTGCATACACACTACACACGGAGCGTTATCAGTTTTTTTATTATTAAATCTTGATATGTTATTATAATAAAGTAGTTTTTGTTGTATAACATACCTCTCACGTAAAGTTATAATAGTTCTTGTCATTATAAAATATATTTTCGTATTTCTTCAAAACCTTTACTTTATAAACTAAACTTGATCTAAATCAAATTTTTCTCAACATAATCATATCTGATCTGAAACGCGAAGTAACAAACACACGAAGTAACTACATTTCATTTTTTATTTTAAATGTTGTATAATACAAGCAAAATGCAATCTTTAGTCGCCTATCTCGTCTGAACATCGCTAGTCCAAGCAATGATCTCTTCATTACGGTTGGTGTCTATACTGTTTTGCAAGCTAAAAAATATATTAGTATATTAACCCAGTAATAATACTTTTTTCGGTTATATTTTATGGGTGCCCCACTTTAACTTTAAAAAGGGATCAAGTGAAATGTGCTATAAAGGTGTTAATACACATTTTGTTTTCTTAATAATAAAAATATATTAACACAAAGCTTTATAAAAACTCAACCAATCAGGTAAATCATGACTGTCCGTATATAAATGAAGTAATTGATTAAATTAATTTAAAGTAACTTAGGTAATCTTGTTTTAAAATCATAGGTTAGTTAAATTTATCTTTTAAGTGTAATTTTTACTAATGCCATTTATATATTATATGTAGACTTACATTTCAGTGGTGTTATCGATGGAGTAATCAAATATGTAAAATTAGTAAGTAAAATTTTTATAAATATACATTACGTGAAAAAAATAAAATAAAAAGGTTTTCATTTAATACATTCCGCTGATTTTGGTTTCATTGTGGCGAAACAATATGGGATTAGGGCTCGCTGCCACGAGACAATTGTTCAATTACTTTGCTAACCGCAAAAGACATTGTATTCGTGTTTGTATTCCGATACTGTCCTCTCCTAGCCAGCTCCGGATCACAATACTGCAATTAAAAGGCATTTAATTGAGTAAAAATTATCAGGGAATATTGTGTAACTTACGAAAAGCTAACAGATGTTTGGTTATCTATAAACAAACAACTTATGAGTGGAGATGTTTGAAGGAAGAGTAATTGAATGTGGGATTAAATTGACTTTAATGAAACAAAAAAAAAGTCTTAAATATATAACGTAAATACGCAAAAATGTTACGTAAACACGTACAGAAAATACAGGCATGTCCTTTTATATTACATAAAATTGAAACGTTAATTATGAACTTTATTAAAAATAGTTAATATTGATACTGTTTTATTAATTAGTGCTTAAATGAAAATCAATTATAGTAGCGTGATTAAACTTTAAGTATAGTTTCATTTGAACAAAAAAAAACTTACTACTGATACAAAATTATAATGTCACAGTGGCGTTATCAAAAGAGTTCCCAAGTCCCATTTCTAATATTTTGTCAAAATTCTTACAGATATCATGACAGTGTAAATTAGCTTGATTTCATAAATTCTTGTTAAGCTCACTTTAAGTTAAACCTACATTGTATTAAGTCTTGACAAGTGACAAAAATGCTTAGCCTTCGCCTTAATTTACACCGATGTCCATATCAATTGACGTACATTATACCGAGATTTTCTCATATCTGCTGATGACACAGTCTTTGTTAATGTTTAAGATTGACACAGGCAAAAGTGACACAGTCTATGTGAATCTGAAAATCATGTTAAATTTGGTCAGATGTATCGTTATAAACCAAAAAATAATGACTCTAGCAGAGACAAGCGGATTTGAATGTTGGCCAATATTTTTATAAGAGACACCTTGAAATAAAATAAATTAATTCATTGGAATGGAAAAAGGAAGGATTTTATTTAATTGATATTGCCAAAATTGCTCACTGTATTTTACTGTATTTCACGCGAAAAATATGACATATTATGAATTCTTTTATACATTTTAACAATTAAAATCACGACCGTACTTATTAACAAATTTATAAAAGGCACACCCACGCACATACGTACACACACACGCAGACGCGCACACACACACATTAGGAGATTATCCACAGATTAAAAACTAAAAGTAAACAGAAAATTTATTTATAATATATAAATTATCGTATTTTGTTCACATTGCTTATTGATTTCCACTTTTTTTACTTTTTAGTATACAATATAAAGAAACATACTATACACTAGCAATTATAATATAAGACAAATCCCTGTCTTGATCGGATTATTATATAATTAAGAATTATAACAATTGTTTCGTTGAAAAGTCATGTTTTAAATTATGTAATGATAATGTAAAAAAAAACTACAATCATCTATGTTTAAGTTATTCATTTTTATTTAATTTCTTATAAAGCAAAAACCGGAGATCGTTATCTGTTCAGAAAGCAAACAATCTTTAGATATCCAAAAAGGGAGGAAAGCAAATGGTGATTACAAACGTTTCAGATTCAACCTCTCTGATATTTGTGTTTTAATAGTTTGTTGACCTGAGTATTTGATTCTGTGTAACTTTGCCCATTTCTCGTGAGCCATTTTTCTGTTCATCAAATAAAGTGTAGTTAAAAAAAACTTTATTTCCGTTGCTATAAATTTAACTTTTATGTGAAATATATCTGACTATGAATCAACTCGATCGTTAGCCGCAATGTATCACGTGAAAGTGTGTTTAAATTTTATACGACTCTGAACACATTCAAGACTCGACCGGTTAGTATTGTTATTCTAAGCTCACCTTTGACATGCTATCACCAATTTGATCACAACAATTGTGGTAAGAGTTGGCAGACCATGAATATATATATTACACTAGTAGAGCCGAAATATATTGTCTTTCATGTCAAGGATGTCATTCAGACCAGGGATCTGGGTAAGGGATAAAGCAAGTTATTAAAATCAAGAATCTCAATAATAGACTCAATTTTGAGTCTATATAAATCTAATTAAAGCAAAAATATTATACAACGTTGCTCTAAAATTATGAGATCTTCGTAAACAATATTGAAGGAGTGCGATCTATCTAAACAACTGACAAACTAATTTAAATAGCTGTCAAAGAACTGACAGTTATTAAAAAGATGCTTAGTGTACTAACAAAAGTTTATAGTAAAAGAAATTGTGTATTCACCTAATTTTTTATTTGATAAGCACCTCCTTCTGAAAATGACAAATACAACAACAAAGATAATCTTGAAATCGGTGCAGCCGTTCACGTGTGATGGACTGACCAAGGGAAGTAGGAATTTATATATATATATATATATATATATCGAAAAATTAACTCCATGTTTAATTTTTATTGTAACATGAATACAATATTTTAAATTAATCATTTCATTTATATTAAGATCAGGAAATAAAATGTAATGTAGAACTTAAAAATGTCATAAATATATTTTATTGCCGACATTAAGAGAATATATAAGATTTTAACTCTGATATTATACATATAGCTGAAGTAAGCTGATCTTAATATTATTCATTTCTGTCTTCATTAACTTATGCTATTATCCGTTATATATAGGCTCACTATGTATATAATATATAACGCGTTGTCCAAAAAATAATTTTGATTTATAAAAATATATTTCAGGATTTTGAGTGTATATAATAATTAGTTAATTATTTAAGTACATCTTATGCTATCATAAATTAATATCTCGTATTAAAACTTTACATAACTATTAAATAAAATACTCTGTTTTGTTACATAAATCAATAATATTGAAGTTTTGACAACGAAGTCTATGGATAAAGTCGTTGTGATTCTGGTTAGAAAAGTTGTACATTTTATTTTAATGTTTTTTTCTATAAAAATATAATTAAATGTTTAAAAGAATAGGTTATTAAATTTTCACTTTCACGGTATTTTGTGAGGATAAAACATGAACATTAAATTACGCAATTTAAAGCCCACAAGCACTTTACTTGACAAGATCTCAAAGCTGATTGAAACAACGCAAAGACTTAATAAGAGGCGTATGAGATAGTTAAATAAATTTGAATATACTGTTAAGTCTCTTAAAAGACTTTTTTATTTATTGATATGTTTTAAGCATAAAATAAAATTTAATAAAATCAAAAAAAAAATTTTTTGTCAGGAATTCGCATTTTTTAACTAAACTTAACTATAATACTTATCCAGGTCAAAATTCTATAACGGTATGATGTTTTCAACCCGGGTATTCAGCCTAGGTCATAATTTAACTCAATTGGCTAAATAAAAAACGTGCTTGAGTGAATTTTTTATTTTAATTAAACAGGTCGGATTTGAACGAGCAATAAACGGATTACAATACTTCTGTCAAAAGTCATCTTAATTAATAAATTCTCGTTAAAATGTTAGTGAGATTTGAACCAAGTTAACGTTCAGGAATACTGGGAGGTCGTATTTAAGATAAGGCGATGTAATCAGAAATAATTTAGCAAGCCGCCGTGTTATTATGCAAATGAAGACTCTTCTTTTACTTCCACTTTTTAAAGTAGTAAATTAATTTATACTTTCGGCTATAGAAATTTACTTCAACAACTCCTTTGAGAACGTTCTAGAAAAAAAGAACTTTACAATGAATATCTAAACGACAAAAATACAGTTTATGTTTTTTTTTCGTACCTACAAAATATTGCTAAGATTGAATACTATATGAGTATACAGACAATGATTGTAGTATAGACATTAATAACGCAACCTTACCAAGATAAAGATAAAAACGATAGCAAGAAATCTATAACATAAATGAAACGGTAAGCTCTCTGTGATTTCCTATCAGTTGTTAAGCGGAACACATTCGCAGTATACGCACCAGTATAACTGGGATGGCGTATTGAAATAACTACCCTCGCCTTAAAACACTACCGCGCTAGTGTATCGTATTCGGAATTCATCGGACTCATTTCATTGCTGATTGCATTGTTATAACTCCAGCGGAACTGTTTCTGGTAGCAGGTGATAGTAACGTTATACTTTGTTGTATTGTGGCTATGGCTTTCAGTTTTGCGGTTAAATTTAATGTTTTGGCTTATCTCTACTTTATTGTCAATAAATAACTGGACGTATCTTGGAAATGTTAAGAACTTATATTCATATAACGTTCTCGTGATTTAAACGAGATTATTATATATGATTAATTAAAAAATATATAGCAAAAAATAATATCTCATGAAAAAAATATGAGTTTTTACATAAAACCTGATTAAAAAGTAATAGGGTGCAAGAGAATATGTTATCAGAATATTTTATCACGTCTGCAGTGTTATGCAGAGCGAATCTTGCCTGCATCATCGCCACTCGAGCTATTATCTCTCCCATTACGGCTGGTGTCTATACCCTTAGATATTTTATCGTGTAGCATCAAGCCTTAATTAATTTTTTTACTATTTCTTAGAACATTATTTGAGTTTAGGTATTTTTTATTCAATTTAATGCTTACAATTATTTTGGACGTTAATGTTATGAGTCAAATCTAATTAATGCTAGTATAGTAATGAATTATGTGAACTAGTACATTTGCTGTGCTGAAATTGATCTATAAAGACTTTACGAGATAGAGATATTCAAAATGTATAAGAAACATTATTTTATGTAAATCTTCCTATACCTACTAAATAAAAATATAAAGAGTAATTATACAATAAAAACACATGATGAGGTTTAAAACAATAGCCTTTGCCGCTGTAATGTTATAGCTACCAGAACAGTTTGATATTATATTGTCTAAAAGACAAACAAGCAAATAATATATGTATATATTTATATTAGGATAATATACAGTTTTGTTAATCCGGCAATAAAAGTTATCAAATCATGATTCATGTAAATAAATGAATAAGTAAATAAACTTAAAATGAATAACTTCAATAATAATACGATGAAAGAGAAACACGAAAAAATATTAATTCGTATTTGCTAGTCTTATTTATATTAAAGACACTAAATAAAATAAAAAGATGTAATATTTCTCATATATAACAAATGTTTGCCAAGTTTTAATATCTATTAACAAGAGATATTTGCCATGACCTACTGGTCAGAACGTATAGCAATTACAATATACGCTTTGAAATACATTGCAACGGTATATCGCGTCCGGAAAACGAAGACTTCGCTTCATTGCTGATTGCATTGTTATAACAATAGGGAATCCGTATACGGTAGCAGGTGATATCGATACGGTAACGCATTCAATATTGTGGCTTCATTGTTGCTAGATTTAATTTTTATTTTAAATAAACTGTTATATCAAACTTGTGGTAGAGAAAGAAAAAGAGCGGGCAATGGTTTAGCATGTTGTGAGAAGGTAGGTAGGTAGAAAGTAGAAAACAAGACAGACGGAAAATGAAGAAGAGTATGTACAATGAAGATAACAATAGAAGGCTAGTGAGATGGCTTTGTAAACATTATTATCTATGTTTGAATCCTCATTTTAATATATATTCCAAAAATCTTTTTCAAGGTGGTAGAGCCTGGATGTGGTTAAGTTACCTGTCTCGACCGGGGAAGTACCACCATCTGACAGGAGACCGGCATGAAGTAGTCTTTAATTGTTGCCTTTTCCCTGTTCTCAACCTTTCCTGCTCTCCCCCTTTTCCCACCATTTTCTCTCCGGTTTTTCAAATTAAGGGTGGCAACGCATCCTCAAAACTATGTTGCGGATGACCATGGGCGACGGTAAATACCTCCATCAGGTAGCCTGTCTGCTTGTTTACCCCTGTAGGATAAAAAAATATCTTATATTATTATAAGAGCGTGTTCGTACGCATAACATATTGAATATTAAACGAACATGGCCGGGCAACACCTTTGTATAGATAAAATATCATATAGCGAGTGATGTTGCTGACTCCCGGAAATTAACACATGGCCGTGTGCAAGAGAAGATTCCTGCACAAGAGATGGAATGGCATTGCTATCCTAACACCGGGGCAACCATGTAGTCTTAGGTATATTAAAAGTTATAATAATGTATTTTTTATTATAATATACATATAAGTAATTTTCTTACTTTTCTTCGAAGCTCTGACTGGCAGTGAAACTCACCTCATATAACTATATAACGACATTATTTGTTGATAGTGCATAAAAAATCATTAAAGTATATGAACATAAAAACTTAATCAAAACTATAGCCATATATGGTTAGTAGACAAAACAACTATTATGTTAGTCTAAAGCGTGTTTTCAAGCATTTATTTTTAAGGTATTATACCAATTACGTTTTGCGGGTTTTCTGTTAGTAAGGAATCCTTTCAAAGAAACCAGCGAGCCGCGTTATCGGTGTGCTGGAAGTAGAGAACCTTTTGACTTTGTAAGGAAGGACGTTAATTGGTATCCTGAACGTTTTGAGGTTTTGACCTTTCCGTTGCTACTGAATACTTGATTAATTTGATGTTTGTATTAATTGGGTGCTAATAAAGGCTGTGGCATTAATACAGATAAATTGTAGTTATATTTAATAAATAATAACAAATTAGATACAATAACAGGTTCAGAACTTTGACAGGTAATTTTTATTAATCTCGCTATTGTCCGCTCCATACATAATATATATTTTGTTTCCTTTTGAATCTTAGTAATGCCTAAAGTAAATGAGACAACAGCTGTGATAGCAAGTAAATATAATAATAATAATAAAGGATGAAAATATATAAGTGTGTATAAATATAGCACTCCCCTTTTGCATTTACGTAAAAAATATATATATTATTTTATGAGCGTATTCCCTATCATATTTATGCAGTTCATTTTAAAGCGTATTTACGAAGCCATAAATTTGAATCTTACCGAAATATCGCGTCGACTATTGATCACTGCGATCGCCACAATACATTATGTGTTGGAAAATGAAACGGTTTAAACTTTCGGCCATTGGACTTGACAATTTCATTTTATGGAGTATCTGGGGTGGAAATTCTGTCTTTTTTTGGTCTTTTTTGGACACATAGATTAGATTTTTGTTTTTAAGAAACTTTTAACATTTTATGGGTATAAACACAGAGAAGCTTTTATCTTAAATAAAAGGACATATTCCTGAGGGATTTTAGTGTAGAATTGTATTAGCTTTAATGATATATAATTTTGTTTGGGACAAATATATGAACAAACCTTGTAACTTATCAATAGATAAGATTGTTCTTTGATAATGTTCACAAATTTCTATTGTTTCTCTGACGCAACAGTAATCCTTTTAGTATAGCTGAAAATATTTGATAGAAGTAAAGAACCTGGACTTGTTGGCTGATGCTGCAGTGGTACTGGTTAGCTAATTTTTTTTCATTTCTTTTCTTTTTTTGTTCTGTAACTAACCTATTTAAAATTATGTAAAGAATAATGAAGTTGGAAGCATTTTTTTACATAGCAGTTATGTTATATGTTAATAAAAATGATATCTATTCAACAGTTTATGAAATAAGCCAATAACTATTATGGGTTAACCAGACAAAAGTCATGTATGGTGTAAAAAAAAATATTTTATAATTATTTCATTTTTCTCTTTTTATGAACATCTATTTTTCTTAAGTTATTTGACGTTAATTATTAATTGATGTATAAGATATGTTATTAAGTTAAATAAATAATTTTCGCAAAAACATTATTTTGAACAATCCGAAATTAATGCGGACTTTATCAATAAATGTAATATGTTATTGTATTTGACGTTGTTACTTATTCAATATCAAATTATTATGATAATAATAGATAAATGTTTCATATTTATAAAAACCTTTAATATATTTTCTACAATAAATCTGTTTTTTCCCATAATTTTTATATGTGTATGTATTTTGTATGTCATCTTCTCTCTACCTGAAACTACGGATATAATTTGAAATTTCCTGATAATAATCTCATCAGTAATGTATGTCTTAAACGAATCATATCTACATAGTATATATTGAATTTAAAAATTGTATGTAATATATATTTTTTTTTAATCTATTTCATACCAATTGTTAAGAACGTCTTAAAGAAATAGGTCTAATTTTTTTTGCTTAAAATGCACGACAATTCCAAGGTTATTAGTTTTTTTATTTAAGTAGGGCATTATTCAAAAACACGAAAGAAGTCCAGGGCAAAATATACAAGTCAAGAAATGGTCTATATAAAATGTTACTATCTTTTTGGCTAAACGACCATCATTACGCCATGATACGACTCGCGACAAAAAATTGAGTAAAAAGCTTATTAACGAGAAGAAAATGGCTGTTTCTTCTATTGAAGAAGCCTGTTTTGTTTTTCATATTACGCTATTTCCGGTATATATCATATAACACTTTGTTAGACTGTGTAAAATTAAATGTCATGTTTAAACTTTTTAACTTTGTTATATCTTTGGAATATTTTGTGTTGTACATAAAACAAAAGAAATCATTGTTTACATAAAGAATACACAAATAGAATGAGAATATTGAGATCTTATTTAAATCAGTCTCTACCTTATGGTAATCGGCTTAAATTATTTTTCTAAAGGGATTTGCCTGCTCCGAACAGCTTTAGGCTTGGAATTTTTATTGGACATATTTAATCTCTTTATAATTCAATAATAACAATTTTATACGAATAACATGATAGTAACGAGATATTTTTTTAAAGATTAACATCGTTTGATGCTGTACACATAACTTGAGAAACTTATTTATATATATTATATAACAAATCTTTATAAATGAACGTATATATTTAATATATTACATAAACCGTGACGTCATTACAACTATAAACAGAATTATTCTATGATTATAACATTTGAACTTCAAGGAATTACGACGTTATAAAAGTTATTACATCTGAATGCGGTACGTTTTATTTCACGTAAAATGTAACGACCACCAGCGGCCAAACGACGCACGATAAAGACTTGCTGGTGTTTGTACATACATAGGAAACAGGAAGTCATGTCTCCAAACTTGCCGTCATTACATATTAAAATATATATAATACTATATAGTATATATCAAAGTTTATAGCCATGTACCGTTGAGGAACTGAGATATTTAGTAATCAAAAATAAACCCGTATATAATACACTTAATATAAAATTTATTAATTATAAATCTTTTTTTTTTATATAATTAATAGTCATTCTTCTAGCACAAACAAAGAACTGTAGATGAAATCGAATGAGATTTTAATAAAAAAAAAAAAAATGGAGAATTCAATTAAAACAACAATCAAAATCAATTGGAATTGAACTAAAATAATTTCGAATAATTCGAAAATATCCAGGAATAAATGTGCGATGCGAGCCCGTGAAATGAAAACGGATTGTTATTCGTCATTCATACATTTTTAAAACGAAGTGTCCGGATGGTTACACCGCACTTTTTACGTACATATTTTATGTTTAAAAACTTTAATCTCGATTTATATTCAACTTTCAATATTTTATTCGTTTAAATAATTGTTATACACGTAAATATAATCCGTTTATAACGTCAATGTGATAATTATGATTTAACAAAATCATTTTCTTTACATTTTGGCTCATTTAGAAAACTTTCAATATGCTTCGAAGATTTTATTTCCAGATACTGTCAAACAGTTGCGCGAGTTAAAAGGTCTTATTGTAGGTAAAGGAACTCGTTAAATTTAGTATAAACGATGCAGATCAAGAAATGGTTAATAATACAATACAACTAAGTTAATACATTTTAATCAAATCGATTATATTTGACGCCTTACAACTAGTGTTGCCCAAATGCAGGAACAAGACGAGACTTGGCCAGTCTTGGTCTTGGTCTTGCTTTTCCAGTCTTAGTCTTGCTCTTGGTATTACAGCAAGAGTCTCGCAAGTCTTGGGATAACCTATAAGCCTGTCGCTATTTATTAAATGTTACTTTATATATTACAATAACGCAGCGGAGTAGGTACATTTTATGCTTGAATAAACATAGCCACGGTAAAGACCAACCAAATTAACAAATGTCTAAACATTTCATGAGAAGTACAAAAAATCGACTGACACTGGCTGGGGTTTGAACCCACGACCTAAGCAATCAGCGCCGATGCTCCAACTAACCAACTGAGCTACCAACTGTGTGCCGCGGGAGTCAATCTATTTATTAATAAACGTTTATATTTAATAATTTTCAATGTACTAAAACATGGTGTAAATTGTGAACCAATTTAAATAATTTTGTAACTGTATCTTTTGAAATATTAAGAAAATAAACATTTTCTCGGTAACATACTACATTTAATTTGATTACGCATATTCTATATAGTTTATTTTTCGTTTTTCTTATTTCGATACTTCAATTAAGTGTCATAATTACCATATTTAATGTTTTTTTTATTTACTTAATCAGACTGCGTCAGTTCTTTCTACAACGAAAACGCGCTGATATATATATATATATATTTTCTTCTTCAAAATTCTATGTACTAGTATTTTCTCTAAGTTTCGTTTGTTTTCTATGGTTCAATTTCTTATATTATATATGATAAGTATATAATTTAAATTAAACCTGTCCGAACCACTGACTCTGGAGTTTATTCCCCGTGTTAAAATTTATTCTTTACATGTAAATGAATATTTGCAAAAATATATTGTGATGCAACAGACAATACATCAATTTATTTAGTTAAATAATTCTCTAATACACTATTATATTCGGGCTCCTAAACAGTACATAAATCTTATTGCTCGCTTTTTATACTATTCGATTACTATTATAGAAAATTCTTACACGTTTGAAGTGTATTAAAAGCGTCTACAACGTTTATTAAATGGGTAACGACATATTTAAGCACCTTGTGTTTAAAACCACACAGAACACATCAGCATAATGTATTCGCGTCCATTCTAAGCACCCGAAATCTTATTTTATTCTTTAGAATATTTGTACTCTGTGGCGTCAATCAAACAGTGTCGAATATTGTGCGTGCGGCGCGGCGGCGACGATTGTTTGTATGAGCAATAGAAGCCGTCGCGTATACTCCGAACTTCTACGCTTACTTCCTGACACGACACTCAGTCCTAACTGCAAGACGCAAGAGTCTCGCAGACTTGATCTTGTTCTTGCTTAAATCTTGCACAGTCAGTCATAGTTTTGGTCTTGCTAAAATTAGGCAAGATTTTGGGCAATACTACTTATAAAATTTTGAAAAGGTGTTCACACTTTTACACAACAGGGCTTATTTTAACAATACACAGCTAAGAACCACCGCAAGAAAACTGGCTTTCATATGAAAAAACCGCATCGTAGTTAGATCGATCCCTCAGAGAGCTGTCATGCAATATACAAAAACACACAGACAGACTTCGTAAAATTTATAACGTTCTTTTTCGTTTTCAGAAAAAAATTAAGATATGATTAGCTGTGTTTTATATTGCCGATCTTGTTGTTGCGTTAACAATGGTTACCGTTACTTATGATTTTTATTAATTTATACTACATATTATTGGAGAGATAAATTGATTTATGTTTAACCAAAATTTGTGGCCATACTAAATAACTTTATTTGGAAATAGCGCTAAATTTCAAATATCAGAAACTGTTGGGATCCGGTGAGAGGAAGGTTCTGATAAAACGAAAATATAGTTATAAATTTTGGCATTAAAGTGTGCTCGTTGGGGTGCCAAGTAGATATCTAGCAAGTAAAAATATGTTTAACGTCGATTAAATATCAAGAAAAATTTTATCAAGATATAGAAACACATACATTTAAGAGTTTTTTTTTATAAAATTACTTTAATTACACACAATATATCACATTCTTGATTCAGTAGCCAATCGAAAATTATTAATATTTTTTAAGATACATTTGTAAATTACCATTAGTAAATTAACTATTCACAAAATGATTAAAACACTTCAAAGCCTCCCAATTTAATTATGGCACGTGTATAATAAACCGCTCATAAAATAACAGTAATAGTTATGTAATGAGGAAACTGCTGTGAAAGTGACGCACCGTGAAATATGAGTCTCTACGGACGATTCATAGCCACGTAAATTATAAAACCGCATATTGAATAGAAAATAATTATCAACGCACTTTTATGTGCCTAAATTACCTTACCTCTGACTTCCCGTTCAGTACCATACATACATATATAGTAAAACAGTATTGTCAATACGGTTGATGGAAGATAAAGTAAAAAGTAACTTAATTTGAAACGATTGAATTGCGTGGTTTTTAATTGCACATAAAATTTTCATTTTAGGTGTTTTTGTGTTATTAACTAACATTTTTAAAATAAAATTTAATGAGACGCCTCAGCCCTTTTATTGAAATAGTTGAGACGAATTATCATAAAGACTAATTTATAAAACTAGTTGTAAATCAATCGTGATAGCTCTACACATTAAAATTAAGCTGCAGTAATGAACGAAATGGCGTAATAAATATAAAATCCAATTAAAGGATTACTGCAACGGAATAAATAATATTAATGGATCCGTTACTGTTAAAAAGATCTTTATTTGTTCCATTCATCGCTCTCAATCATTCATTCGCTCGTTCGATAAGGTCTTGATAACATTGTATTCCCACTACTGACAGGAAACCTTTTTTTAATAAGTGAATTTAATAGTTATTTTAATAAATATGTATAAAGGATACCACGCATTTAGAGTATGTTCATAACATTTAAGTGATAAAATATTTTATAATTTATCTGTGATGTATGTTTCATTGGAAGGGGCATGATATTGAATTAAGCTCACATTGATATCTGTTTAAGGATTACTGACAATTAAAATCGTTTATGAACTTGGTTTACAGCAGTTTTTTCTTTGTTATATAATTGCCTTCAAAAATCGCGTGTGAAATTCTAGTTAAAACTATATTGACTTTACTCGATTTAAGTTATACTTGATTTAAGTTAACAAATGAGGTAAATGACAATGATTTAATTGATATTACTAAAACTATTCTGTTTTGTTAAAAAGTTCAGTTATATATTAACATTGTATATGACTAATACATATATCATGTAATTACTAAACAATTCCATCTATTATTCATATTACGAGTATCTCTAAGCCGCTTTGAAGCGCTCAAATCAATTCAAATCTAGTTGACTTTGTTCCAGTTTCTACAATGGATGTAGAGGCAGTTGTGGGGCGAACCGCCTCACTGCCTTGCGATATAGAGCCGGACTCCAACGAGGACAGAGTGTACATGGTCCTCTGGTTCAGACACGCTGGCGGCAAACCGCTATACAGGTTTGTATTCTCATAGAATTGTAATCCTAAATGCGGTTACAATATACGTCTAAATCGAATAGAAAACATTGAATATAAACTAATATTTATAACAAACAGATACATTCATATTAATCAGATAATAAAATTTTAAATAGATTTCGTATCAATATAGTTATTAAGTATAAATTCAAATTGAAAATTTTAAATGAGAGTGATAGTTTCATCGACGTGAATTTGTTTTGGACTGCAAGTTCTTGAATTTAAATATTCAGTTCAAACCCATGCCTCTTCATAGGCTTGATCAATGCTTAAGGACCATTGAGTGTGCATGTTAAGTTGTATGTAAATTATTCAATAGTCTAAATCCTGGAATAGCTGTGCGCAAAGCCAATGTAACGCTGGATAACATTAATGTAATTACAGATGATTACCGGTGATTACTAGGTTTGCATTGGAACCAAACGCTTGCCTTATAATCCGCATATATGTATTCTGATTGTGGTTTCCACTGAAAAGTCAATTGTGGGCATGCATACGAGATAACAGGATCTTAATTGATCTAAGACAAACAAATATATGTACTTACTATGTTTATATATGTTTTTAAACTAAGCATATTCTAACCACAGATGTTCAATGGCATTTCTATTCGAATGCCTTATTTATTTGTCGCAAGGAAGCTTATATTTATGGTACATCGTTATTTAACCAAATAATAACTTACAGATGTCCTACGTCATATGTCTATAAACATTTCGGCTTAACGTAAAAAATATAAACTTAAATTTTATTTATAACAATTTTTTTTTATTTAAAAATATATTCATAGCAATGAATAATGAAATTCAATAAAGAGAAAAACTTCAGAGGAGTTTTCATCTTCGTCATCAATAACACTAGCATGACAAGGCCGTATCGAAAACTAAAATGTAGGTAAAATGTTCAGTAATATCAGTCGTATATGTATTGCCAATATCTGTGAAATAGTAATTTATGTGTCTGAACATAGATGAATCGTTTCACGAATGAATACATATTTTGCGAGCTCAGTTTTATCTCGTTCGATATTAATAGTTATATGAATTTTTTATATAAAATATTTGTGGAAACAAAAAAACACGAGAAATAATACAGGTTGGAATTTAATTCAAGATAATGACCCAGCTGGAATAAGGTGATCGGATACATACAAAAGTAATCAGCATATCATCTATGTTTATGAAAACCGGCGTGTATACTTGGTGATAGCCCGTAACTGGTTCCATATAGACATCTCTCAATAGACATGGATTTTATTTTGATCACATTATTAATGATGCTTTAGTTAATGGATTCCGTGATTAATTGTTATTGTGCACTTGGATACGTAATTGAACATTCCTTTTACTGTTATGATAAGTTTTATTTATTGCTGCCCGGCTTCGATTATTATTTACGATGGCAACCCTGTTAATTAAGACGTTGTTGTTAAATTATTTATATTTACAAGTAGGCTGGTATTATGAGTAAATGATATTTCGAAAATTTAAATCGATACTTTAATTTAAACCTTAAATATTTTTATGTCAATAATAATTTTAAAAATCTTATATTTTTAAGGAAAATCTATTGAGTTTCCAGAGCGTGACATCGTTGTTGACTAATTCAATCCTTATTTTTTAAATTAATGAGGTCAAATAAAAGATGATTATAAATATGTTCGAAACACATTTTGAACGTTTATTTATAACTTATTGTGTTGATATTTTGGTTTCTTTTTGCTGTCATAGTTTATAATTAACGTTATCTCGTATCGAAACCTCAGATTTTTTAAAATTTAAATTGTAATTAATGATTATCTCAGAAGTGGTCTATGTTCTCATTTGAATAGTCTACGGTTCACGATGGATGTCTTAGAATACATCTCATTCTATTAAAAAGATACATGCTTAACAAATTTCGTAAGTACATAAAATCCTCTTATGAGGGGCAAATTTGAGCTGTAGAAGGCGCTCAGCCGATCACCGACTGTACACACCTCGTTAACGATCACAGGGTTGTCAGCAATCAAATATTATTATTATGAATAAAATTTCATTTTTAAGCCGATTAAACAGTTATGATAATGGTATCAGGAACTGAATTCAATTACTATATTCGGTTTGAGTAAAAAAAAATAAATTAAAAACACTTTCACATTAGTCGATATAATGTCGATGAGATGACATCCCTGAGTGAAACGAGGCGTTTCACAAAGTGGATTATTGAGAGAAACGATCCACGCAGATGATTGACATGAGGTGCATATTAACGCCAACTAAATTGCCATTTCACAAATATGCAATTTTGTTTAATGGTTCGAAAATATCTGATCCGTGTTTGTCGTTCATTATATTTGAGTAATTTGATGGATGATTCTGTTCAAAGCGAACAGTCGCTAAAATTGTGTTATTAGATGATTGATACATTTATATCACATATTTTAATGAAATTTTAATGTAACATTATTTATATTACAGTGGAAAATATATTAAGAATTAGTTTTCTGTTGCTTTGTGTTGCCATAATCATAATAAGGCGTGTGGAGTTAATATTTTTTTTATCTGCAATGGTTTAAGTAATTTTGGTTAATCTGCAGGATTTCTTTTGAGCATTCCTAGGTTTAGTAACAGGGTTAAAGTCAATGAAACTTATTCAATACTTACATCAAACACTGGATGAAATACATTTTGGTTTTTTTTTAATCTACGTTTTTTCGATTGAATTTTTACTTACGTATTAAGACATTTCTTTTTTGTGTCAAACATTTTTGTGGAATTATTAAAAATATATATTTGTCCACAAGAAATAGGTAGTAAATATTTTCCAATTACCCGTTGAAAGATGTACACGGACATACAATCCTATTTCTCGATTGCCAACTCGGCAATGTTGGTGATATTGAAATTTCATTGGAGCAGAAGACTCAAAGTGTCTTACCGCTTCGTTACACGTTGTGTGGTACAAGTTTGAAAAATCTTTCTTTACTTCTTTTCCATTTTATTTTTTTTCCCTAAATGATATTACTTTACCCTAATGAGACTTAAGGCTTTTGCGAGTAGGCATTTAAATGTAATTCATGGTTGCTGCATCGCGAGTATGTAGTATTTAAAAAAAAACAAGTTTTACCATTCCTTCTTTAATAATAACTGTAATGCATTTATGTCATTTTTGTTTGGTCTTGGCTGTTTTTTATATTTCAAGACTGTGATTCCTGTTTGGTATAATACGATTTGTCGGTTTTGCTCATACGATCTTTTCATTTGGATTACATAAAAATAAGTTTGACAATAACTCAGCACCTCTTGAAGACTCCCAGGTGGTAACTAGTAAAGTTTTCTTCGAGAAGAGTACTCTTACCCGCTGATTTTATTTGATATTTGGTGTTCGGTGGCATAAAAGTTTCTAAAAATTTACGGAAATGTGAACTTAAATAAAATTGTATTTTCGGATATTGTCGCGGCACATTTTAAAATAAAAGAACTACGTTACTCTGACTATACCTGTCGTGTCCACGTGAAATTTAAACCAGAGTGGCGTTATTTATTCATTTATGGAGTCACGATCCCTGAGTCAAAGTAATTCGTTGTAGATACATATGCTATTCGTACGACGTCTTAATTTTAAGCCAAGACTCATTTCAAAATCAAACAGATGTCTTAATCTCCATAATTCATTCGTTCCTAGAATATTCATTACGCGGAGCACTTGAAGTAATTCTCGGAGTAAGTGTGTTTGTTACCAAATAGTTCGTCAGCGTATTTCTGACGTCACAATCTTGAAATATAGAAGAACGTTCCGTAGGCTGGATGCTTCATTGACTTCATTGTCACATTACAAGTCACAAGCGAAAGCGGGATGAAATTTAAGTCTATTGATTGAGACAAATTATATATTTATTAAATTCACATACTTTTCTTCTTACATTCCTTCTCAGTATTAATTAAGATTAATAAATCTTTAGAAAAAACATTAATTTATAATTGAAGAAAGGATCCTAAATATTTGTTTTGTAAAGCAGGATCTAAATTAAATGTGAAATATTTATATTTATTATGAAATACAAAATATTCACAATGTTACAGAATGTAACTATACTGGTTCTGAGCACGTTCTCGTGATGCGTAAAATTAAAACAAAAAAAAGATCACGTCATCTTGACAATTTACTCAGTTTACAATGAATGAGCAAATTGAGAATTTAAATAAATTTGGTCTAAACATAAAATGATTACCATATAATTTCTTCTATCGTTCCAAAAACTTCACTTAATTCAATCTTTTGTAGTTTTTTATTAAATTTCAAAATCAGAATAAATGGAAAATAAAAAAAAAGCACGTCAATAAAACAAATTTATATCTTGAAGTAATAATGTGACGTACGGACATGGAAAACTTCCTATCCATCCGAATAAAGACACGCAATGCCATATAGCAGAATATCGTGTACGAGAAAATTTATCCATACCTTATATCTAGCCAAGTATTAATACCAAAAATACAGAAGCCGAATAGCAGAATCTCCTTATTAATGAATATCTAGCCGGGTTTAAAGCCAGTGTTATTCAAGCAATTGCTTCGTAGATTTAATAGCGGCTTAATGAAGCAAGGACATATATAACTGTGGTTTGGCTTAAACTCTATTGTGGTATTTAATTTGATGCATCTTATTATCATCTGTACAAAATAAATTTTATTGCTTACAATAATACTATATTTCATTACGTAAATAATTTCGTACATTATTGTTGTCTGCACCTTTGTTTGTTTTGATATCTATTTTGTTATGTTAAATTCTGAAAGAGTTATGTTTAGGCAAATAAAGAGTTATGTTTAGGCAAATAAAACCTCTTCAATATGTGCATTGAAGTCACGTTTATTTTATAAATATTTAAATTATCTTTGTACTCTTTTCAACAGCCTTCAATATTAAAGTAAAAAACACTAGATAGTGGCAAGAAAATTTATATTTCGTAATCTTTTTTTCCAGTGCAACAGAGTTAAATTCAACAAATATTGTAGGAAGGATTATTGGATTAAAAAAATATATATTCAGTGGACAAAATATTTCAGAGCCAAAATAATAAAGAGCCGTACTAAATACAATAAAAGCTAAAAACAAAATTTATAATGCGGGTATTTGAACAAATCCGATGTGAATCAACTGAATTTTATTTTACTCTGTTTGAACATCATGCTCAATCAGGTTGTGTGCTGACAAAGTTTATTGAATTAAGACCTGAATAATATTTGGAATCATTCGATTCTTTTGATATAAATATGATTCTTACACACAAAAAATGTTTAAATACTTACACGAATAATCGTCGTAAGATATGGTTGTGATATTTCATTAACACTGATTATATTTTTTCTGGTGTTAATTACATTACCTAAACATATTCAATATTTATTAAAAGTTTATTTTAATATACTGGATGAGAAATCTACGAGTTAGTTTTGTCAATAATAATTAATAAGGGCTTCTTAATTATTGATTATTAAAATCAACATCAATAGATTTATAATTTAATATTGAGTTATTGGACATTCCTCTTTTTATTTGGATTCTTCACAGAATGTCATTTAAATTTGATATTACGTTTGGGATTTTTATTTTTAATTGCGATTTAATTATATTGCAATTATTCTTTTCGTTTCATTAATTTAGTCATCATATAAATTAATAAATTTATAATTTATGATTAATAGAAACCTGGTCGCGCAGTTCCGAAGTCTTATTTTAAACCATTTTTATATCTGATTTTTTTCTTATCTCATGGAATCTCTAGCAAGCTATTCGATCCGTTATAAAACTACAACATCAATATTGTCACAATACTTTTTGAGTACTGAGATGCTTTAATGTAAAAGCATGTAACATAATAGAAGGAAACAACACATGTTTAATATGTAACTATACATTTTAACACGTTTGGAGCATTTTCTGAAGTGGCTAAAGTTGAAGAAAATAAATAATGAAAAAAATATTTTGAAATAGACTTTCTTATGAGAAGATATATTTAAAAGAGAACAAATGGTGGGTGGAGAGTAATGAGAAGAACACAAGTAGGTGGTGGAAGGCTAAGCAACAACAACACCATCCTCAAATATTGTTTTAAACTGGGACTCTTAGATTCCAACTTGAGATGGCCATATCTCCTGTACCTTCAGGCCCAAGCATCACGAGTAGGTAGAAAATCATAGAAGTAATTCAGTCGAATACAGATGCAGGCTGAAGCATCCCAAACAATTTGACTTTGCAACAGGATAACAAAAGTCAACTGATTGCTTAAATAGTTATCTACAGCTACCTCAAATCACTCTGTGTTGATCATCGCTTCATTACGTTTAAGCACTATTGAAACAGGGTCAAATACTGTTAAAGCTTTCTGAGTAAATGTTTCACTTCCCCGTATATACGGTGTACAGTCACCTAAGTCTAGACTATCTTAGAGAACACGTCTGAGAGACAACGAAATGATAGGCAAAACTCAATAGACAGTCATTGAGTGACATTTTTATAAAAGAAATTGATTTTTTATTGCTCTCAAATAAAAAAAATTGTTTTGTTTATTTTTTTATACTTTAATTTGAGTTAGTAAACGAGATATAATGTCAAATTATTGTCAAACGGTACTCAGTATTTAAATGAATACTCGCGAAAATCCTAGGTACTCAGTATTTTTGAGACTACAAGTCGTTTTAGAATAAAAGATTTGCTGTTTCAAACTAAGACATATTTTTGTTATATTGTCGTGGGAGAAAGGCGTCAACTGAAGGTTAAACTAAGGAACTAATTAATCCAGCGACTAAATTATTAAAATACATCCTGTGTGTCTCTGAATAACTATGGTATAACGTTTCAAAATGTTCAGTTAGAAAAAAAAATTATTTGTAAAAGCGAACGAACTCTTATAATATAGTTTTATTTGAACATCTTAATTCCGTGAATATCTTAAATATCATTACAAAATTTTCATCTTATTTCACGTTGACAGTCAGTTCTTAAATTATTCTGAGATTTGATATATTAAGAGAAATGGAAAGAAAAATAAAAATGAGAGTCCCGTCATTCATTCACTGGAATTAAGAGCTCATTGTGACATTTGAAATCGCATTCGAAAACCATATTGTATTTCGCGCGAAGTGCTTCAACAATCTATTAAAATGTCTTTAAAATATTATTTCTATTGTCGTTATACTTTTTTTTATATATTAGGCTTTATTGAAAGGTTTTATTTTATTACTGTTAGCGTAAGTTTTTCGGAGGAGTCAACTTTATATTTTTGATTTATAGTAGGATTAGTAAAAGCTTAATTTTGTGTGGGTCCCCGGTTGACCCCGGTCGCCTTTTCGGAATAACAGGTGCAAAAGTTTCCTTGCTGTATGATCTCATGACCTTGAAATCGTACAGAATATTTTTTGTGACATTATTTAACTTTATTGTTACTCTTTTCGTAAAATGGAAGTTAAAAAATTATGAACTAAGATTAACTGAAATAAATTTAAAATACATTTGGATCATACAATTTAATTACTGTACAGTAATCTAACGGACACTTTTTATATGATCTATGTTGACAATAAATTTGTAAAATTTAATTATTTTATCTAAGATTAATTCGCTTCGAAATTTTCCCTACCACTTACGAAATAAAGGTCTTAAGACATCTTTATTTTACGAAACGTCTTAGTAGGCCCAATGTAAAAAAACTTGTATGTGATAAATTAATGAACGTATTAATGTCAGAAAAAGGTTTTCAAACCTTTGTTTTTATACTTTCTCTGATGTACAGACTGCGTTTCAGAATATAATTATTTACGGAATAACAAAGTAAGATTTGGCGTCACTGTGAGTAATTTATCCTATTTGATATTATTATTTTTTTATGTATGTATGTAGTTATAATTTTGTAAAAATTACAAAGGTAAACCATTATAATCTTTCTGACGTCAATTTAAGGTTAAATTCACTCTCTTCTATAAATTGTGATTTAAAATATCCATAGGAATGCCTAGAGAGGTTACTAGAAAATCCCATGCATCTGTTTTCCAAGATGTCGGTCGGGGGATAGGAACGATCCCCTTGAAATGAAAAAAATAAAAAAGACTCCTCTGAAAAATATAAAACCTAAATGTCAAAAACTTAAATCTTTTTGCAAAAAGTGAAAGTTTGACGTGGACAAATACATATTCCGTAGTTGGAGAAAAGTTTGGCTGTGGTCAGGTCCTATGGATTATCACGGTTTAACAGGATGCAGAGTCCACAACATGTCTATCATAGCCTATTTTAGGCTTTATCTCATACGTAGTACGTGTAAATTTTGTTTGTTAACAAATATATTATTGCGGTTGCATTTAAAACTCTAATGGAATGAACCTTTTGAAGCTAATTAGCATACGTTTTAACAAAATCATAAAATTAAGATATGAATTATTTTATTATATTATTGGTACAATCGGAAAATTAAATAAATAAAATATGCAGATGCAATTCACCAGTCCTAGTCTAGAGTGCTTTGTTTAAACTGTATTGTCGTATTTTATTTCATGTCTTCTTTCACATGATTATTTTCTGATGCAAATAAAAACCATTTCAGTTTTGACGTTCGGGGCCGCAGTTTTAACAAAGCGCTGCATTGGTCAGATCCTCTCGCATTCGGAAGACGAGCCTACTTTGTAACCATGTCCAGACCCTCGTCCCTCACTGTGGACGCTGTTCAGCTTGATGATGAAGGCATCTATAGATGCAGAGTCGACTTCAAGAATTCTCCAACCAGAAACTTTCAAATTCGGCTTAACGTTGTTGGTAAGTGGCCCATTAATTTATAAGTCAAAGATATTTGATGTTAGCCCTATACTATGGAAGTTCAGAGAACAATGTACGCGGAGATTTCATATAGTCGATTTCAAAAGCAAATTCAATTTTATCTCTGTTTATCCTTAAAATACTCGAAGAACATAATATTTGTTAAACAATTTAGTAGTCTTGTTTCAACATTTGTTCCACACGTATTAAAGTGCTAAATTGTCAGTGAATCAGCTGGAAGGTGCTTAGTCAACACTTATGTGATTTACTCAACTAGTTGACAAACAGATCGACTTAATATATCAAATAACGCACAAGTACGTCTTCGCTTTTGAAGTTTATTGCTGTTAAAGTTAATGGATATCGCGTATTAGATGACATTATATGTATTAATAATAATTAACTATTGTTAACAAGTTGTATTTAGTGGAGTGAAAACTTAATTTTGGTGCCCGTTTTGTTTAGTTTCTGTCAAATAAAAAGTAATTAGTTTACCGGTCAAACTTTTACACTGCAATCTTTTACTTAACTTCGAATAAATTGCTACTTGTTTGATTATTTTTTCAGAGCGATCAGCTTTTTTTTAAACAAGCTCAGTTTTACCCTCATATATGTACCTCAACCAGTCCGGTGACTCAAGATCGCTGGACTGATCGAGCAACTAGTTGTAGCCCTTGTTATTTGCTTTAAATCTATAAGTCGACCTTATTAATTGTAGATGTAATTAGAAACGTTATATTACATTAATTTTCTTACAATCAAATTAATTTATGAACCTTATTATGGTTATTTTTGAAATGTATAATAATATAGTAACCAAGATATTTCATAATCTTTTAGTTGAAACACGAAAATGTCTCATGTGTAGAATGTGTATTTTTTTTTAGTATAAATTTAATTCACGAATACTCTATAATGACGTGCACCCTTTCACTTTGTTGTAGTAAAATTTCATTGTAAAGGGTTTATTGAAACGGAAACAGATGCAGCGGTGCAGAAACTGTGGTCGACAAAAATGCTAAATTCGAACAGCGAAATATTAAAGTGGAAAGCGTGTTAAAAGTTGACAACCCAAACGGTGTATAATGACGTTAGAATTTCCAATAAAATTGATATATTTCAAAAAATATTATATTCATCAAAATTTCTGTGGGTCTGTGAACAAAAAAATAAGGGACCCTCGTATTAGTTGAATCGTATCTTATAGCCCTAAAATACTTGGAGCGGAAAATTCGTTACACTTTAAGAGAACGTTTTCGTTAGAGTTGGGACATGTAAGGGCTTAAATTTTGGTTATTTTTAAAACCACAGTACCGCCTCATCAGTTACTACTCTACGACGAAGCTGGTCGTGACGTGGCCGGAGTGGTAGGTCCGTTGGAAGAAGGTGGTAACTTCACTCTGCTCTGTGAGCTGAGAGGTGGTAAGTAAAAAATATTTTAATTAAATATATACCAAAGTTCTTAGTCTCTAGTCGCGACCTTGTTCATTCACAAATCCCTCTTCACATAGTTTAGTATAATATCGACACATGACCTTGGCGAAAATTATAAGGAAACGCCACTTACTAAGAGAGAGAGAGAGAGAGAGAATATACACAAGGATATTCATTATAAAAAATAACATTTGTATCAAGAATTATGAAAATAATGTATATTTTCTCAAAGCTTTCCTAACATCAGAATGAAAAATGCTCCGTCGCTTACACCGGAAATGTCATTTGTTAATATTATGTTATTTTTGTTCTTTATTTATATTTTCTTTTAAAAGAGTCATATAGTTAGCGTCCTAATATTGTGGATACATCACGTGGATTATCATTTACTTTTAAATCATTAAAAAAACATTTTCTAGATTTATGTAATGAAATTTAACTTAGTAATAACTAACTATATCTTCGTGAAAAGAAAACTCGGTAAAAACAATATCTTTTATAAATAATAAAAATTGAAAACCTTACAATGAAAAATGGCTACACTATTTTCATAGTGCAAAACTTTTTCAAAAATATTCCCCAACTTGAGTTATTTATACAGATTTTTAAGAATTCCAATCCCGACTTCACGTGGCTGCTGGGGGATTTTGTATCTTATTGTTGTATAATAAAGTATATTTTTCAGTAGAAATAATATACAAATTGGTAAGTATTGACGGATAGGCTAGGAAATAGTATGCGAAGTGGAAGGGTATAAATGACCGTTTTGAATGTTTTATAATAGACGTGTTTCTCCGGTAGTGGAAATAAATCTAACTTCAGTACAGTTTTCATATTATTTATCGCTCGATATTGGAATAATAAAAATATGATGAATTATTTGAATAGCAATTTCAGTTTGAGATTCCTTACAACACCTTTATAGAGATATTTAGTCGTCATAACCGTTTCAGTTTTAAATTATTATATGTTTTTATATAAATTTACAAGGGAAAATTATTTCCTATTACTCATACCCAAGCACTAATAAAACAGCTACGAATACGTACGTCATAAAATTGTCAAGTCGGAGAATTTTAAATTAATTTTTAAATGCATTAACATGAAATAAATTATGTAAATGCTGTTATAATATTTGTATTATTTGATATCATAACAAAGGGCAATGAGATTTGTGTTTTGTCATGGATATTGTTTATAAAACCGTAGACAAAGCGAATGATAAATACAAAGCAGTATCATTTTAAACCATTAGGGTCTGAACACATTAACGGCTAATCCGGACAAATGGTCCAAGTGCGGAAAGTGCTTAGGCCGGTTTTATTAATAGCTTTATTATTTATAGTGGAAATTTAAGAGTTTTTGGGATTTTAGTTGAGGTGGAAAAAGTTATATTCTGATTTGTTACGTTTGCGTTATAGAAATAAATGCAGATTGTATAGCTTAAAGATCGGTCGAGGAGATTTTTTTTTTACTTTTGCATAAATTATTGAGTTTGTCAAAGTTATTCATATACTAATGTCATTATCAAGGCGGGATATAATCACTTAAAACTCTTTTTCATTTCTCAACCGAGTATTTCTAGCAGGTAATTGATTATAATTTTATAATTTATTTGTTTTAATTTCACATTAAAACAAAAAGTTCTTTACTGTTTAAAAATCAGACACTGTTGATTATGAAACAGATATAGAAGTGGTTGCTTTCGTACATTTGAGTTTTGTAAAGATCAATATGTCTCGCTTAAGTTAATAATTAAAAAGGCATCTGTTTTCCTGTGTGGTTGGTATTCGATCAAGTAAAACATATAAAAATATTCAGATCGAATCAGGTAGCATTTCAGTACTGGCTGAATACATATAGTACTTTACGAATATGTTACAAAAACGTTGGTAAAAGGTGCTACATAGATTTTTATGTAACATCATAGGGCCTGCGTTATGGCTGAAAGAAATAAGCCACGAATTTCAGCATTAAGGCTATTTACGGTATCTCGTTAAAATTTATACGTCGGCTGGACTGAGCTGAGTTGGCGGTAAAGTTTTACTGTAACCGAAGCACTAAACATATTGATTACGGTCCCGTTTTACGAAATAATAAGCAGATTAGGACTGAAGTCTCGAAATTGATAATGGGCGAGGAGAAAAATAAATTATTACAGTGTTATATATAGATAAATAATTTTATATGTAATTTTGAAAATTTTATTACTTCATATTCTATAAAAATGAAGTAAATATATCTTTATATTATAAACAAAAAATGATTGTTGACGTCGGAATAAAAATGTATTAATGTAAATTATATCAAAATATTATTCTGTTTTAGTAACATAGTAAAAATTGAGAAACCTATTTTATCAACAAGAATTATTTTGTAAATCGATAAAATTTTCAAGCACAATTATTATCAGCTGAATTTGATTGTCGATTTAATTTTGAATGGTTATTAAAGATAAGAAAATACCTTCGGAAGCTTATGTGACGTTTAGCAGCATTGTAAAAATACTGCCTTTATGGCATAGTGTCATCGGAATATCTTTTACTTCTAGATTTGATACAGTTATTCACACCGAGCAATCTACATTTTGGATTACAAGAATTGCTTATTCAATTCCTAAATTACCTTTTTAACAAATAGACCACAGCGAGCTTTCATCCTTTTATAGTAGATTCCTCGTATAGAGACGATTTCATACGTATGCTGTTTTCGTACGAGTCAAATACAGAAATCGAAACAGTTTGCCCTCGTCTGCGTGCGCTGCCAATTAAAATTTTACAGTCTTAGAGGAAAGAGAGCTCGTACTGGGAAGGTGCGATTATCATTTAAGGCTAAATTTTTACTTGCCATCAGGAAACATAATAGCCAAGCACTGTCCAATTGTAATGAAATAAAAAACTATACATTTTCCTATAAATTTTCCCATAGATATTGATTTTTTTTCATCGATTAATAGTTAGTGTTACTAATTATTTCAATAAATATGTCTTATGGTTATAAAAATCTATGTGCGTAGAAAATTCTGTCCAATTACTTAAATTAATTCTGTTCGAGTAACCAAAACCGAACGCTAACAAGGTGGACATATTGCTTGTAATTATAAGGGTAAAGGTTACACTTGACAATCATGACAGATGGGATCCACAATCGGAGTTCAATTTAGACTATGTTTTTGTAAGTGGCTGAAAGCTAAATTAAGATGTTTATCGAATTTTTCACTAACACTGTGAGGTTTCAGGGCCATGAAATTTCGAGTAATTGTTTTGTATTACCATAACTTATGTTGCCCGTTAACACTCAAAATATTTTTAAGATTTTTTTTTTGTAAAAATTAATTAAAAGATGAGAACAACACACACGAAATAATAATTTTTTGAATATACACATTTGTAACAAAGGGACGTTGTCATACAAAGGTAATAAAAATGCTTTTTTATTTTGTTTTATTTAACGTAGCTTTACAGGTCTATTTTTTGTTTTATTTCAATGAACGGATACATTTTCTACTGCTGTGGAGTAAATCGTTGTGAATGTCAATTGATAAAGTCGTTTATAATACGATGACTGTCCAATGTTGCTATGTCATGTTATCCCGGGCGACTATTGTTCGAAATAATACTTTAATTGGAAGTCCATTGCCGGGTGTGGCTTTGATAATTGCCATTTGTAACATTACATCTCTGATTCTGATAGCGGTACACAAGTTAGATGAGAATAACTTCGAGACTTCACTCGCTTCCCAAACCGAAAGTTATGCAACACTAAAGTAGGTTTGAGGTGGTTATCTGTGTCCCGTCTTTGAGAGAATAAAAAAAAAAATTGGTCATGACATCTCTGAGTTATGAGCAGCTTAGTAGAATATTAATTAATTCGTTTATTTCATAGTTATTTGTTTTTATGAAATACGTATTATGTGGTATACTCTTCCTTAATCAGGTGATTTTATTTATACACTTTTGCTATGGTATTATATATACACACGCACACATACCCCTGTATATATATATGTTAAAAAATTAAGGAGCAAGCAGTTTGACATCATAAACCACAAATTATTCGTTCCGCGAATACGTGAAGCAGCTTACGTAACTGATGTAATTTATGGTTTAAAATATTTTATAAATAAATCTAGGTTTTAATGTAGTATTTTTAATATGTATTTCATTATATCCATTATATTATATCAAATATGATGTATTTATGTATAAAAATTAATTCAGCGTATGTAAGAGGGTCTAATTCAACGATAATGGAATTAGACAAAATAAATTTAATACAAAAATTACTTTTCAATTGAAACTATTCAAGGACGTTGAATGTCAATATTTTACTAATTTTTAAATTAAATGAAACTTACTTAATTTATATTATTAGATATTAATTTATATAAAATTATAATTATATAATAGTTTGTTCATACTTGCAAGTTTATTTTGTATTGAAATTAAAAAAATATATGTTACTTAATGTAATTCAAAAAGTAGAGTTCCAGAGATAAATATGACCCCGTATTTAAATGATTTGAGTCGAACCGTAAACTTATATATTTTTTTTCATCTAACAGAATAAAATTTCCGCTTGTTACAAAAATTGCTACCATTTCGGGGCGCATTGTTCATTAATCGAAGTCGATGCGCACCGGAGACTCGCAATTAAATATGGATGCGTTCATTTTTTTATCGCTTTTTTATATCATTCGTATTTCATTTGTTTTTGCACGATTTAAAAAATTGTTGCCAATTTATCAAACATTAAAAAAAAAGTCGTTTTTAATCCGAACCTGTGTTATCTAGACCTATTTGTAGGTTACGACGATGTTAGTGCTAAATTTTATCAATGGCTGAAAGTTATGTTTTTTTATTTAACAGTTTTCCAATATTACGAGTTATATAAGTTTATTATTATATGGTATAAATCATTTATTTTTAGCAACATGAAACATAGCGACATATAATTTCTTTGGGTTTCTCAAAGAAATCTTATTTAGTACCAATGTTATTGATATCAAGGACTTATGTTTAGAAAAATTTTAATATTGTTTAACTTCATCCATATAAAATAGCTTTGTGTTTTGTTTTTTAGTACATAACATTTTTTATATACCATCCCTGAGAGGATTTTATATGAAGTCATCTAAGACTTTTATCTGTGCAACATACTCGCATATCAAATGTACATAAACAGGATCGACGAAGTGTTGGCAGTGAGTTGGTAGTATTAGTATTGTAAAAGCCAGTACTGTCATGAAGCCAAAATTTTAATACACACAACTCTTATGTGATTTAACGTTTATGTTTACCCATAAAATTATTAAACATACAAACATACTGTCCAGTAAGTTAAATTTCCATACGTAAAACTTGTCAGGATTCAGTTCTTGATGCATGTCATATCGGATTTCTATAAAACTCTTAACTTCCTCACTTTCTCTAACTAAATATCTCGCCTTTTACGTTTCCATCTTACCCGCCATATTGAATTTTACGAAACCGCTCTAGATGTGAATTTCCTTTTTATTTTCGATGTCAAAGTGTTTTGGCAATTTATTGCGGCTTTAAGTGAAGTTGGTTGAAAATATTTTCATTTGTGCCGCGGGCTATATATGAAAAGGGGAACGCAATAAGCTGTATCTATAAAGCGTTATTTTTCCGCCGGATTTCTGGATTTATTTTAATTGAATATATATATGTATATACATAACATTACTTTAACAGGTCGTCCTAAGCCTACGCTGTCATGGTTAATAAATAACACGCCGCTGGAAGATCACACCGTACTAAAAAATGACGGGAAGATTATAATAAGCAAGATAACAGTCAGCGGCGCTGAGAGGAGTTGGCTCAACACAACTGTCAAATGCCAAGCGACAAATACCCCGCTGTTAAGTCCACAAGAGAGAACTGCCAGAGTAGAAATGAATTGTAAGTGTGTTTTAATTTTATTTAAAAGAAACTGTCTTGCTTTATGTGTATCTACATGTTTAAGAGAGAATGTTTTATTGTATTTTTTGTTAATTATTTACAAGAGGAGGCCCTCATCCCAACAGTGGGTCAAGTGCCTTTTGAATAAACGATATTTTATTTGTTGTTTTATAAAAGAAAAATTTGTATATTTTGATACAAATTAATTTCATGAATAAATAACTGATCTTTTAATTTTTTTTAATTATTTTTTATTTGTATAATTGTTTTGGTTAGAACGTTGTTTAAATTATTTTATATTCTTTCTTGTCTTTATTTTTTCGCTCAATCTTTTAATATAAAACCTTGGGACGGGTATTGACCTTCACAAAGCTAAGTCTAGATAAGGTTTTATTGTTAATAGTCTAAGTCTTTTGTCACTAAACTTAAGTGGGAATCCTGGTAAAGGTCTGAATACAAAAAAGGGAGACTACATATACCTATATTTGTCCGGTGATTACAAAATATAATAAAAATTTTAGTGAAACCTACATCAGTTTCGATAGTCGATAAACCAGGGCGACTGTCAGCTGATTCAGAGGTGACACTAGTTTGTGTGGCACATGGGAGTAGACCACCAGCTCAGATAAGCTGGTACAGAGAAAATAGAAGATATACCCGGGGGAAGGTATGGTCGTCAAAAATTTTAAACCAATATCTTGTTAAGCATTAATAATCTGTAAGATCAAATTGTTTTTGATACGAATTTGTTTCTGATATAACATACAATTATATTTGTAGCATAGCGAATTTATAAATGAGACGTCGTCGATCAGCAAGTTAACTATGCTGCCTCAACCAGAGGATGATGGAGCAACCATCAGGTGTCGAGCTGATAACCCAATTCTGAGAGTCGCTTTGGAGGATTCCGTCAGGCTGAGCGTTGTCTGTAAGTCCTAGACATAAAACGTTTTCATTAAAAATTACCAACAAAATATATGCAACCAAGTATATCGTGGAAAATCACTTAGAATGTGTGTGTTATATAGTTATTGAATTTTAAATCACTTCATTATACAAATATACATAATAGCAAAACATAACATGAAAAATATATAATAAAACAATATAAAAATGACATGATTGCTTTACTGTTTCGATTATTCCGCAGTAACTGAGTTAACGAGCGTACCGTTACAAAAAATAACGAGAAGATAGATAAAAGTTCCTGTGCTGATTACGTTTTTTGTGTTATAAAATAATATACATTCCTATAGTATATTAATACGTTACATCACCCAAACCACAGATGAGTTGATAAGAGTTTTATATAAGTATAACTTACATATATATAATTGTTTATACATAAGATCAATGTTAAAATAGTATAGCTTTGTGTAGTGTAATTATCAAATTTATTTTTTATATTCCACAACCTCTTATATTTCTTACGATCTCATAGTAAATGACCCCCTCGAGGAAATTTTCAATCCTACGTCTGAAGCCGAGCTTTTCTAATGCATATTGTATTTAGTTTCCTTCAGTATTCGCGCAGCTGTCATCGGCACTCCAGTTAAAAGTTTTAAAATATTTATAATCCAAGTGTCACCCTCTACATTTATCTTAATATCTGATTTGAATAAATTTTTCATTTAATATCACGTATCATTCTGTAAATCGGTTGAATATTAAAATGCAAATATGAAACGAATTTACAAAAGGGTAAAGCCAACACTATCAGCAATATTCATGCCCTAATACGCCAGATACATGGCTACGTGAGATGAAAGAGATAAGGAATGTAGTTATCCTTTTATCTAAGCTTATCTCATATTCGAAACCCATGTCAAAATATAAAGTTTCTGTGATATAAAAAGTTGCGAAAAATTACGAAACTACAAATGACCTAAATAAAACTTATATTTTCGGTTAGCTAAGCGGTTTTTGTTTGTTGTTATTTTGATCTACACATTCTCAATGTTTCGGTGCTTTGCAGCAGCCGTGATAACGGCTGACGAGATGAAAAAAAAAGACGAGACTATTTTCTGGACATAATTAGGAATGATAGAAATGAATAGAACATTTTGAAGAATATAGATAAACATTAACATCGTTACGAAAAATTGTTAATTTGACATACACATCTCGTCTGCCCGTGATCGCGGTCGCTGAAAAGTAACAAACGTCGGGAGTATGTAGTTCTTAAAATAATAAAATACACGTAGTATGATTCGAAGAATATTAATTTCATTTAAATTAATACTCGCGAAAGTATTAGATGTCATTAAAAGTGTTAATTTATAAACAATTTGTTTGATATTTGATACAATTTTATAATTTAGAAATTTATATTATTGTCCTTTTGAGTAGAAAATATGAATATGCCGAAAAAAAATTAAAATTAAAATGTATCTATAGACCCTACCGACCTACAGCATCTTGAAATAAAAAATATACCAGTTTCTCTCAATTACATATCTAAAATATTTTTTAATATAAAACACTAGAAATATGATAAGGCTTTAAAATTTGGAAAAGTTTCAAATGCAATAAACTATAGGAAATAAAAGAATATCATTTCAGAAAAAGCAAGCTATTTTTAGTTTTAAAAATAAATTCATTTTCGCTATGTTTAAATCAGTGTTTATTTCACAGACAAGCCGGTGTTGACGATGTCTCTAGGCAGCACATTAAACCCTAACGACATAAAAGAGGGTGACGATGTTTACTTTGAATGCAACATCAGAGCCAATCCCAAGGAGCACCGCATTTCCTGGTATCATAACGTGAGTGAGTTACTTCATAGTTATATATTAAGATGTGTATGTTTCATAGAATATATAAATATTAGTTTAATTCGTGTTTATTTATTTATTATATTATCTAACGAAACAGGAGGAGCAGGTTACACAGAACATGTCTTCAGGAGTTTTTATAAGCACCAAGTCGTTAGTGTTGCAACGTGTTAGTAGACGTGACGGTGGGTTATATTCTTGCCGAGCAGCTAATCAGCTAGGAGAGACGAGCAGTCAGTCAGTTTATTTAAGAGTACAATGTAAGTATTTTATCATATATATAATATATCATGATTCTCTGAAAGAATTATCGTCAGTCTTATAAGCTTCTCTAACAATGGAGTTGTTCAATTCTTATAATGAATAATATGAAAGACATGAATTAATGCTAAGAGTAATTGAAATGGTTCTCCTTATTTATCTATATGTACTTTATTTTCTCGACCAATTTATAAACAGGTTACCCAAAGAATCTTCTATTGTATCACGTAAATAACATATATATGATATATTTACGTGAATAACAAAATCAATTCATTACGTATCAGATAAATTTATTATTTTTATATAAATGTGTCTAATTTAAAAAAACAAAAGTAATGAAAATCATACGCATCGCTATTGAAAATATACTTACAATATCAGAATAAAATCGTTGTACAAACATATTTTGTTTTAAACTTACTGGTTTTAATTTATTAGTTCCGTTTTGTATTTAAAGTTATAAATCATCAACAAATATGTAAAATATGCGTGCTGTTCTATTATGGTATATTGGTAAGTAAATATTATACTAAAATAACATACATATTTTCGGCATCAATACGTGTTTCTCATTACATTTAAATACATTCAATTTTTGTAACGTCCGCCCGTGATCAAGGTCGCTGCAAAGTAATCTTAACGTCGGGAGTATGTTATTTAAAATAATAAAAAAAAAAACGCTTAGTATATATGGAAATATTAGTTTTATTTAAATGGAAAACTCGCGAAAGTCTTAGAACTCATTAAATAATGATCCACAGATGCTCCGACCTGTGCTCAAACCAGTCCATTGGTGCTGGGCGCACGTCTCGACTCATCTCTGAGAGTCCGTTGTTCTGTCAGCGCGGACCCCGCCGATGTCGCATTCTACTGGCAGTTTAACAATAGCGGAGAGAGCTTTCAGGTTTCACCAGCAAGATATGGTAATTACAAAAATAATGTACATCCAAATCGATTTACCATATTATTAAACAATTCCTCGAGGTCTAAAATTAAATAATAATGATTACATAAATCATGTATAAACATGATGTTTAATTTGTACAAATTATTTCTCATTACACAAAAGCCTTTAAAATCTACGCGTTAAGCCCACCTTTGTATGAAATTCTGTTTGTGCTCGATAGACTATTAAAATAAATATAAATAAAGCTCTAAAAGGATAAAATTAAGCTGATGAAAAGAGGAAATACATTATAACCAAAGAAAAAATCATTAAAAAACTTATCCCAGTTTCAACGGGAGGTACGGCCAGCGAGTTACGTTACAGAGCGGCTAGTGAACGTGATTATGGCGCATTACTTTGTCGAGCGACTAACGCTGTCGGCCGACAGAAGAAACCCTGTGTATTCCAGATAGTTCCTGCAGGTATGATATTCTTATATATTTTCTAGATTCTAATCTCAATAGACGTTATACAAACAAAGTCATATAATTGATTATCATAACCACAAGAAAATAAAAGGGGATGAATGTTGTTTTAAAACAAGTGATGTTGTGTAGAGGCTAAATAAAATAACTATTTGATGTATGCGTAAATACATTATCGAAACCAATATTATAATTTTAAGTCTTCATGTTTTGTATGATATAAATGCAATATTTTTGAAAAGATAATTTTATATTAAATTTCTAACTCAATGCTAGTTTGTAAATTAAAAGTAAAATCGAAAAGTGTTAGTTTTGCATAAGCGAGCTGCCACTAGCTAACCTTCAAAGGTTCTGGAACACTACGAAATCTTATATAAGACTACATATTTGTATATAGTATATAATATATCAAGGACTGAAACACATGAAATTTATCTTAATTCCTCATACCACTTAATTAAATTAAAGCAGTGTGTGTGTCCTGGTTTTCATGTTAAGAGGATAGTAAAGCGAAGCAATGCCTTGCATATTATATCGTATTTCTTCCATAAAGCTGTGTTAGCAACACTATGTGCATTAGTAACTTTGATATTTAATCCAGACATAGGTGAAACGCACACGTCTAATATAAAACATCTAAAAAACCAAGTAACAAGTAAATATTTAACTTTATATTCTCTCTCTGTTATCGCTGCGGGTTCGCAACAAATCAAATTGCACCAACTTTGACATTCGACAGTATATATTTGGGAATAACTTAAATTGTTTTGATATTAGATCAGCATATTCAAGTAGACGCCACCCAATTCCGATTAAGAAGTTCTAAGACGCATTACTAGTATTTATTGTCGAAGCCGCATCTGGGAACTAGCGTGACAAACTTCGACCGTACTCTTAACTTTGGGACGCAGATTCCAAATGAATAAAGTTTACCAGCGAATTTTTGATCTGCTATGTTTAAAATGTGAAAATTTCTGTTTTTATAACACTATTTCCGTGATCCATACATTTATTATAACTGAATGAGAGAGGAATAATAATAATTTAGTGAGGATTTTATAATTCTTTCTAGGACGTGAATAGCGTCCAGTGCGAATTTAGAGTATTTAGAATTTACTTGAAAAATACGGTCTCTTGGATTCATTTTAACAAAGCTTATTATATTTTTCATTAATTTTAAATAATTTAAGAGACTCGACTCTGATAAGTGCAATAAATTCGGATAATCTAGGACTAAAGTGTAATTGGGCGTTATCCAATAAAATGTCGCCTGGAATTGAAACTCACCTTCGTAATTATTATTTTTTCCGTTTTAATCGGAATGAAAAGTATTTAAAATTTAAATGAAACTATTTTTTAAAAAACTACACACTCCCGACGTTTCGGTTACTTGCTGGTTGCTGAAAAGTAACCGAAACGTCGGGAGTATGTAGTTTTTTTTTTAAATAAATCACGCGTAGTTTATCCGAAAAATATTAGTTTCAATAAAATGAATAAAACTCGCGAAAAACTTAGATCTCATTAAGTATTTAAAATGTCTGACATTTTCAGTGTAAAAATAAAATGAAGATGAAAATCATTAATATTACATGTCTGCATGAGATCTTTGTCATTAATGAACAGAATTTATGTTCGAAATAATTTGATTAAACAATTCTACAAATTTACGATTTAAAATTTAAAAATGTATGACTCTTTGAAAGATTTTAAAGCCTGAATATTTTTCACTCCTAAGAAATATTTAGGTTAGAAATCAAAAAGACGGATGAATAGAGAGTCAATGTTTTGTTTAAAAAAACCTTAATATTCAAGTGATCGAAGTTAAACACAAAAACGGCCATTTATTTTAATAACGAAAATTTCAGATACACTATCTATATCAATCAGAAACTAGCTGAAGACAAGGCTACAAGTTACTGTGATAAACATAATTAAAACTCTATTGACTTGGTCTACCAAGTATAATCTACTGTTGTACACCACTAGCTGTTTGTACTATAGTCGCTCTAACAGCTACTAACTACCTTTTTTTTTTTTTTTTTGATGACGCAGGGAAACTCTTTTTACGAGCCGTCTCACCGGCCTTGGTGGGGCCGGAGAGGATGTGTGAGACTCGACCTGGGCAGGCCCCTACTCACTAAAACCACTGCGAAAGCCATCGGCCGCTATGTTGGTGCACCCCGGATCTGTCAGCAACAGGGCACACCAGCGACTGGCCGGTCCTGGCAAAGACCGGACTTACTCCCTCGGAGAAAGGGGGCGATCCCGGCAATTAGGATCGCCCCGACGACGCCGGGCTTTCACAGGGGCCGGGTTACCAGCCCGACCCCAGCCCGGAGTGCAGGGGCGCTATTGGAGGCGTTGCAAATATCGTCTCCGGCGCACCCCCGTCCGACGCCTGCGGAGGGAGGGTGCATCAGCCGCAACCTCCCGTTCCCGCTCAGATGCCTCCTTCGTGGACATGACCGTCTCACAGAAGGAGGACACCGCCATCCAGGACCTGTCACTCTCAAGCATCTTCTCCACGACACTCGAAAGCGACAAGCCCACTCCGCCGAGCGCCGCCACAAGCTCTTGGCGCTGCGCAGCCCATCTCGGGCACACCTCGAGGGTGTGCTGGGCCGAGTCCACCGCAGCGCCGCACTCATGGCAGCCCCCTCCCGGCTCTCTCCTGGCCACCCGACACAAGTAGTCACCGAAGCAGCCGTGCCCAGTGAAAACTTGCGTCAGACGGAAAGTGAGGGGTTTGCGTTTCCGCCTCATCCAACGCTCTAGGACCGGACGGAGCGCAGCCGTTGTACGTTTACCGTACGGCTGGCCCGCCAGGTCCTCCCCCCACTCGCGCATAAGGCGCGACTCCCCCTGCCGGCGAACCGCCCGGATCTCCTCTGACGAAGGGTTCTCTCCGAGAGCTCTCCTACCCGAGATGTAAGAGAACACCTCGGCGAGAACCGACGCCACAAGATCCCAAGGCGGATCGCCGGCAAGAGCCGTCGCTGCGGCCCAGGAGACCGTACGGTACCCCTAACCACCCTCACCGCGGGCGCCCTTTGCGCTGAGCGCAGAAGGGCCTTGACCCCGCGGCTCATCGGGCGATCAGCCCAAACGGGAGCACCGTACGTGGCTATACTCCGACAGACCCCAGAGTATAGCCGCCTGCAAGCTGCGCTGGGACCTCCGAGGTTCGGGAGGAATTTCCCCAGCGCATCTGCCGTCCTCATGACCTTCGGCCCCAACTCCCTGAAATGCGGCACGAAGGTCCACCCTCCGTCAAGGGTGAGCCCCAGATATTTCATGGTTGGGCTCACCCTGACCCTCCCTCCTCCTATGAGGAGGGTGGCACCCGGTGGGGGTCCTTTCCGCCCAGTCCCGCGGAAGAGGAGGGCTTCGGTCTTGTCGATTCTGACCCGAAGCCCCAACCTCTCTATGCGGCTGATCACAAGGTCAGTTCCGACCTCGGCCAGCCGCACCGCCTCCTTGTAGCTCCGTCCCCGGGATAAGACGAGGGTGTCATCTGCATAGCAAATGACACCCATCCCGGGGAGGAGGCGACTTCGCAGGACCCAGTCATACCCGACGTTCCACAGGACAGGTCCCAATACCGAACCCTGTGGAACGCCGTTGTCGACTGTCCACCACTCTATGGACCCCCTCCGGTTCTCGACTGCCACCCTCCTCTGGGAGAGGTAGCTGCCTAACAGCCTCCTCAGATACAGGGGCACTCCGAAGTATTCGAGTGCCGCCTGTATCGCGCTGTGTGGGAGGCTGTTGAAGGCGTTGGCGATGTCCAGCGACACCGCCAACACTACCTCTCCTCTGCGTTCCGCCTCTTCCGTCACCGCCCTCAGGCGTTTGAGGGCATCGACGGTCGACCGGTGGGCTCGGAACCCGAACTGAAACTCTGAAAGTCCCGGTCCCGAGCCTTCCTCCAGGTGCCGAACAAGACGGGTGGCTATGATCTTCTCAAAAGCCTTCCCCGCCTCGTTCAGCACGACCACCGGTCGCACTGCCGAAGCCGAGTCCGGAGGCCGGCTGCCTTTCGGAAGTAGGCATAGCCGGCCTTCCTTCCAGGCCCTCGGGAACTGCTCGGACCTCAGGCAGAGGTCGAACAGCTCCCTGAGGGCACCTCCGAGGTGCACCAGGGAGAGGGCCAGAACCCTCCCGTGCACCCCGTCTGGACCCGGTGCGCTCTTCTTACTCTGGAGGCGAGCCAGAATTGCCTCCATTTCAGATTCCGTGACGGTAGGCGGAACGCGGTCGCCCTCTTCCAGCGTCTGCCGAGCCATTCTGGGGGGAGTGAATCCCGCCGGGGCGTCGGGGAAGAGTTCCCGACGATCCCCCTCAGAACAGTCGGCTGGAGCACTTCCGTGATGGGGGCCGACTGGGCGCAGATTTTATTCCGCGCCCGCTTGTACGGTCGGCCCCAGGGGTCTCGATCGAGCCCCTCCACCAGCTCCAGCCAGGCTGCCTCCTTGGCTCGGCGGATGGCCTGCTGCAGGATCAACTTCTTCGCCACGTAGACCCTGTACAGCCGGCCATCACGCTCCTCGTCCTGGTGGCGGCGTCGCCTGCTCCGGGTGTATGCCCTCCTGGCCCCATTGCAGGCGACCCGGAGGTCGGAAATGTGGTCCGACCACCAGTACACCGCACCCCGTGGGGGTGGATATCCAACGGGGGGCATCGCGGCTCTGCAGACGTTACGGAGAACGTCCCCAAAGCGACTAGCCCCCTCTTCCGCCCCCAACTCCCAACTTCCCGGGAGACTCCAGCGGCCGACAACGGCCGCTTCCTCAGCCAGTTCCCGGTTGAGCTTTGATAATGCCCAACGCGGAAACCGACTTCTCTCCCGAGACGACGAGGAACTCGACGCTGGACTTCGGCGACCGGCAAGAGTGGCAGACACTTCGAACCGTATGTAGCGGTGGTCCGAAAGCGTCTCCACTCCTGCCTCAACCCTCCATCCCTCCACTCTGCGTGCGATGGTCGGAGTGGCGAACGAGACGTCCACCACTGAACCTCCCGACCTTCGCACGCACGTATGGACTGTCCCCGTGTTGAGTAGGGACAGCCCGGCAGTTAGCGCCCATTCCTCCAGCTCCCTTCCTCTGGGTGTTGTGAGGGGGTTTCCCCACGCCGTGGACTTGGCGTTGAGGTCCCCCATCACAACCACCTGGAGTGGCGCTAACTGCCCTACCACCGGCCCGAGAGTGTCGAGAAAACTCTCAAAGGCCGATAGGTCGCGGTTCGGGGAGAAATATACCCCGACTATGGCAATCTCCCCCCGAACCGCCACCACATACCCGTGGCCCCTCGCCTTGACTGCGAGGGGGGGCACGGCGCCCGGCCGCGTGACGATCGCCACGGAGCCGCCCGTGTCTCCCGCCCAATGAGGTAGGGCAGGGACATAGTACGGCTCCGCTATGACCGCCACGTCAACGGCCCACTCCACCATGGACTGCAGGAAGAGGTCCTGAGCCCCGGCGCAGTGGTTCCCGTTGGCCTGCAGGAAACTGAGATGTCCGGCCATTATTCGGACATCTCAGCTCCCGACGCCCGCCTCGAAACCCCCGCCCTTTGTGGCTGGGCCGGGAGTTTCCCACGGGTGGATGGGGGGCAGCACGAATGCCCCCCCATCACATGGTCCGCCGGCTTGCTCGCGTCAGCGCACACAGCGCAGCGCGGTGACGCGGAGCACTGGGCGGACTTGTGGCCCTCCTTGCCGCAGCGGTAGCACAAACCGCTGCGGTCTTTTGGGCTGGGGCACGCGGCCGCAACGTGCCCCGTTCCCAAGCACTTGAAGCAGTGCTTGGGTCGTGCCTCCATGTGCGAGAGCCGCACTTGGCTCCACCCGACCGACAGGCTGCCCAACTGCAGCAGCTTTTTAGCCGCCGCAGCCGGCACCTCCACCAGGGCAGAACCTGTGCCGCGAGGCCCAGGTCGCACGCTACGAACCCTAACCTGGGCCTCGGTGCAGCCCCCCTCCTGCGCGACCGCGGTTATTAAGCGATCCGCGGTCGTCGCGTCGTTGAGGCCCGTGACTCTCATGTCCGTGAATTTCACGGGCCTCAAAACCTCCACCTCCTCCGCCAGTGCGGACTTCAGCTTCGCGGCCAGAGCATCTGCTTTGTCCGCACTGGCTGTGCCGGGCACCTCGATTATCCGGGCCCCTGTGGCCGTCGAGCGTATCCTTAGGGGCCCGATGCCCAGCTCCTTCGTATCTATCTCCCTCTCGGCCCTGAGAAGGACCGACAAGTAAGACGCTCCCTTGGCCGCTGCTTCAGGCCGTAACTTAAGTATTACGGCCTGTGAGCGTGGGAGCGCCACTTTTTTGGGGCCCTCCTTAGGGCCCGCCTTCTTCTTAGGTTGTGGCGCCGGCGTCTTGTGTACCGGCACCACCTCCTTCTTCTTTGGGGCCTTGCGGCGGACCACCTCCGTCCATCCTGCCGCTTTGGCCCCGTTCCCCATTTTACCCTTTTCGGCCCCTCCAGCAGACGTGGATGGACCGAACGCAGTCCAAACCACCTCCTTCCCCCCTTAGACTTTTGGCCTTTCCCCTTGGAAGGCGCAGGGAGGGAAGGGAACTCCTCGTCGGAGGATATCGCCGGCGCTGATGCCGCCTGTGAAGGGGCACACACCTTGGCCCCCCTTTGCAGGGCTGCCTGACGGATCGCTCTTCTGGCCTCTACGGCGACGGCCGAGCTGTTACCCGCCAGGGGAGGTCGGGCAACTACTTCCTGTTTGAGCCGGGACTCTAGTGCGGCCAACCGCCCATCCACCAAATTGCCAACCATTCGGGCAATGTTGGCCTCCAACACTTCGAGCTGGTCCCGGCTCGTTGGGCCATCCGAGGCCACCCTAGAAGCCGCTGCCTTCTCCCTCCGCATCTCTTCATATTGGAGCCGGTGAGCACGTACCTCCTCCTTGAGACCCGCATTTTCTCTCTGGAGCCGCCCAATGTCGGCTCTCAGACGGTGGGTCTCCTCTGCCTCTGTACGTGTCACCAGCACGTCCAGCGCTTCCCGAAGGAAAGCAGAGGCCTTCATTATCTTGGAAGAGTACCCCCCTTTCAGGTTGGTACTCTTCCCAACCAACTCTTTAATAATGTCGAGGCTTTTCTCAGCCTCGAGCATTATCTTTTCCGCTCCCATACTCTCCAGCTCCAGTGGGAGCTCCTTCTTCTTAGTTTTCGCCCCACTCTTCCCCTTCCCGAGGCTCCTTTCAAGGCAGGCCTCGAAGGCGGCCTCCGAGTCCTCCTCCTCACGATCCCGTAGGAATTTCCTCGCCTTGGCCAACGTACGTCCGCGGCCTCGCCTTCCCACCGGATCCTTTCCCCGTAAAACCCCGCCCCCAGTCTCGGTGTCGGAGCCCGACACCTCCGAAAAGAGGCGCTTGGCTCCTAACACCGACTCTGGGCGCGATGACATTGAGTCGTCGGCACCAAAACCATCCTCTAACCGATTGCCCGTTTTCCCCCCCCGGACATCCCCCTCTCCATCATCCTCTCTATCATCCATCTCTACACACTCACAGACAACTCCAAACAATAACAAACGCCAACGACAACACTAAGAACGCAGAAAAACTATTCGATCCTTCCTCACGATCCTTCCTACTGAAACCTGGCTTATCAATGTGAGAAACAGCTACTAACTACCTATCGCGTAGTGACGGAAATTAATTTAAAGAAAGTTTCAGAAATTATCGAATATACTATAAAATTAACCGATAATCGTTTTTCATTTAAGAAAACCAATTTTTTCTACTTTGTCATAAGTTATGAGTGTTATGTTATTATGCCTAAACATTTTATTATATTTCAAATACTCAAAGTGAGAAAACTTAATTGAAAATATTATTTTTATTAATAATAATGGTGGAATTGTTATGAGCAAAATTTACTCTGTTATTATAATATCAAAAATATACTTCAACAATTTCCACGCATCGTATTCTAAGAGTCAGGTAATAAGCCATGCTATTTGCTAGGATTTAATAATATTACATTTCCTAGACGAAAACTATATTACTATGAAGTAATATCGCGGTTTGTGGGTGGAGATGCATTTATATTTTCAGGAATGAAGAATATGTGTACATAATATATTAAAAAATTAAAATTGGAAAATTCTTGTATTAAATTTCTAATTAATATTAAATTATTAGCGTAAATGATTACGTTTGTCAACTCTCTTTTTATATTATATACAATTGATTGTCATTAATGATTTATACGTTATTTTTATTGTGAAAAAAAAATTAATTCTACGAAGAATTTTATTCAATAGAACCTGTGACGAAATAATGTCAATGAACCTTAATTAATTGATATAATTCTTCACCGATATTATAGTCTTCGGATATTTTCAAAAGCCAACTTTTGTACGAACTTGTCATGTTTCATATACTAGATGTTTTGACAGTGACTCGTTGGGTCCTCGCTTTTAGCAACATCCTTGTAGTTTTTGTTTTGTATTCTCAATTGCAAACTTACTGATGTGCAATGAAAATTCTTGTCATAAAATATTCCAAACGCATGACGTGACGTGACATTATTAAGGTGCACAATAGGTTAAAATTGGTTTTGAAAAAGCTCAAGTCCCAAAAGAATATCGTAAAAATATATGACAATTTATTAAAGGATATTAACTGAGCTTTTTTAGATTAAACCACAAAAAAAATTCAAAGTACTCTAAGAGAGAGTTTTGAGCATTTAATATTTACTCTATAAATGTACTTATATCTCATAGCAACAAATAAAAGTCATAGTTGACATAATTTATTAAAAATTTCAATTGAATTAAATTAAATATTATCCATAATCAATTCAACGTGTTTTCCTGTTCGTGTATGTTTCAGATAAATCACTATCGTTTGAATACTAACATTGAATATAAATAATATAAATTAAAACAAATCTTCTAACCAATAACCGTTGAATTGAAGTGAAGTCCAGTTTTATGTTTAACTGTTTAATCCAATAAAACGTAACATATAAACCAATTATACGTGTCTGTTATTTCATCAATTACGCTCGTATAAAAACAACTCACAAAGGTGTAAAATGTAGATGGCTTTTATAGTTCCATTTCATAAATTCCGTTACGCCGGACCATTTTTTTTTTTATTTGTATTTTGTCTAGTGCTTTATACAGAAAAGGTTTAAATTTCACCGAATAGCAGTCACTAAAAGGCGAGCAAGGTTTTACAAACTTTTATTTTACTTCAACGGTTAGTTTGTAACTGAATTATATATTTTTAAGTCTTTCAATTGAATCCTGAAGCAGTTTCCAGCCATTTAATTCGGAACGCCGAAGTCGAATGACGCCTCTGTATTACTTTAAACATTTAACATTTTGTATTTCTATGGACTTTAAAATATTTGAGACGGTCAATATATCAAAGTTTTACTGTCAGAATGTCGGCTTCTTTCATGGCTAACCGTTGTTATATACTTGTATACTTATCAATTAAATTTAAAGCCTGTGATGAAGTTTCACTTTAAATAATATTATTTATTGTCTGGAAAGCGACTTAGGTTTCAATTTGATATAAACAAAAGTTGTTTATGTATAGTGATATAGAAATATGAGAGAAAACAAAAATTAAGGTCTTTAAATAAAATGAGTTTCACTTTAAGTCTCACTTATTTGGACACTTTTGATTTTTAAACCTTCCTCTAGATTACTACGCAATACTCCCTTCTCAGCTAGCTCTCAAAAGTGTAATAGTGGATATTACAAATAAGTATGAAAGTTTATAATAGTACAATTTTCGCAGCTCGCCCTTCTCCACCTAGGAATTGCACAGCAAAGAGGTTTGATATAAATATGGAAACTATTCTGACGGTCCGTTGTATAGCGGGTTACGATGGGGGTTTAAGCCAATACTTCACGCTAGAAGCTGTGGGCGAGACCGGAAGGATCCTTGCTAATAATACAGCTGACACATCTGGTGAGATAATTTGTATTGTCTCGTCATTGGATTTTTTCAAAACAATTATCATGTTAAGTTTGTCATAGATTATTCTTGTGTAGGTAGTGTGTCCGATTGTTGCCTCCAGTTACCAAGGTAGTGTGTCCGATTGTTGCCTCCAGTTACCAAGAAATTAAATAATTGCCCATCAATATTTAAATTCGTAAAACTAAATAACTGAAAAAGTGAGGAGGCTATTCGTGTAGCAAACAGGAAATGTTTTCTCCGATTCCAAAGTCTTCCACATACTTTGATATATCGTGTGTTTTTTTATTTATTAATTTTATTACTTAAGTTATTATTAAGCAACAAACTATGTGCATTGACCAAATATTATTTCTCATATTCCTCATAATAATGTTGCAAGTTATTACAGATCTGATAGTGTGGTTGAATGTAAGCTGGTCAGAATTAGAATCTCTGTCAGTGAACGAGGTACTGTCTGTGAGTGCAAGGAACAGCAAAGGGGTATCTGATCCAGTGCTAATCCGAGATCTAGTGTACAAGGATGCTGCGAAACATACAGGTGTATAATTTTACTAGTATTCTATACAATATAATAGAATAGAATTTATTTGTCTTGTTTTGTTTTGTTTTTTTTTGTTCTTTTATCCAATTTCTCATATTATTTATAAATAGCAATAGTAATAAAAGCACATTTATTGTCTTATAACCATATTAATGTATAATAAGATAACCTAGAAAGGGTTAAAAGCATAAGCTCATATCTGCTTAGTCCCTTTTTAAATTAAACTCCATAGTTTCTGGTAACAACCTCAAAGTCCGTGAGAAATAATCCAATATCGAAATACTTCTACCCTCGATTTTGAATTTTGTAAAACCTGGTGTAAAAAACCTAAAATAAAAGAATTATAAAATTACTAGTTAGTGCCCGCAGCTCCATCCGCGTGGACATCTGAGTTGTGCTCGGTGTGTTAAAATAAAACATAGTTGCAGCCTTTTAATATCATATAAACCTAGATATCGACTACAGCGCCATCTGAAATGCCAGTTTGTGAATATAAAGCATTTGGGATACGACCAAAATGCATACAAAAAATCATTAAAATCGGTCCAGCCGTTTAAGAGTTCAGTGGCGTACACACGTATAGTAGAATTATATACATAAAGATAAACGTGCATCACTTATTCGTGTTTATAGTACGTTAACAATATATAACTACAAACACAACATAGTTTACCAAGAGCTCGAACTTCAAAGCTTTTTTCCTCATATTCGTCTTTGTCAGAGGACACAACTCGAGTGTCTTCGAAATTTCCAACTACAGCTGCTATTGGTGGTGTGGTCGCAGTCGTTACGGCTGCTGTGATAACAACAGTCCTTCTTCTGAAAAAGTAAGTGTTTTCAATTAATAATATATAGAGTTTATTTTTCACATCTTATACTTTATCTCTTTCTGTAAGTCAACTGAGTATGAATCTTTATACTGTCAGTTTAATGGTAAATTATATACCATATTTTTATCATTTGTTTGATGTGATAAGTCTTGCATCTTTTTTTATCAGACGCAACGAAGCTTCATCTAGCAGTAAGCGTCCGTCACAGAGCGTTGTTCAAGTAGATGCAAATGGGCGCCGATATCTTATAGCATACCCAGCACAGGACAAGCTGGAGACTAAACCGGATATATTGAATCCTAAAGCTGGTGAGTTCTTTTATGACAAATGAGCTGCTTCACTTGAATTATCTTAATCAAAGAATATTGATCTTAATGCATGTACTATTACAGTGCTATTAGTTACTATATTATTTTGTAAATATTTTTTCATGGAAAAGCTGTTAGTTAATTTTTATTTTTATGTCTACAGAAAACAAAAGAATATACAGTGGTTTAAATATTAATTTTATAGTTTGTATATTTGTTCCTCGGTCACACAATAACCTTTATATCTTCAATTACGAATACAGATCAATTAATTAGATTTTTGTAGTGTCATTGATATTAAAAATATTTATTTATTCACTCGAATTTCATATTGAATCAAGGGGAGGACAAAATCAATTAACGTTTAATGTTATTAAACCGTCGCTTCGATTATTTGACCTCACAGATAGTGAACCACCTCGTGTCGTTTTGGAGTCCAGTGACAACAAGACCTATTCCATCAAGGAGGCTGGTCAGCACAAGTCAAGCTACCAACCACCAACCATTGAAGAAGATATGGTAACAATTAATTTCTCACAGTTTTTTAGTCCTGATCCCTTGGGTAGCAGGTTGTAATCTGAAAAAAATAATAAAATACTATTTTAATGGTCATTTTTATCGTACTGATTTTATTTGATGGAATTTTTTTCTGAAATCTTCATGACAATTCATTAAACATTTTACAACTATGCATTTCCTTTCAATTTAAATTGAAGTAAGTAATGAAGGCACAAGTAGAAATTGAGCCATTTTAAGATCGAATATTGCTTTAGGATTTTATAAATCGATAAGCATTTGTTAGTGCTATTTACAATTCTTGGTTCGAAATTGTTCATACATTTATAAAATCACGCAGCAGTGCAAAAAACTACGGTATTGTATACAATAAATAGCTTTGTGGCAAAAGTTAAGTGATAACAAACTGGTGAAAAAAATTATATTTGAAGGAATTGGTAAGGAGCAAAACAGATGTTAACGAAATCTTTGGTGAACTTAATCTCTGTATCCTTAGTTTTAGTTTTTATAACGAAACTGAATACGGAAGTTTATTTGTATATTTTTTGCAGGCACATAGACAGTTTATATTTACTTGAAATACGTCAAATAGAGAAAACTTTTTTATATATTTAATTCCAATTATGGTTTGCATGTTTTTAAGACTACAGTGAATAGGCTCTTACGAAGATAACTGAAATAGTGTTTTAATATACTAGTCTAATTCCACTTAGAACCAACAGGTGGAATAACAGTCAAGCACTATCCAGTCATTATAAAATATAAGTATTATATATATTTTTAACAAATCACTATATGAAAATGCTATGTCGCAGTTAACTGAGGCATATTTAAATTGTTTACCACAATTCAGAAGGTCGTTGTTTCAAATTAACACTTCGTAATGATTGACTAAGACGAGGGATGGATGCTAAAATGTCTAAAACCTTACCGTCTGCGGTAAACCTAGTTGCGAATTTTTAAAGCGTGTTATTGTTAAAAAATATTAGTTTTTAAAACTATTTCCCGTATAATACCTATTATTACTATAATATTTTGTTACATATAGTAACATTTGTAATGAGAAATACCTGTGTAAGCTGTATTTAAATTCTCTTATAAATTATTTGTAAGAAAGCTCATTTTTTTTCAGATGCCTCAAAGATAACGCAAGAGGGCTCATCTGTAAATAGGACATTGTATATTTCGGTGATTGCCAATGACTAGGATTAAAAAATTCTTCCATATCAATTTAATTTTAACACGATGCGAGGTTTTTGGATCTAATTAATATATTTATTAGTGAATTATATATTTTAATATTTCAAAAATTATTTCAATGCGAATAAAAAGGACATTATATATTATGTTACAATATCTTTTGTAATGATATCATATTTATTGTATTGATTATTTAATAATTAAATCCCTAAACCTCGTGTCTAATAAATGAAAGTAAAAGTTTAATGTAAAGCCTATATGATATCTTTAAATAAATGTTGATTCTTAAACAGAATAGCTTTTTTTTATGTATTTTACAATATTTGTAATTATCATTATGATTCGTTTCAAACGTTCTTGAGAAGATTACGAAAATCATTTTCCTTTTTCATATGTATTCATATGTTTTTTTTTTAATAATTGCTAAGTATGAGGGAGATTATTGAAATTTTAAATACTGAATTTCAATTGACGTAATGAATGTTTTTTTTTAAATATTTTTTTTACATTTTTTTTTATTTTTGTTAAAAAAATATTTTAATTTTATTTACAATTTTTTTTGCAAAAATTATGAGAATTAGAATTTCAAAATAATTTAGCATACTTGAGATGAGCTTAGACAGTGGAGGTAAGCGTTTAACGCGCGTTAGATAGGGGCCCCTTTAATCTACACCTGGGCCGCAAGTCCCAGGCACTGTTGAAGCTCCTGCTGCCTGCAACGCGATGGACCCGAATCCCGCATGATGGATCCATTTAATGCTAAGAAGTTTCGTCTCTATATGTCTTTTTATAAATTTATTAAAATAACTTATAAATTTCCTAAAAATAATGATTGAAAATAATTAATTTTGATCTCATTATTACAGTCTTCGACAAGCACTGAGCTCCAGGATTTACAACTATTGAAAGTCCTAAATAGGTCCAAAGTCTGATTGAGAGTTTAATAAAACGGACTGGCCTTTAATTTACTATCAAATAAAGAGAGCTAAAAAATAACATATTAAAAAATACACTTTTTGTTTCGTAAGACATCGTATATTTAAATATGTACTAGTGGAATTTTTGAATATTTAGATACCCGGTGTTAGATCTCTTGGATATGGTCCTCAACTTTTATCAGTGCGATATACACTACTTTTTAAAGGAAACCTGCGATGAAAGTTACTTAATTCTATTACTAGATAAGTGAAGTATTTTTTGAAGATGTGTTTGAATTTAAAAAATAAGTTCAAAAAGAAAAAAAATCATTTTGTAACCATTAGAACTGAAAAATAGAAAGCTTTAATTTATTTAACGTTTAATTCTATTACAACTTTTCACAATAATTATCTTTGGTGGTTACTAGCAATTTTAGTTCACACTGCCACGATCCCTTTGTTCTGTCAGAGCCTTCGTGGTAGCTAACTCCTGCATGCTAACGATGACTGTTTTGCTACACACGATCGTAATGATAGTCGATGTATCAAACGTATCAATTATCTATACAATTAATTTGTGACAGCTTGTTAATAACATCTAATACTACTTACCTACTAAATATTGACCACCTTCTTCATGACATAGTTCTGATATTAAATTAGACAATTGTACATAGTTATTGTTCGTGACGAATACAATGACTACGAACATTACAAAAAAAATTAAATTTTCGGCTTGATAAGCTCTCGAGAGCAACACTATAAAGATATTGTTGGCGATACTGACAAACACATTGTTTTTCACTGACTACCCTCTTTTACAAAATGTTATTAAACAAAAAGTATTTCTGTACTTATTTTGAACAGTACCTTGTTTCTATTGTATGGAATTAAGAACAAAGCTGAACTATTGGGTTTATGTGAAATTGTGTCGAAAATTAACAAACTCACAATTTACGAAATACTAAAACTAATCGTCAGCTTTTTCCATCCTTGAAGAATTCTTGAAAACGTGTAAACAATACTCTTAAACATTAATTAATTAACATACCACCACTTCAATTAAAATAAATTCAATTATTTCTGCTTCTCTTCATATCTGTTAATGAAAAAGCTGAATAATTTTATAACAACATTGTCTCGGAACTCAGATATTATTTTAAAATTTTGTTAAGAAAACATATTCGTATAATCCATAACAATATTATAATATTTTTATAATAACTAATATAATAAAAGGGAAGTAACGAAGCTGTTACAAAAATCTAATATAAATAATTTCATCTTTAATTAACGTGAACATAAGTGAAATGTTCTGAATGAAAAAACAATTCTACATCACGAACTGTATTTGAAACTTGGATAAGAGCAAGCAGAATTAATTTATTTATCAAGCGATAGCCTTCTTGATGAAATCATTTATTTGACGTACGCAATTAGGAGAATTAGATTACAATTCAGTAATAAGAAATCTATGGTCCATGGAGGTTAAATTAGTGTAAAATTATTTTCTTTTCATTATTTAGTTAAGATTCAATACTTCCAAAACTCTCGATACCTTTTTAGTATTTTTTCGTTAAACTATTTGTTTACAAGTTTACAGTTGGACCAAATTTAACACTGTTAGAGCTCGTATCCCCGCAACGCGACGGACCCGACACCCGCACGCTGAATCCTTGGAATGCTGAGAAATTTTGTTTATTATTTGCTTTATTTTTGCTTTTGGAATAATAATTGAAAAACTTGAGATTTACTTATACTCATCTTAGAATGTTGTATCAAATGATTTTCATCTAGGGAACAAAAAAAAACTATCTACTTCGAAAAAAACAAAATTTCCTTAATGTGTAACTTTTAGACCTCTATCGATAAAATTTTTTCCGTCCTTAAAATTGACATTTTGTTACATTATATTAAAATATTATTTACATTGAACATAATATTGACGGGTAGAAAATTGGCATATGTGATTAAAATAAGTAAGACATATATTTTCCCAAGTTAAAATATTAAATCTGCTGACAATCACACTACTGTCTAGTTAAATTTAGCATGTTCTACATCTACCCAGAAAATACACGTAAAAAAAGTTTTTTGCAATAATCTAATCCTACTAATAATTTAAATGAAATTTTTTCGAGCCCCATTTTTGCACTTATAGGACGTAAAGTTTAAGTAATGTGTTATCAGGACGAACTTTCAAAAGGAACGATAAACTTCAATTAAGTTTTAGTAAGCATTTCTGATACTAGAAGTTTATACAGAATTTCCGCAGATACCTAAGGCTTAGTTGGTAAGTAACAAGTATGTATCGATGTACTTGTACTTCATAGTTAACGTAACAGCGAGTGATAAAATTATAAGGAAAATTAAGCTTCTGACAAAGTATACCGACAAATGATTATATTTTTTTTAGTTCTGCTATATTATTCTCTCGTTTTCTGTGAGGTATGTTTCAACATTCATTAATAAATTTAACACATATTTTAAATAAACTCTCGTTTTCTCAGTCTCAGAGAAATTTACTTAATCAAATTGAATATTTTATCGTGATAAGTTTTAAAATACTGTGGAAACTTATTCAAAATCACATATTGCCTTCGGATAAAAGTTATTTCCTCTCTCATCAAAAACGCATTGGATATCAGGATGTGATTTCTTCAATATTACCATTTAAAGATAACCTAGCCGAAATTTCAAGGTCTGAAATTCAAATATTCTTTTGTTAATTTATTTGTTTTTCATAAAAAGCTAGTGTTATTAGGTAGAGAAGGGAGCTTGGACTGTGGAGGTGAGCGTTTAACGCGCGTTAGATAGGGGGCCCTTGAACCTACACCTGGCTCGCTAGTCCCAGGCACTGTTGAAGCTCCTCTCTCTGCAACGCGATGGACCGGCACCCGTACGATGAATCCATAGAATGCTGAGAGGTTTCGTCTCTTGTTAATTTTGTTACGATTTTTAATTTATGAATCATTTTTTATGTCATATGAACATGTAACTTCATTATATACACATAGCCGAAAAGTTTGATTGCTCGATACCCTAACTCAGCACTGTCTATCATTAAACATCGGTTACTGTTATTCAGTTACCAGACATTATACATCCAACTAAAAAGTATCTATTTACTACAGAATCAGTGTACATTATGCAAATTTCAGTATATATATGTACAGTACTAAAGTGCCTCAATATATATGAGCAGCAAAATCTGTGTACACCATATCCAAGCCATGAAACATTTATGCTTTTGCAGTATATGCGCTTCATATAAGGAACCTGATTGATGTATCTATTAAAACGTGTTTGTATTCATTGTGTCTTATTTACTTTTCACTAAGAAACTTAAATTAATATATGTTTTTACTAAGCTACTGAAAACAATATTCAATTTGTTAAATTTTCATTTATATCTACCAGTTTCATGACTTATATCTGATAAATGTCTTGATACAACCGGATGTTATATTGTCTGGCATATGTCGAATCTATTAACATATATGTTTTGTTTCCTGCGACTTTCCTTTGTTAACGAAATAAAAATAAATACATAATTAATTTTAAATACCTACGTGTTCCAGCGAATATTAAGCTAATGTTGTTAAAATTAAGACATGAGTTCTGACTTCAAACAAACTTCAAGGAAACAAGATCCTCAACAAAACGTCCCCAAAAAGATATTAGTGAATTTCGCCTCCAGCTTTTTTGGACCCAAAATTAACTATATTTTTATTTATTGAAATCTTAAATTTTTGTTAATTTATTTTAACCAAATATCAAAACAAAGAATAGTACCTGTGTTAAGAGTACATACAATGGCTAAGTAATCATTCGTCTCCACCTACACTTGTTCCAACTTATTATATTACATTTATTAACTTCTTATTAATATTCAATGTCAGAATGGAAAAAAAACATGCAACAGTCATACATCCAGCCTCCGTTACAATAAATGATTTATATTAATCTACCTGGGTGTTCTGTTTTATTTAAAGATTTTTTAGATCTTTCGTTTTTAAATATATATATATATATAATTATATCGGATCGCATACCTCTTATTGAGGTAATTAATAATAATGGATAGTTAAAAAGATATAGAGGTGAGGGTACTGAGTAAAAACATTCTCGCTCGAGTCGTTGCAGGGATAGAACCTCTTCGAAGCAAAGGATTCGTCAAACCATCTACGAGGTTACCGTTAAAAACTCGACAGACGATAATCAAAAACTAAGGCAATGGTGACGTCAGTTTTGATGACGTCACACTTTTATTACCGATGAACTATTTATTACTCCGACATACATATTATAATGTGCTGAATGAACATAAATTTTAAGTTTGTCATAAGGAATGATGATTTTGAGATGAAAATGTGATGTACTCATTAATGACTATATGTAGGGATTAATGACTATATGTTAATTGTAGGGATAAGTCAACAGTCATATTCCAAACTGATACATTTCCAACACTACTAAGACTCTATAAAACCCTCATATACTCGACAATTTTAATGTACAGCTAGTGAATTCTGTTTCATAAACTTTCAAATGTTTTTAATATAAAGTTCGTCCCTTGCGGCTTTATTTAAATACATAGTTTTTGTAGCTATATAAATAGTTGTATGTTTCAGCAGGTTAGCCCAATAGTAAGTAAAAACTTTGGAGTATCGGTCACGATCCGATGATTAAGCAAAGTTTGTTTTAGTAATTAATAATAGCTATAAAATCTAGGAATATGTTAAGATCTGTAATAATATGATTTTTTTATTATAACAATAATGCTTTTGATAATAGTTATTTTTACGTTATTAAAGTTAAATTTGAAGCGCAACGTTGCATTACTATTTAATTTGATACCTTTATTATTGTAGTTTGTTTATTATATCAAATTTAGCTGGCGTATTATATTTGATAGAGAAAAATATTAAATTTAAATAATATTTCATTCTATTTGAAAACCAGTCGACTGCAATCTATTTATCTTGGTGTTATATCTTTGTGTCCGCCAACTAGTAAATCGGCCTTTAAATGTATTGCCTAAGCCTTTTACTAAATGGCGCCGTCGTATCACTGGCATCAATCACGGTCAATCTAACTATCCCAAATTATCTGGTGATTATTAAACGTTTAACTGCACAATAAAGAATTATTTTTTTTTAAATAATCTTTTATATGTTAAGTTATTCTAAGTTTTAACATTAAATAGGTATATAATTGGATAAGAGAAATGCAGAAAAAAATGCAGGTTCGTTTTCAATATGCAACTAATATTATAAATTCAGGTAACCTGATAAAAAGAAATACTTAGACCGAAATTATTCTGCCCAAGATGAGAGCTGCACTCCATATACAGCCGATCATACGTTTTAAGAAATTCTGAGACGTTAGGAAGGAGATAATTACTATTTATAACTGTTGAGTTTACGACGCTTCCTTATAGCTAGAAGCCTTCCTTCTAAATGACAGTGCAACTGGACTGGGATCGGGATGTCAGCAAGAAAGAATTTCGAAGGTAAATCACGCGGAAAATCTTAAATCAAAGAAATGTTCTAACTTGGCTCTTGGTGAGGTTCAATAAAACTCAGTTAAGTCGAACTGTATTAGACTTCCCTTAATGAGACATCGAGTTTAAAAACAAGTTTATATCAGTACGCAATGTTGTTGTCTAGTAATAGGACAGCTGGAGTAAAGACCATCACTTGTACTACAATCGACATAAAAATTTTAGATAAAATCGCATAGCCATATGGGAAAACAGCGTTAACAGCCATTGGGTCAGAGCTTACACCGTCAACAACGACTTAGGTGCTTTTCTTAGAAGGAATCTGATAATCTAATTGCAAAATTTCTCTGGATAACACACAAAAAACGCTTTGAGAAAACTCTTCTGTTACATTCAAACCAGTATCTTCTACAAAGCTTTTTCCTTGTTCTGGATCAGTAATTTCCAGCGGTGGCTGGGATAAATAAGGAAACCTATTAGCCAATAACCGTTAGACGCATTTTTTTATAATATTAGGAAAAATTTAAATAAAAAAGTTTTTAGCTTCAGGCGTTAATAACAAATCGATTTTGGCCGATTTGGCTGATTTGAGTTTTGATTAGGAGACAAGAAAAAATACCAAGAATGTGATTATGATCATCAAATACTAAAGAAAGATTTTTTTTTAACACGAGCAGGATTCAAATCTGTAACTTCCTGTATATCGCGTTGCCCTTGCCATCCTAGACATGCAGGTGAATTATTCAGTATATATTATTTAATTTAAAAGATAGTGCTAATTAGGTTTTTACTGCTATCTATAGTATTCATTTATATATTTAAGATTTATTATTTGTACAATTATTAATACTATACACGAAGAGTAAATCACAAACGAGGAATACTGGATAAAGTTTATCGGACACATATAAAGAGAGATCAATCAAAAACTATATAAAGAAAGCAGGAAGGAACGAACTTTATATTCGAAACATATGGAACCTTATTAACTAGAAAATATCAAACATATATATCGAGTATCCGAAGAATGTTACATATATTGTTATTAGGAGGAAATGTTCAGTCATATTGTATTAAAATTGTTTTTGTTTACGAAATATATAAATAACAGATATCGTTGCTTCAGTAAATTGAAAATATGGTTCAGTATATTGTAGAAATAATGTGGAGCAATAAAAAGTACTTTTACCTGATTTCCTTGTATCTGTGCTCCACTGTCCTTGCGAATTGGTTCATTAAAAATTTTTACTCATATAATTGTCTATGTGAATAATAAAGAATTGATATTAAATAATGTTAAAATTTACTTGTATAATAAAGAAACGTTTGGTGTTACACGTGTATTTTACTCCTCACACTTTTGCAAAGAAATTGACTAGTGTTGACACGGATTGATTTAAAGTATGAACCTAATTAAATTTAAATGAAACTAATATATTTCGAATGTACTACGCGGATATTATTATTTTGAAACTACATAATCCCGAAGTTTTGGTTACTTCTCAGCAACCGTGAACACGGGCAGACGAGAACGAAACCGGTGCGAAACCTAATTAAAGTACAAGAAAGAAGTCCTTTTGTTTGGACAGTTTAATTTTTCTGTATCCAAAAAAGCAATTTAAAACTTTTAGTATAATAATATGACTATAATGTTATGAAGAATTGAAAGGATGTCCGTCCTGTTCTTGCAGATGATTTTGGTTTATAGTAATTTATAAATAGTTAAACTATATCGCTATGGTCGAATTGCTACAGCTCGATCAGGGCGTGGGTCAACCGGGGAAGTACCAGCCTCTTACAGAAGATGGGCGTGAAGCAGTCTTTAATGGCTGCTTTTCGTCCGATGAGTAAGGGAGCCTGTGGCCATTTCCTTTTTCCCGCCCTTTTCCTTTTCCCAACCTTTCCTCTCTCCCTTCCCCAAACAATGGTGGTCACGCATCCGCAAAATTATTTTGCGAATGTCCATCGGCGACGGTACTACCTCCATCAGGTAGGCCGCCTGCTCGTTTCCCCCCATTATTATAAAAAAAAATAAGAAATGCAATGATATAATTAGTTCATTAAATATGAATTTTAGTTTACGTCGAAATTGCTAAGTAGAAAAAAGTTCTTTCATTTTAGTAAGAAAAAGTTGAATTAAATAAATTTACAATCGTTCGGTAAATTAATAAAGGAAAAAATTTAAAATATATTTTTTCTTTTTAAAAATGCTTGTTTACGAATGAAGTATCAATAGTTAATACTATATATAATTAAATATAGGAATAAAGTTTTTTTGTTGAATCTTTGTTTGTTAATATTGGTGCGCCCTTCTTGAATAGCGCAACTCGTGGATCCCTAATGATGTCTTGTTAAACGGTTTCTCATTTAGTGGGTGTTAAATCTCTACTTTTGTCACGATTTTTTCTTATATCATGTATTTCTTTATATATTTTTATTAATTTTATACCATACATCTTTGGATATTATTATAATGTGAAATAAAATAACCACGTACGCTATTGGTAGATTTGCGTACATCATAATATTAATAAAATTTTTGTCATCTTAAGCCTAACGTCCAGAATCAAATATCTAGAAATTAATAAAATAAATACACTTTACAATCTCCCATAGCACAAAAAAATATTTGGGACATTAACCTAAAAAGCTTAGACTGACGTATTTTTAATCCGGAAACTGAAACACTGTGATCCCTCCTTCTTTTAGCACTATTGAAAATTATTGCAGTAAAATAATCGTATGAGAAAAACGTAGCTACACCTGACATATAAATTTGACAAGTAATAGAGACTTAACAATCTAGCCGTAATTATCGTTACCAAGAAAAAGTTTTTCTATTACATTGTGTAAGTACTTGTTTGTACTTTATATACACAACGTTTATTCAAGGTGATATCCATTGGATGCAATCTAGTCAATTGAACGACAAGACTAGTAGTCAATGAAGGCTAGCACTATTTGTATGGGAATATTATTTTCAATTCGTATGGATTGTTTTAAAGACTCCATCTTATTATGCTGTATAGATTTACTTACGTGATAGGTCGCATCCCTAAAACTGACTTTAAACCGTTATTCTATGGATTAAGATCAGGACGAGATGACGGCCAGTCTTCAGCTCTGATCCAGTTGGAATCGATCTTTTCGAACCAAGACAGGGTGGATTGAGATTTATGAGCCACCTTCAAGTCTTTTGTTGTTATTGAACATTTTAACAAAAGAGGATTAAGTAATATTCCAAGAAGTTTAATTCGATTAACTTGTAGTGATATATTTATAGCTGTTCACAAAAATTTGGCTCCGTTACTTCCCATAGGTTAAAACTTCACTGAAGTCAGATAATCCCTTCAGAAATGAATGCCCTGGAAGCTTCTTTGAATCTTTTAAAATAGATGCAATCATTTTGTTTATAAAAATATTGTAAAATTATCACATTCGTAAAAAGGTACTTTCGACCTGCCTTTGTACCACTTAAGTGGGTGGTTGTTTTTATTGTTTCTTTAACATACTTCTTTGATCTTTTTTTTGTGTCAAACACATACTTTGCAAGCGAGATCTTTTTTTGTCAAAAACAGAGGAGGTTTCACAACATCTGTCAATACCCAGGCACTTAAACATTGGACTAACTAATATCAAGCTTAGGAACAATTTTAAAATTTTATTGTAAAAAGTCTCCATACCTACTTACTCTAATGCTGTAACGATGATTCGAGTCTCCTTATCACACTACCCCCTAATATCACAAAAAGGTTTTACAATTGATTGCCGTGAAAATAAGAAAACGCAATGTTAAATTGCATAAAATGCCGTATTCCACAAACAAGGGTAATATTTTTGTTTATTTTTAAATGTAATTATATATAAGTCAAATTCAAAAAATATATTTCTATTATTTTTATTTGTTGTTATTGAATTAAATTTCACAAATAAATATAAAGCAAAGGATATCAATATTGAAATGTCAACATATGAATGAAATAAGTATTTGCTCTGAGATATTACAGTATTAATATAGTTCATAGGTAAAATACATCAGAAGTTGAGTAAGTTTTAATTAGCTTACATGGGACTTGATTTAATTAAATGAACCGGATAAAGAGGATTTATTGAGAGGAGAGATTTGAGTTACATAAATTTTAATGAAGTTTTTAATGAAAGAACGATTCAAATATGATTTCATGTTGTGTGTGAGGATATAAAACATTAATGTAATTTGTTCGGCATCACTTTGTTATCTTTAATATTTGATCTTATCTAATTTAGGAAGTGATTGATAAGATTTTATGTTACCTTTTGGTACTTCCAATGTTTTAATTTATATAAATCATCATCATCGTCGCAAGAGTCTTTGCAGACTCGTCGTGGTCGTCACGGTTCAGTGATTACTTCTTTGGGAAGTTAGTTGCAGTGGTTTTCCCCTTGCTTTCTGCACCAGCATTTTTTTGGGGCTATTTAGACCCCAATGCTCGCTGTAGCTTCTTCTAGCCTGTTTCCGGGCTGGACTTATGGTTATCCCGCCACTACCTGGCGATAACGACTGTCAGAGGTGTCTTAATACTTTTAGAAAGTACATATGACTCGGAAAAGATCACATTCGTACTTGGCAAGTTTTGAACCCGCGCTCTCACGTATGAGAGGCGGGCCATTTAACCTCCAGGTCACCACGACAATAATTTATATAATCACAGTACTATACATTTTTATGTACTAAAAGAAGATAATTTTTTACATATATATATATATATATCTGCGTGTATGTATTTCTAACTTTAAGTGTAAATCTAGTTATAAACCTTGAAGAATAAAAAAATATATAATTTTCTATTAAAGTATACTAAAATATATTTAACAAGTTTTATCTCACGGCCTAAAATAAGAAATGTTTGACTAGTTTCAGTTGTAAAAGTATTAATTACACACTTTAATTAGTGAAGTCTAAAAAGTTTGAATATTCATTCAGTCTCATTCGTCAAAAGTTTTGTTTACTGTAGAATTAAAGCGTAAGTGTTCAATGAAACGAAATATTACATCTACGTTTATTAAAGGTTTTTTAAAACAGCTTGTTTTATTTACAAAGTAGGTTTTTTTGTTTCGTAATAGTTAGCTAAGCTTTCGCAGTTTTTTAGCCGTTTTAGTTTAGTTTAGTTTAGTTTTGCTTTTCGCATATTATATGGTTCTTATAGTGTGTAGTATTAATAAGTGATTAAAATCGGTCTGAACATGGCATAACATGGTGCAACTTGTTACGTACGCGCTACATATTATAAAATAAATGAACATCGCCGGGGCAACATCGTTGTATGGATAAGATATCATATAACAAGTAAAGCCGCTGACTCCGCGGAAAGAACACCAAGCCGTGTGAACCAGAAGATTCCTGATACCACACGAGCAATGGAATGGCATTGCTATCCTAACATCGGGGCGATCATGTAGTCTTGGGTATAGGTTATAAGTTTTAATATGTAATTCTTATATAAGTAAGTTTCGTAGTTTTCCTGGAACCTCCGGTTGCCACCTTATATAATTAACTTATCAATATTTGTATTATTTTGTTTGAGCATAACCATATAGTCCATGGTCTGGTGACTGATTACACTAGTACATATATTTTATACATAATCTACAGTATTAATCACAGCTCGTGGCACTGTGGCCATAAACCATGGCATTTTATATGCTGTATCATCTGCTGCGAGTAATACACTACTGAATATTCTAGTTACAGGATCAACTAACCCGAATATCACGTCTGCATAATGACTTTATGTACACATACTCGACAGTTCTTTGAATGTAATTTTTTTCCGTTATTTTTTAACTATTGTTTTGTTTACTAATACCTAAATCATTTTAACAATTTATTACTAATTATAAGAATAAAGCCATCAAAAAATATGGATATAATAACTGAATGTGATTGTTTGAATGGTTTATTTAGCCTAGCGTTTTATAGCAACGCTCTGTTAGCTTGTCGATGTGAAATAAAAAAAAAATGTTATTTTTATCAATAAATTAACTTATATTGTAATAAAATAAATTACAAATCTATGTTTATAGGAATAATACATATTAAATATTAACAATAACTTTATACGTTTCTTAAAAAAGCAACAAGCGACGAAGACGTATAGATGATTTTTATTTAAAATAAAATAAGCGAACACGAAAATATAACTGACATGTTATTAATCTGTTAATGATAAAAAAAAAATTGTCATTAATATTCATCTCATTGACGTTATTCTGTAATAGCAACCTTCACCCAATCGCATATTACGTCATTTTTTTTTTATAAAAAAATCAAACCCAGAATCATCCAGCGTTTTGAAGGGAAACTAAAAACATTAAAATTTATAAGATTTACTCGAAACGGTGCTGTAGAGGAACGGATGGCTGTAAATAAATACAGAAATATGTTACACAGAGAGATATAGAAACGCTTTAGGGATTTTAATAACATATATATATATATTTTTTTATAATCTGTCTTATAAGAATGAAGTTATATATATGAATATACAGTCGTTAACGAATTTAGGTAATATTTTTTGGGTTTGTTGTAGCAAGAGAGTCTTGAACTGGAACACGAATTAGTATTATGTCAATATTTTATTAAAAGAATATTAATAAATAAAATACTAGTATGTATGTTTGAATAAAACAGTATGTAAAATTAGTTTTACATATACCTATGTTCATAACTACATTTATTATAACCCGATTTCCTTTGTTGTGCTTGTAACTAAAGAATCCAAGCCTATATTGTGTACCAATAGTAATTCTTATTTCAATATGTAAATCGAAATGATTGTACATTTAAGTTTCTTTATTAAATAAATTTTTACTAGTCAGTCAGTCAGAACAGTGACAATTTTCTCAGTAACGTCTTATTATCTGAAAACTATAGATAACGATAAATACATTAAAAATCGCTATCAATACCGATCAATTTTGTGTTTATTCAGTCACTCGAGACTAATCAAATATGCATGACCACAGGTATCATGAGCTAATTCGTTAAATCCGGTAATAATGTTATGGGAATACCAGTAGGACATCCCAGGCATAATACGTCTGAGTACTTTCCTATAATCTATAGTACCACGCACAAGATGACATGGTTAGTTATATAGGTCAAATGTCAAAATCCAGTGCTGTATGAGCACGACGTTTAACAAAGCCACATCTGGTATTGTTTGAATAGTGTAGACATTGAATTATTGTACGTGTGTTCACGTATCTGACGTTGATGTGTACCATTTTGATGCCCATTTTACAATCTTAACTATTCACTCTCATCAAATTTTCAGCAAAATAAAATATAATACAGATCCCAACCACGTAGTTTATGTAGACTTATTATCAAAATTTTATTTTAAAAACACGAGAGTTAATTGAGAATTTCTGTTTGTCTTCGAGTTTTAACAACAGTATTTATGGTCCGGACTGTATATCAAAATACTTTTGTATATTTTTAATTCTAATTAAATTGAATATTATAACACAATATATATATTATATTAGTTAGACAACATCATACAATATGACCAGTACGTTATTAAAATAAAATTGAAAGACAATAAATGAGTTCGGAACTTTATAGTGAGTGCTACTAAAAACTTTGTTGAAACCCAAGAAAGACGCGCCCAATAACATAGAGTCTGTTCTTAGAGTTGCTTGTTAATAATTTACTGGCTTACTTGGTCTTAATGTTTTCAATAGGAGGCAAGTGAACATTATTTCTATGACAAAGAAATATTATTTAAACACACAGCTACTCTATAGAGAGTTAAATACTTAAATAGTTAAGTAAAAACTAGAATTGTTCATCTAAAGATATATTGAATAGTGAGGAAATTGTCATTAAAGTTGTTCCCAGGAACCCTTGAGGTATTTACAAACACTAAATAGTCATTTTAATATCATATTTAACGTGTTTTGAACAAAAATATTAAAAGCAAATAATGAGCAACTTACGGTGATATGCCACTTGATACAAAGACTATACGACAGATACCAATGATTGTCCTTTTTTAATTAAATATTTATAAGATAAGCGTTTAAACACAAAAACTCTATGAAAAATATGAAAATATACGAAAGAGTTCCTTATTTTATTTTTGATTCAACTGGTAATACAAAACTAACGAGACAAAATATGCATCAGAAATGTTGATTTTATAGCAAATATGACACAAAAATAAATTATTTAAGAAAATATAAAAAAAAAAAATATCTTCTCGCGAAGCATGCCCACCTCTTCTCAGAATATCGGTCATAACAGTTTATATTTTATAAGTGTTGAGAAAAATGTGTTTTTTGTACTATACGACTACAGATGCACTACAGAGCCCTCTGGTTTATTTTTAATATATTACAGGAAATTTTTAATCTACAGGAAAAAATATAAGAATTCTCTTATAATCCTATTACAAGTATTAAATCGTTAAAAAGAAAGAAAATCTTTTAATAACTTAAAAACTATATTTCAATTCTCACTAGCTTAATTCAAATAATATTCTACATTAAACAAATCTTCAAATAATTGCATATTAATAGCCATGTTCCCATCACTATGAGAATGCTTTTGTTTTTGACATGCATATGTTTACAGCTGAAGGCTTTTTTCATTTAGTCACTAGGAAGAGATCAATCTATTTCCTTTTGTTATAAATTCCTTTCTAGCTTCGTCTTTGTAGCACAAGTGACAATTGCATTTAAAATTACATCTCGTAGTCAATTCTATTACATTTTTTTTTGAATAGTCCTTTTATTTAAATTTATTGAGTGCGCTGGCAACATTTTACCGTCTACTAGCCGTATAATTAATCCTAAAATAATATTATTTACAAATAAACAAGAAAATTGTATCATTTGTAATAATTTTGTAATTTTGACAATTTATTTGATAAATGTCGTAGGATTGTCAGCAATTATTCAGACGGATCTAGCTTTTAATTAAATGAATTATGAAGGCCAGCGACACAACGCGATACAATTGTTGAGAAGAGGAGACATCATTAAAATTGTTATTATAATTTCACAATAAATGGTTTGTCCTTATAAATTATATTATAACAAAGTGTATATATAAGAAAAAGTATTCACTGAAATGTAACTAATATTATTCGGATATACTACGCGTGCTTTATTTTTGGTTAACTACATAATCCCGATGTGAGTTTCGCATCTCGTCTGCCCGGGATCACGGTTGCTGAAAAGTAACCGAAACGTCGGGAGTGTGTAGTTTTTTTACAAAGCACGAGTATTTTATCCGAATAATATTAGTTTCATTTGAATGAATAAAACTCGCGAAAGTCTTAGATCTCATTAAAAAAAAGTATTACTTGTATTTAAGGTACAATATTATCTTTCGTTTGATGTGCAAAATGAGTTTTTACATTTATAACCTTTTTATTACTTAATTGTCTTAATTAATGTTTGATATAACATCTTATTAAGAGGAGGATTAATAATTTCTCTGCACATATAATTTAAGCTCGTGAAAGTTACAGTTTAATGCCAAAATTCTGTTTTACTTTGTTACTAATGACCAGTTTGTTTGCTTTTGTTTGGCCAAATATTAATAAGTACACTCATATGGATGCTAAATATTTGATTATCATATTAATGTTACATTCACCTATTAATTTATTTGCATGCCCTTATAATACGACAGCTAGAAAATTTACTCAAAATTAAAAATAAAAAATAAAATCAAACTGTATTTTTGTAACTTAATTGTGTATTATTCTTAATGACGAAGCTGGTTTCTATCACAAAAACTGTAAGCTAAAAAGCTCACTCAAGCTTTTAATTCGATGTTACATCTCAATATACTTGAAAGTTATTTACCACTAATTCGTTGCTATTGAAAAGCAAATTATTACTATGATCTTATCATATAACACGATAGTAATAAAATGTAATCTAAATTAGATATATCTGGGTCTTTCACAACATTAAAAATTCTATCATATAAATGATCTTACCTTAAATCTTATTATGAAAGTTACACAATACTAATACTCCAAAAATATCCGGAAATTGACTCTATAATAACATAACAAGAGTAATATATAGAGTTTATATTATCATATTTGTTTATAAGCCTACACACGACCTTTCCTTAACGTCAAGGGTTGACTGGCGAAGAATGATTTATTACAGTTAAGCCTTACAGTGTATTGAATTTTATTTTAGATATTTTTTCTTTAGGATTTATGAATTCTTTCTGGTGAATTTATAATTGAATCACATCGGCGCAATAACCGGAGGTGTCCTTGTAAATTATTTTAGGCGCATATTTAATACATCGAAATAAACATGTTCTTATTAATTTTCTCAATCATTTTTCTTCCCTGCAATACATAAACTATCATTGCTTTTTACAATTCTTTAAACATATTCGTTAACTTTTGTATTTTAAATTTCAAATATATATACATATATATATACTATCTATTCTTTTCTATAATATTCCTGGTTTAATAGATACATCTAAAAAAATCTTTGCATCCGTTTTTCTAAGACGGGAACGAGTAGCAAAAGTATACAGCGTTACATGAAACCCATTGAGATTGCTTCGATAAATAACGAGTATTGATTGGAATAATGTAAGTTATACCAATTATGTTCTTAATATTATTATCAGGATAGCTACTAATTGTTGCTGTTTGGTTTAAAATATCACAACGACTGTTTTACTAAAACAGTGATTAAAATAAACGCACAAACGACAACATTAAATTGATTGTATTATTGCTGATTAATCGTTACAACAGCTATGCATCTCCTCGTTAGATGGTCCGAAAATTCTAAATATACACAAAATTTTTCAACTAAGACCCGATATAAAAACGATTTTGTAATTAACATACGAACTGTGAAACTGAAAAAAATATATTAGACAGTGTAGTGAAAAGTTCGGTGAGAAAGTTTTCTCGTTACCCGTTCGTTGAGATAGAAAATTAACTTTTAACGTACGTTAAAATGTTACGTAAATAAGGCGCTCATTGTCGGATAGAAACGGGTTTCAGAATATTGGCTCTGTCCCAAAACGGGTCAAGTAATTATGAGCTGATGAGTTATAATTATCTAAGTTCTTAATATTATTGCTGCCGGAATTAAATAAAATATCCTATTCTATATTTTAAAGTGATAGTTTTTATTGCTTGTTACGAGTCGATGTTTTTGAAATCTATTAATATTTATTCAATAAAATAATAAGTACCTACAATAAATCATTATAGTTTTATTATTACGAAATTAAGTTATTTAAATCTGAAAATAGATGTCGCTGTTAGCTACCAATTCTATTTTACCAGCTCACAAAGTATTTTCGTGAATAAAAATATGCAATAAATGAAGTGATAAGTCGTGATAAGCGATTTAATATTATAATATAAAGATTTAATTTCAGTCAAACATTTTTGTTAGTTTTTAATTTTTATAATAGAAAATGGAATAACTTTAAAACCACCGATTCTTTATTACACTTCAATTAAAAAATAAATGAGAACATTGAAAACGTAACCCTTGTTTGGTCCAAGATTTGTCGACTCGGAGCGAAAAATCGTATATAACTTAAAATACTAGATGCGGTCACGATCTCTCCCTCGGACAAAGTAAGGAAGCGTGAGAGATGTTTTAAATTTATCTTTTGTTTCTTTTGGATTAAAAAGCCCATTGCTTTAGTATCAGAAGAATCATTACAATAATGCTTTATTATTCACGATATCGGATGGATAGGCTACACAATAGCACATGTTTTCGTAAATCTTCCTACCATCACTGATCAGTTAAATTTTTATAATATGTTTGATAAAGTCATGGTGGCCTGAAGGTTAAAGGCCCGCCTGATCTTATAATTTCAAATTATAAGATTGAAATCGCCAACCCGTCTTGAGCAAGCGTGGTGATTAATGCTCTAACCTTCTCCATGTGAGAAGGCGCCTTTGCTCAGCAGTGGGCTCCGATAGGCTGATGATGATGATGATGAATATGTTTGAATGAAGTTATGGGACGTGTTAATGTAATTTAAAAATAAATTAATATACACTTAATACATACAACATGAGACTAGCCGAAAACCATATTATTTATAGTGAAAAACTATAGACCTAGGCTCGTGTACACAACGCTTAATGTACAACCTAATAATGTCTACCTTAAACGCAACCCTGTTTGGTGTGTTTGATTACTTAAATCTCAGTTCAATTTATATTAATTGTTAAAAAAATTTAAGAAATTGTCATTTTATCCTCCGTCTCTCATAACAATTATTGATTATTACTTGTAATATATTTTATATGCAATGGATTTTCATTAAATGCTACTTGACAGATGAAAAATAAATATAGTTCAATTATTTAATGTTTGGTGTGATTTTTATATTGATAAAACAAATTTTGTTATTTATAAGATTTTGAAATAAACAATGAATGCCAATTATAGTATAGCACGATATAATACTGAAAACCACTTCTTAATTGAATCAGCCGTTTCTGAGATTAGGGCGCACAAACTCCTAGACAACCAGACGCAATTCTAACAACCATTGTTTTGAGTTCCATTAGCCTTGCTAAAGAACTCAATAATATTTTTTTCTTAAACATCTTATTTACAGACAGTTCTCCATTTGTTAATATATAAAACTTAAATATCTTTATTGTAATATTAACCAAGTCGGAATAACGTAGTGCTTAAACAGTACTCAGGATATTAAATTTTAATTAAAGTTTATCTTTAAATAATATACATTAACTCCACAAACATTGTTACGAATGACATGGGCTCTAAAACATCTTGAGGAAGAAGAAGGAAATATTATATATTTAGTTTTCGCTTGTAGGAAATTTTGTCTGGATCAAATTTACGTCTACCGTTCAGTGCTGCTAAACCCCGATCGTAATTTACGATCACATCTAGATCTTACACTCCAGATATAACATACTATTTCTATACGTGCTTATATGACAGCTATGTTAAAGATAACCAATAAATCAATATCTTCAATTAATATATAATTATTAGTGATTTTTATTTTGACTATTAATAAAACTTTCTCATCTCATTCGTTATGTTTGCTAATGAAATATAATTAAAGAATATCAGTTCAGATTTTTTTTATCTATATACGTGTTTTTCGTTTAAAACCATTTAAATGCTATAAAGACATTATGTTTTCTATGTTACGTGAGTAAATTTTGTATTAATATATGTATATAATTGATGATCGTATAGTGTACAGAAGGGATTTTATATTTTCAGAAATAGAAAATTTTGTCAGCAAAAAAATGTGTATAAATTTTATGTGATTCTTAATCGGTAATTGAACTAATATAATTATGTGATAGAATTGTATACATGGATAAATATTTCTGCATCAAGCGAGAGCGACTGTACCCAATTAGATAAGATTCTTCGCAGATATTAAATTACTCAGACGAATCAAGAAAGTGTCCACATGTTACGTGATGATGTGTAACAAAAGCTAAGATAACATTGGTTTGGGAGGCAATTCCATTCAGACAAGACAAATTTAACCTTTAAATTCGATCGATAGATATGTTCACAGGTATTGACCTTACGAAATTATATATATATATATATATAAGTTACATAACTCTTAAGATCTGGATTATGTTCTCGTGTTGGTAACGAAAATATCTGTTTAGTTTTGCAGCAAATATTAGGACACATGTTCTTCCAGCTTCCATATTGTGTTTTAGCATAAAATTTTATTGGCTTTTGGTATTCGTAAAATTCTATATATGATATTACTATTGCAGAAAATAAAATAACAAGAACCAATCTGATAAAAGGATATCAGGACTTACTTAGAAAAAATAAAAAAAAACAATCAACTTTGATAAAAATGTTAGTTTAGTTTAACCTTCATAAAATGTCTTAAAATTCAATTCCAATACTTTAAAAAGATAATTGAATACTTCCTTAGGTTAAATTCATAATATAATCACTCGTATATTTTTATAACGAATAAAATAAACCTCAAAAAGTATGTACGTATCCGAAGTCTTATCACGTAACAAAAATGCACTAAAATGGAAAATCCAATTCCGACATCAACATGCCGTATGCGCCGAGCCACTATAAAAGTAATCAAATATGTTGAATTGTATCTAATCCCGCAGGATTCCTATTCGTCCAATCTTTCCTACGATAATAAATTTACCCATTGGCCATGTTAAACTAATTCGCTACATCTCCTGGGTATCACATGGCTGGAGTCCCGGAATTATACCGCTAATTCCAAATGACTCGCTCCTCTTCATAATCCATTTGTCGAAGTGAAATGATTGACGTAATGCTATTACGACGTTAAATATCTTTGTAGGAATAAACTATCGAGTTTAAATGAAAAAAAAATAATTAAAAATCAATAAATTAATTTGAATTTTAAGAAAATGTTTACATTGATTCAAAAATAAAAAGCATAATCCTAAGAATTAAAATGAAAAAAAAATAATTGTTCAATAAATAAAGAAACTTTAATTCAATTGCGCTTATGTTTTAATATTCAACTTCCTATTCGATAAAAAAAGTTACAACGAATTTATTTTATTTAACACGAGATTTTTTTTTCTACGGAAAGCGTAAGATCTCTTTGTGCATGATAAAGCCTTAAATTTGAAGCAATTTAAATAAACGGTATTGCTTAATTTTAAGAATACCAACAGACTTATTACATTTTCTATGTAAGTATTGCAGAACAATATAATTTTGTGGAGTTAACTAATTTTAATGACTTTAAAACTTACACAACTCTTTAGGACTAGTAATAATGATTGAAGTAACTGAATTCTATTCTAGGAGGAGATTGAATCACGGGTGGTTTAGACCACAAAGGGCCGGTGAAAAGGCATTTTGATTATATAGGCATAACGGACAAGGGTACCGAGGTAGCGTCCACGGATGTTCCGAATGCTCTATCGTCGGTGACAGTGTAACAAAATCAAAAACGTCGGTAACAGCAAAAAAAAAAAGTAAAACATAATAAACAAAGAATCTGAACAAATATTTATCTTTAATTTGAGATTTTGTTGAGGCGACTTTTTACTTTAAAGTCGGTCATATATGAGTTACTTTTTGATAAATTTAATTTTTCCCTTAACAATCATGTTCGCCTATGAAAGCGTAACAAAAATATATAGATAAATAATGCGAAAATACTTTCAAAGATATGTTTGTAAACATTTTAAAGATATTTATTAAGCTTATTACATTAAAACTTTTTATCTTTATTAGGACTAGAAACTAGCATAATGTATGTAGAAAAAATCTCGTATGAGATCGGACTGTAACAGAAGAAAAAACGAAATAAAACTACTCAATGAGATGAATTGATGTTCATACTTTTTACTCGTCACAATAGTAATGTTTATGTGCATATATAATATACATATATACTGTCTATTTTAATTTAATTTAAATCGTAAATAAATACTGAATATTACTTAATAAGTCAAGTGTGACGCCTTCAAAGTAAATCTAAGCTGTATTCATAATACAGTCAGCTAAGTTGCGTACTTAAAGTGCAAACTGTAATAAATTTTCTAGACATTACAGCAAAGTTATATTGGATGTTTTCCAATAAAATGTCCTGCATCGATTTCGATCTATGATACATAGAATCTGTGTACGTAAGTTTGTTCGTTCACAATTATATATGAGGCCGAAAACGGTAAAATATATTAAAATAATTCTATTTAAAATGCAATTTATGGCACTGAATAAAGTTTTCACTTATAAAAAATTAAATACATAATATAATCTAGGGTGAGCTAAATAACAATCAAAAATTTTAAGTCCGCTACCAACTATATATTTTCAGTTTTTTTTTCATCCTTCATGTGTCCCATAGCAAAATAATATACGGTGTATTTCTCGTTAATAATTTTCTTAAAAATTGACAACATGTAAGTCAGAATTAAATGGAGAACTACTAATTGTACTCCTCCATAAATAGCAAAAAAAATTAATTGAACGGGTAAATATAAGTTACAAGTACAAACAATGAGTGAAACGACAAACATAACCTTTCAAAAACATTTGAGTTATTTTATTTTTTTTGATAATTATCATTAGGAAATGAAGATAACATAATTATTGATCAGAAATAGTAATTAGGCTATTCATCATCATCATCAGCCTATCGAAGCCCACTTCTGAGCAAAGGACTCTTCTCACATGGAGAAGGTAAGAGCATTAATCACGCTTGCTCAAGACGGGTTGGCGATTTCAATCTTATAATTTGAATTTATAAGACCAGGTTTCCTCACGATGTTTTCTTTCACCGTCCGTCAGTGGTGTCTAAATACTCTTAGAAAGTACATATGAAAAGATCACATTGGTAGTTGCCAGGTTTCGAACCCGCGCCCTCACGTGTGAGAGGCGAGCATTTAACCTCCAGGCCACCACGTAGTAGGCTATTACTTAATATTATCATGATAGTATCATTAATAGACGTAGAAGAAAAATGCTGATTGAGACAATTTAAATCAGTAATGAAAACATCACTAATATATTTTTATATTTTTTTTACTACGACATTCTGGCGATATTCTGGCGTCTCACTTGGACATCTAGCCAGATATTCAACTGGTTCCCTTTTAAATACTTTTAGTATTGAAGAGATTACTTGTACGTGTATTTATCACGTTCATACGAGATGATCACGGTTACTTTGGGACATACTGTTTATAGGAAACCCACACACACGGACAGGTACCTCAACGGTAATTCGCACCACCACCCTATACAGTTAGCTACCGTTGGCAAATCTTTGTTACAGAGAGCCCAACACCTTTGTGATGCTGACCACCTAGAGGCCGAGCTGCAGCATGTAAAACATGCTCTCACCATCAACAACCTGCCCGTGCCTCGCCAGCATCGCAAGAACCACCTGAAGCCACCCACAGTTGAACGACAACCTGCGATACTACCATATGTGAAGGGAGTTACTGACAGAATAGGCAACATCTTGAAGAAGGTTTCCATTAAAACTATTTACAAACCACATAAGAAAGTGAGCCAATTCTTGAGACCAATCAAGAGTAACATTCCTTTACAACAAGCGGGTGTATACAAACTCGACTGTGACTGTGGCTTGTCATACATTGGACAGACGAAGAGGAGCATCGGTACAAGGGTTAAGGAACACATCTCAGACATCAAAAACAGGCGCGCGTCGAAGTCAGCAGTGTGTGAACACACAATGGACAAACCAGGCCACTACATTCGTTTTGATAAACCTCAAATCCTCGCTCGGGAAGACAAGTATATACCGAGATTAATTCGCGAGGCTATTGAAATTAAAAAACATCCCAATTTCAATAGAGAAGATGGCTGGAATCTATCAAACACCTGGGACCCCGTTCTTAAAAATATAAAATCCCATGTCCGAAACCACACCGCAGGACCTCAAGACACCGTGAGCGCATTCTGCCGGCATCCAGAGCGGTACGCCAGAAAATTAAGAAATCGATGGCGGTAGATGATAAATAACAAGGACCAACTGACAGACATTCACACCTCGTCTGCCCGTGATCACGGTTGCTGCAAAGTAACCGAAACGTCGGGATTATGTAGTTTTTAAATAATAAAATCCGCGTAGTAAATCCGAAAAATACTAGTTTCATTTAAATGAGCACGGTTGCTGCAAAGTAACCGAAACGTCGGGAGTATGTAGGTTTTAAAAATAATAAAATACGCGTAGTGTAATCCGAAAAATATTAGTTTCATTTAAATGAAAACTCGCGAAAGTCTTAGATTTCACAAATAGATTTATTTTACTCTTCATTTTACCAAAAAAGCTTTCGCTATAATAGAAATGAAATAAGAAACTTGTTACTTGTTCGCTACATTTACGAATAAATATATTCTTATTTGGAAAACGCTCCTAAACATTGATGGGTCTAAATGTTGATTTGAGTGAAATCCTAATTAGATTATATTGTGTCTGCAACATTTACTTTGTAAATTCAGTTTTGGGTCTCTGTAATGTCGACTTTATTATTATTTTTCTATTAACTTTCTAAATTACTTACATTTTATTCTTATGATAAAATAAAACCGTTGTAATTATTTAATTGACACTTTAATTAGCTTTACTAAGCCATGAATCAGATACTTAAAAGCTCATTAGTTTGAAAGCAAAGATATCGCGCATTTATATATATAATATTTATTACTTCAAAGTATAAATTGATCGCGTTGAGCTGTGTCGGATTTGGTTGACATGAGATAGCCTAAGAGCCAGTGAGCGCCAGACCTTCGATATTTCATAAAAGCTGAAAGTTTGCCATGAACATTAAGGGTGTCTAGCAAGGTGCTACAATGTTAAGTATCTGGCAATGAATAATCTGATGTTGAATAATATTCTGGAGGTCATACCAAAAATTTACCCTTTATTATCAAACGAAATTAGATTTATATTTTACATATCTATTGTACCGCTTACCTGCCAAAGCCACTGCACCTTCATAATGGGCCATCGTTCTTACCTGAGCTGGGAGCAAGCGCTGAGAATCTTTGAGCTTTTATAAAATAACGAAGGCGTGGGTTTCACAGGCTCTTGCTCTGCAAGGAAACATGTCAAATGTATTTCTAATGAGTTTATGCCCGTTAAGCTAACGATAATATTATTATATGTAGATCCAAATGAATACGTAAAATAAAATAGGCAGAAATAAAACACAGTAAATAGTTATCAAGTATTTAGGGTACTATAAAGTATTATCCGTTTCTTGTTTATCTTCCGATATCATATTTAACTCCCGCATTTAAAATCCAGGCTTAATTGAGTACTATGAAGCCTGCAAAATATTTAATTATCACTAAAAATTAATATAAATACCAAGAACAAAGATTAATAATAAAGTATTGTTATCACAGATATCACCTTAAATAGAATATCTTCATATTTTTGATATAAAATATGTCTTAGTTATCCCTGTGAGTAGAGATAATTTCGAGACAATTTCCGTTAACCTCTATTTTTTCTCCAATAACAAGACAATATCTCTGATACTTATTATTAGAATTTTGTTCACAATAAGATGTTAAGATTATTTACATTAAAATATTATTTTATTGAATTGATTTCTTCGACTATAAAACCAATTAGATCCTTAACCGATGCTCAGATTTGAATATCTTGGATAATGAATCTTATACAAGTAAATGAACTAATATTTTTCTGAGATGTCTGCCCGTGATTGCTGAAAAGTAACCGAAACGTCGGGATTATGTAGTTTTTTAAATAATAAAAATCCGCGTAGTTTTTCCGAAAAATATTAGTTTCATTTAAATGAATAAAACTCGCGAAAATCTTAGATCTCATTAAATCTTATACAACCTTAATTTCTATGTTTATTTGTTTTGCGACAGTGTTCATTGATCTTTATTTATTTATATTATTTGCCTAAATATACAAATGTTGCACAAAGGACGAGCATAATGCTTAAATGCATTTTCTAATAGCTGACCTGATGACTGTATAAGAGATAGGGCAATATAAAGATGTAGATAATTGTACAGAGTAAAAGTACAGTGAGGTTGATAGAGTTCAAGGTTCATATTTCTTTAAGATTTGCTACTTTACTTGACATTTGAAAGCTTATCTCGACCGACGCTTTCGTATCGACTCTACAAAAGCTTTCCAGAATAGAATAGCTGTTACAACAAACGAGTCACATATCAATAAAGTTCGATTAAAAGGGGTTCGAACCAATACATTCCTCGATGTACGGAGTGTCTTTATGATATTTAAAACAAAAATGAATTTATATTTAAAATTGTTCGGAGTTCAATGATTAAATTGAACTTAATAGAATAGATATTGTTCTAAGGGCAATAACCATTTTCATTGGCCTCTGTAGTAAGAAATACGGTAAAATTTACCTATTTTGAAAGTAAATCTAAAGAATTTTAATAGAAAACTATCATTATTACTATAACGTGCTTCGTTAGCGTTCTAAAGGCATACGTAACCGATGGTGACAAACAAGTATTAATAATAAGTTGGCTAAGTGTAGTTTAATCTTAACGGAAATATAAACATAGTAAAAGTAAACCATGTATAATCACAAACAATTTCCGGGATACTACCTTTTGGTTAAAATTTTATTTAAAAGCATAACATAAGGTCAGAGCATAGCGAGCATAACATAAAACATTTGTTTTTGAAACCAAGTCTGGCAAAGAAATTAAAATCCATTATTGCCACCTGAAATTTGAGCGGATTAATATTGACATAGATTGAAATCCTATAATTAGCATATAACTCGAAAGGGTTGGGTTCATTGCTAGTATCACTTAGTTAATCGAGAATTTGGAAGAAGAATTGTCAATGATTTCCGCGCTCAAAGGCGACATTGAATCGTTAAGTTTAAGAAGAGATTCTTGTGCATGTGCTACCATCGCTGTAATTACCGATTTAGTATTAAATGACAATTTAACTTGCTTTTTAAAAGTTCTTTATGGAAATGTCATTGAAACATTTGTCACTGCATTTGCATCATTATGCAACCCGAGTCGCACCTTCGTAAGAAGAGTGGGAATCAGCCCACGGCGAAGATTCCGAAGTTACCATCGGTTTTCTAAATATAGCAGCGAGAGTGAAGTGACAACAAACAAAAGGCTAGTGATAGGGGATAAGTTAATATCAATTTTGCGTCAGTGTAACACCCATTACGGCAAATATTCCAGGAATAAAAGGATACAGCAATGTTTCAAAACGCACGTCTATGGCCGAATGCGTATACAAGAACAGAAAATATATTATCTGAAGGGCCTAATGTGAAATTTGTATTTCAAGATACCTAGACACAGCAATAATTTGCTAACTTATTCATTAACATTGATATACAACGCAAAATTCCACAATAACCCAGAAAAGAACACAAAGTACAGGATCTCGCAAGATGTCTCAAGTTTGTTTGTCACTTTCCATACGTGCCATATTAACTTTAGCCAAGACTGTCTTATTCCATACAATAAGTTTAGCCGTTCCTTAGTTCTGAATGGTGATGCAGAAGACCGGATTTTTTTTATTATAAAGGTTAAGGTGGTAGAGCCTAGCTGTGGTGAAGTTACTGGAGTTCGAACATGGGCTGGCTCGACCGCGGAAGTACCACCTTCTCACAGAAGATTGGCGTGTCTTATACGGCTGCGTTTCTTCCGATGAGTGAGAGAGCCGATTGCCCTTTTCCTTTTCCCACACCTTCCTTTTTCCCACCCTTTCCTCTCCCTCTCCCCCAAATAAGGGTGGTAACGCATCCACAAGATTTTAGGCGAATGACCATGGGTGACGGTACTGCTTCCATTAGGTAGGCCATGTGCTCGTTTGCCCCCTTTGACATAAGAAAACATGGTTTCTTTGCTGGTGCATATTTTTATAATTCTAATAATTGTTTGCTTAAGTATTCTTGGCAACAACAAATGCATGTGATATTTAAAAAGTAAAAGTACAATTTCGATATATTATAATTTTTTTTTCTACCAAATTAAATAAACTTTTTTAATAAGAAAATCATAAAATTAAAATGCTTTGTTTCTTTGAAAAAATTACCATTAAAATTAGGGTCAATATAATCTGGGGTCATTCTTCTGGTAATTATTTTCACATGTTTGGCGTCGAGTTTAGATAGATCGGGTGTAATAGCTATACAGACATAATCGAGTAGTTAGTAAGTTAATAATTTGAATATAGATCATTGAATTTCATTATATTGTACAACATCACAAACATGACAATAATTGGTAATTAACATAAGCTTCCATTTGTTTATACGTAAATATGATATAAATGATTAAAATATTTATTATAAAATTTTATAAAAGTATTGTTAAAAATAAATTTAAATGGTTTTAAATTGCTACCATTTTTATAAACTATGAAGAAATTAATTTCTTTTCAAACGTCTCCAAAATAGGAGGAGGTTATCAATTCGTCTAAAGTTTTCTTTGATGTTTGTTCCTTTGTACATGGATTTTTGTTCTCTTGCTAACAGCGCACACTTGCCTCATATAACTAGATGCCGATAGGAGTCATTCATCATCAGCCTATAGGAGCCCACTGCTGAGCAAAGGCCTCTTAACACATGGAGAAGGTTAGAGCATTAATCACCACGCTTGCTCAGGACGGGTTGGCGATTTCAATCTTATAATTTGAAATTATAAAACCAGGTTTTCCTCGCGATGTTTTCTTTGACCGTCCGTCAATGGTGTCTATATACTCTTAGAAAGTACATATGACTCGGAGAAGATCACATTGGTACTTGCGAGGTTTCGAACCCGCGCCCTCACTTATGATGGCTTTCAACCTCCAGGCCACTACGACTTTTTTTTATAGGAGTAGAAACAATAAAAAATATATTTTTCAGAAAGCAGCCCTCTTTTAAATTAAAATAAATTCTTTTATTTATCATTCTTTTTGGTTCGGCTTATTCATAAAATGTTTTTTTTAATTTTTTTAAACTATTATTTATTTATGCGCAAGACCACGAGCTTGGACTCTCTCTTACTCTCACGTAAAGGATGGAAAATATCATTTAATCCTAAAGAATCTGAATAGGATCGTGGAATAAAATTATTAAATTATTGTATCGTCGTCGGTCCTCGCTAAGTCTATCAAGTTTAAATGAAATCTGACAGTTCAAAGTAGATAAAAATCGAGTCCAAAGGAGTCGGTTACAAACAAAAAAACCTACAGGTGAAGCTAATGAAAGTGTGGTAATAGTGATCGTTTATCTAACAAAGATGCTTAGTCCATTTTTGTGCAGAAATTTAGAATTTATTGTTAGATAGGTTAGGTTAAGTTAGAGAATAGTATTTAAGTGACAAATTATTATTTTTTTGCTTTTTAGTTCCTGTTTTCCTAAGTTGTTTTTTTAAAAGTCGTTTTTTTTTACTTAAAAATAAAATTTGTTCAGGGTGTCTTCAAGAAAAGGGTATATAGGCTGATCCTGGAATAGTGCTTTCACCACCTATGATTAAGTTCCTCTCTTCCAACGGGTGGAATAACATTCCAACAGTTGAAATTTAAGAAATAATAATTCAGACTATTCAATAACCAATACAGTAAAATGTTACTAATTTGCTTGTTTGAGTGTAACATAAAACTACATGATTGAACAAAAATTAACAACCAAGTAAAAACTTATACATTACTTATGTTCAAAATTTTCATAAAAAAAATTAATCGCATATGAATTTTAATACACTATCTCGTTAAAATGATGAATAAACAAATAAAAATATATGCAAACTGTGAATAAATATTCAGAATTAAAATATGTAAATCAGTAAGGTATAATTTTTAAACAACATCGTTATTTCAAGGAGATTATAAAATAAAGGAAGCCATTGTTTTATTCATAAAAATTATAGATATTTTCTATAAATATTAATAATTCAATATAACATCCCTTGATTCCGTATTAAACTATAAATAGTTTAGTCATTCCACGTCTTTTAAATGCGTAAACTTTGTCCTGAAAGTTGAGGTCAATGCTCCTCGGGTAATGGAGAATAAACATAAGTATAGTATTTGATTTGCTAAAACATGAGAATTGAAATTTGAAAATGAGAAGTATCATATTTTTGTGTCAAAACATATTTTTACATTAGCAAATACATTCAAACTTATTAATTTATAACAGCTAAACCTCACTACAACCTATTAAAGATTTGGGGATGTCCAGAACTAACTTCAATTCATTCTTAGAGCGTACTTCGAAGGTAGAACCAGTAGGTTTTGTTTCAAATGTGTTTAGGTAGAGAGAGGAGCTTGGACGGTGGAGGTGAGCGTTTAACGCTCGTTAGATAATGGCACTTAAACCTACATCTGAGTCGCGAGTTCCAGACACTGTCACAGCTCCTCTCCATGCAGCTTGATGGACTTGGCACCTTCACGGTGTGGCGTCTGTCTTAAACCTAAACTTCATTATACAATAATAAGTTATATCTTTATACAAATATTACTGTACATAAAATCTTACAATTTTATTCACAGACATATCTGGCAAATTACTTTAATATAGCCAAAGGTTAAATATATCGCAGAATATATGTAGCAAATTGCAATCCTACGGGGTTTTCTGTAATTCAACAGATTGGATTACTTTTATAGTGGTTCTGCTTAGTGGAAATATAAGTCCTATAAAATGTTTCGTGTTAGTACGGTCCGGTAATGAGGAGATGTGTTACGAGCCATTGACTTCAAAGCTCTTATTTTATTTTAATATTCATATATTAAATACATGAAAATGTTTTGTTTATAACTTCTATAAAATTGTGAAGGCTGTTTATGTTAATGAAGCTCATCATATATTTTCCGCTTTTTGTGTATGTAAGCCTTCAAGACGTATTGATTGCCTGAAGATTAGGCAACGCGGTTATAGAAATAGGTTTTCCTTTTTATAGAGATTATGTTAAATTGGGTGTTTAAGTTAAAAATTATCTTAGTTGAATCTGCCCTTCTTAAGATTTTGGGTTAGATTCATAGCGACAATATCTTATCAAGTGAGGTAAATTAGATAAAATTATCTTTATAAAAATGTATTTCCATTACGTGATCTATTTGTAAAACTAGTTATCTTTTGTGACCTATCTAACTCAGAGTTTGTATATAAAAACAAAATTCGTTGTTACTTTTTTGGGATTTATGTGAAAAAATCAAAATATTACCATGAAATTGACTTAAAATTAAAACTCGAAAATAAAGAAACGTTATTATTGAGGAACTCTAAGTGAATACAACGTTTTTTCAAACTGCTTTAGTAATTTGTTTAATTCTGCTTTCGCCTAAATAAGGTAACCACAATCACTATTGTATGAAATAAATTAGGAAAAAAAAAAACTTAGCAATCAAATCTTATGATTAAATTGAAAATCTACTTCAAATTTTTTTCTATGAAACTGGTTCGACTTTAAACATTTGCATTGGATCGTGTCTGGCTTATAAGAGATTTTATCGTCTGAATCTTGAAAGACATCGTTTTGCTGTGTTCGAAATTGTAATGGAATTATTTTTACTAAAGCAGTTTATGTTAAAATGCAACAGATATTTTTATAGTAATACAAATTAATGCATCTATATATGGACATAAAATATTCAAACATCTAATTTGTTTAAACTAATATACATTATAATAACTCAAAATTTAAGTTAAGTACCTACTATAGCATGTTACATAAGTCACTATGGTGTGTCATTCTGATAAGTTACGAGGAAAAAACAGATTTATATCAAACATAATTAAACGAACTTAATATCGGTGGTGGCATCTTTGCAATGTTTTTCCTATCCCGCGAACTCAGAAAACATTGATTATGATTTTCTTAAGGAAACCATAAACGGCACACATGTTCTGATATGACGGTGAAATATAGAGAATACTTAGTTCATTCCGGAGTCGGGACACGATAGTTCAATTGGCAATGTAAGCGGAACGCGATATTCTTGGAATTGACAGGTTCGAACTTGCTCGTGTCTTGTTTTCTAATTAAAATTTTTTTAATTTAAAAAATTCTACGAAATTATAAAGAGTTCAGAATTTTGTTGTATTTGTGACGTCATTTAAATATCAATATTATCACATACACATCTAGTATTCTATGGTGTTAGTGTCTTAAATCGAATACCATGAGTTTGATTTTATTAAAAGCAGTCACATAAAAAGTTATCTATGACGACAAGAAAATGTTTGAATTCTCAATTGGTGGATTACTACAGCGAATAGATATATTTGTATCGTATCTGCTTAAATGATGTTTTAGCTGATGCCTTTGGAACCATTACAAAATATAGAAATATATTAGTTAATAAGTATCAAATAATATTGTGTTTAAATGAAACTAGTATTATTCGGATTTACTACGCGGATTTTATTTGTGTGGTGTCACACCTCGTCTGCCCGTGATCACGGTTGCTGCAAAGTAACGGAAACGTCGGGACTATGTAGTTTTTAAATAATAAAATCCGCGTAGTAAATCCGAATAATACTAGTTTCATTTAAATGAATACTTGCGAAAATCTTAGATCTCATTAATATTGTGTTATTAAATATTTTATGTGTAAAGTAAAATAATATACATTTAAAAGTACCATAAAAAATAGTAATGTACACATGTATATCAACAACCATCAGCGACTGCTTGTAAGAACTGCGAGGGAAAAATAGATCCTACGATTAAAAAACGCTTCAATAATAGTTCATCTAAAGTAAACATTTTAATGACACGAGAGAAAGAAATTTCAAGAAGCTAAGTAAAGTAAGTTTGTATCGACCAATTAATAAGTTGATCTCAAAATTTTGCCTTGAAGGAAATACTTTTTTCGCAATATCCGTTCGTTCTAAAATATTTTTACAATAGGACACTCTACCTGAGAAATGACATGAGAAATAAGATCACTGTGAGATCAAATTTTTTACTGAAACTTTCTAGTGTTAGCAATTTATTAAGAATCTTTAAGCTAAACCAATTTCTACCTTGCAAAATCAACTTAATATATATAATGTGAAGGTTTATTATTTAAGAAGTTTAAATATGAACCTTAAAAACATTGGATTTTAATTTAAATTAAATTTATCGTACACTAATAGTGCCTTTCTTAAGCGAACAATCTGTAAGTATGAAAATAATGTTAACAGTATATGCATTGCTTATTCGAGCATAGTTTTCACCGGAGTTTGTAAATTTTAATATTCATGGAATTCATTAATTATGCATGCATGCTAAATAATTATTTGAACCATGTTTTTAGTTTTAAGCTATTGCTCTGAAAGTATTGATATCGTTACATTGATTTTCTAAAAACAGTAAAACGGAACAAAATGTTTATTGAGAAAAAAGAAAATTTACATTAAAACACAGTTTAGATATCAATGTACGAGACCTATTGAGTTAACATAAAGAATTTGAAAATATTAAAGTTGAGTTTAAAGAAAAAAAGACTTAAAATAAGCTGGTTATTTTAATATAATTGAATTTTATTGATAAATATAATGTTACGCCGTTCTTTATTTAATAGCAAAAACAATGCAGTGCTGCCCATCTTTATTAAATATTCAGGTTCAATATCCTTAATTACACACAATATCATAGGTATAAAGTTATGGAACGGGTGTATGAACATATAAATCTTTTTCATTATTTTTATACATCATATTAGTTGTTTTAAATTGTAACACACCTTTTATTATATTTCAAAATTAAATTATATTTTCTTAGTGTTACTATTCTCATAATTCTTTGAAATAAATTAGTTTCTAAACATTAATACTAGAACTTGTTGGAAATAAGAATGACTACAAAAATGAAAGTAAGTTTTTTTATATACTACGTGTTTTAATTATATTATAACTACATTATCCCGACGTATCGGTTCCTTAACAGCAACCGTTGGCCGGGCATACGAGACGAAAATCACAACATATTTTATTTTAAATGATTTCACGCAAACATTTTAGATATCAGTAAATTACGAGAATATTCAGAAAAAGACAAACCAATTACAAGAGCTTTTACCCTCAAAATTAATTTTAAGCCCACTCGTACATCATTACTATAAAAGGAATATGACATTCTATACACGACCTCATTAAAAATATAAAAAAAAAACAAGTATAATTATAAGTGAAAATTCAACAGCGAAATTACTTTGTGAAAAAAAATCATTGCTTTATATTATGAACAGTTTGTAATACTTTAAAATTCAGGAATTTATATCGTTCGATAAATGACGAATCTGTTTAAAATATACATTACAGTTGTTTTATCATAGAATTGTAGTTTTTCTGGCCACACTTATAATTACTTATACTGGTACTACGGTTGTGACTTACTTAGTTCGTTAAAAACAGTGTTATACGGAGTCAGTGCAATACTATTTAGAACTTGAATTCTTTTCACCAATTTTTCGGCCACCAATACATACTTTTAACTTTCTAATTAAAGCTTTCATTGCATCTTAAATAATCTTTATAGCGTGTTATGTTTCAAACAGATTTTCTAGAATCTTTACGATCGTTTGATAAGTCAAAACATGCGTGAACAAGTATGGCTTATTTAATATGTAATAGTCGTAGATAAACATAATTTATACATATTATGAAAACATCAGTGACATTTAGAAATGAAATGAATAAATTCATTGCCTTTATTTTAGTTCTTGTTATAGCAATATCAACAACACAAAACTAGGTTTATTGTAAACGAAATCTCACAATGTTATTCTCAGAGGATCTTGAAAATTAGTTTAACATGGCCAATAGGTAAATATATCGCAGAATATATGTAGCAAATTGCAATCCTTCGAGGTTTTCTGTAATTCAACAGATTGGATTACTTTTATAGTGGTTCTGCTTGGTGGGAATATTAATGAAGGTTCTATAAAATGTTTCGTGTTAGTACGGTCCGGTAATGAGTTGCTGCGTTAAGGTTTGATTTGTTTCCTGAAGCTGTCGTATTTATTTTTTGCTGACGTTACAGTAAACTATTTTACATGGTTTTATTAATATAAGATATTAAACGTATAGAACATGGCTCAAAAAAAAACGGGAATATTTTCAATAGCTGATAACAAATAATCTGGTAAGGACTGATAACATTTTTCGGTTATTCAAATATATATAAAAAAAACTTCAACAACAATAGTTATGAATCAATTAAATGTAATAACTTTTAGACTATTACGTATCCATTGCTTTTATATGTACACTTTAAATATATATTCAGTAACCTCCACAATCTCAATTCAATTAAGTAAAGTCAATTTGCCTTGAATAAAATTTTACAAACCGTTGTTATATAAAGCTATCAAAGATGGCTAGAAAATGTTTCAATTCTAAATTGCTGGATTACTACAGTGAATCGAGTCATTTGTATCGATTTGCTGAACTGATGTTTTAGCTTAGCACTAGTGGAACGCTTACAAACTAAGTTACTATATTAATCTATTGTAAAAGTTAGTTGAGAAGAAAAGACAGTTAAGTCTTAATTAGGTTTAGAAGTGTGTGCCCATTGTGTTGAAAATTTTATAATTATATTTTCAACACTAAGGACAATAAGATTCCAATAAAAACCTATTCTTTCCAACATACCATCTATAAAAAGTCTTTCCAACATACCATCTTTAAAAACTATTATTTTCTTCGACTGTTCTGAGACTTTGTATTTAGTATTCCATGATCAAACATTAGTCCAGTTAACTGTTGTAATATATTTCTTCTAGTTTGTTAAATATTTTTATTTCGTTTAAAAGCAATAATTGCTTTAAACATACAAATGGCCGTACTGAAATTTATTCTCCATGTGGTTACTTACGACATTTAATTGCTTGCAACGGAATTTTTCGTATCAACGTTGCTGTGCTTATACTAAATGGTAACTTAAACTTTCTGGTATGTATATGTGAATTCAGTTCAATTTTAACCTCTTTATATTTGACAAAAAACATTGGAGTCTATTTAAAAGTAATCATGTAACACCGATAGGACTGGCTATGAAAATTCAAAATACATATTCACTGCAGAATCAATGAGACGTTATAACATAATTACAAAAGTATCGTAGAATCTAAAATAACATTCAAACAATAAATAATTACAAATATATATATATAATCCCAAAATTTTTATGATATTAAAATTCCTTTTATTCACAAACCAATCAAGAAAATAAGTGCACAACCAAAAACGAATGAAAAAAAGGTATGTTATCTTCAAAAGCAGTCATTGCACCTTTACAGATCACATATTTAATTATTTATAATTAAGAACTTAATTAAACTACAGTAACGGTGCTTTGAAATGTATCTTAATTGGACAATCCGATTAGCAAGACAGGTAACTCACACAAATTGGTGCACAGGTCGATTATTAAATTCATTAATTGTAATCAAATCAAATGTACAAGAACTGGAGGCAAAACATTAAAACGAGATGAAAAACTTTACTTGACCAGTACATATAATGCTATGACTAACTCTGTTTATTTATTATTTATCCAAAAACTTGTAGAAAACTATACAAGGAAGAAGATTATTTTAATTTTACGTGTTCAGTAATATCATGTTAGAAATAATCATACAACATTCAAGTATTATAAAGGTTTAGATACAAAACGAGTCCGGCTTTAACGTTAAGTTTACGTTATTATTGCTTAATACTTTCTATTTTGAATTAATTCTTTAAATAAAAATACTGTAAGCTTTACGAGATTCCGTTCTCTGATATAAAAATGCTATTTTCGTATTGTATATTATAAGACGAGAATAGATAAAACCGCCAGACGCTAATATTGAAAACACAGAAAGTAAGCTTTTCAAATGTAAAATTTTATTCAGCCTTTTTCCTTATCAACTCACGTGTTCGTTGGCCAGCTTATTTTTGTTTTAGAAATGTACAGTCAATTTGGATATTGTCATATGATTGGGATTTTCTTTATCTTTATTAAAAGAAACTTTTATTATTATAAATGACTACAGTAATTATTTTATTTCTCGTCTGGTCTGGTTCTTGGAAAGCTTTCTTAAAAATATACACAATATTAATATCAATCCATATAAATATTATATGATTATCTAATTCTGAAGAATCTATACCTATTATAAAAAATCTATAGCAAATTAAAAAAAAAATAATCACATTATGTATTACTTTAAAGCGTATTTGAACAAATATAAGAGTAAGTAAAGAGTAGTCAGTAAAGGTAGTCTTTATGAAAATAGCAAAATTAAATGCTTTCTAAAATCTTTGAAGTTTTTCTTTAAACAAACACCCAACTAAAATTATAATAAAAACACGATATACTATTATTATATACGTAGAGGAGAAATTCGCCAATACTTACCAGAACCTTTAAGCTGGGCAGCGATTGCCCTCGTAGGAAATATATATCTTGCATTATCATGAAGTAATTCCAATATTGGTATTAGCGTTAAGCTCGTAGCGAAACATGGCAATGGCTTTACCTATCACGGATAAAACCATTTGAAAAATTCGCTGTGATTGTTGAAAGTCTTACAAAAAACAAAAAAACAAAAGATCTCTTTATTAATAGAAAGGACTTTAAGTAATTTTTATTTCTTTATAGAAATCGTAAAGCTGTCATTTTATAGACTAGAAAAATAATGTATCATTATCTCTTTGTTTATCGTTTGATAGTCGTTACAGGGACTGATCATCACAAGTTATTAATATAAAAAATATTATTAACTTAATATAATAAATGGATTAATGTTCTTCGTCTTAAAATATATTATTTCTAAAAAACAATAACGTTTGTTATAGACAGAAAAATAGCTTTAATTTCATAGTGGTATTAAAACATTTTATTATAGACAGGATTTGTTTTGAGTTTTTTTTCTCGGATATACAATGAATATTTAGCGATGCCTGAATACGAGAATGTAGATTGTTTTGAGTTTTGAGATACCCCTATTACTTGTAAATACAATTACTTCTATCGGACTTATATATGTTTTACTGTAAAATTCTGGAGCAATGAAATTCATATACAGGGGGACTTTATTTCAAGTCATTTTCTGAATTTGGAAAGTTTTCAGAACAAACTTCATCATGGCCGCGCTATATCAAAACAGTTTGTACATAATATACATACATAGTTCATAATATTTTGAGATCGCTTGATGGAGAAGATCAAATCAATGAGATCTAAGATTTTCGCGAGTATTCATTTAAATGAAACTAGTATTATTCGGATTTACTACGGTGTGCACACCTCGTCTGCCCGTGATCACGGTTGCTGCAAAGTAACCGAAACGTCGGGATTATGTAGTTTTTAAATAATAAAATCCGCGTAGTAAATCCGAATAATACTAGTTTCATTTAAGATCAAATCAAAATAATGAAAACCTACAATAGACAAAGCTTTGTGATTTTATTTTAAAATTATGTTATTGGATATTGTAAAAAATAAAAATATTGTCTAAAATAATGTATGTTAGCCAGAAGTTCTTTTGTTTTCTTTCAGACAATTTCTTAGAATAACAAAGCCTTTATTTCTATATTTTAGTCTCTCTTTATTCGGCTTTCTTGGAAGCTGCGTCTGTATTCTTCAATTTAATGAATTAATTTATTATATATTGTTAGAAATAAATTTAGGCAGTACTTTCACTTAGATATTTATTGATCCACAACTCTTAACAGAATCCCCAGTCTAGCACTTACATCCTATCTATAATATTCAAAGGTAACATTTAGGTGAGGGTAGGTTACAATATCATATACACCATTACACTAAATTATTACACCATTACACTAAACATCTCATAAAATACGCTAAGGCTCTAATTATAAATTATAAAACCAATTGTTAAGTATTTGGACATTTAAATTACTATACAGAAACAATTTACACTTTACACAAATATCCAGATGGCGCTAGTTGACTATCATAAGAATTCCCAATTAATAATAGAATCACATTTTGAATTATTATAAATAATTATAACTAATAATATATATGAATATTTTTACATATGTGTATTGTGATATTAGTTTTATTTCAATCCAAAGTTTCTATATCAGGAAATATGTTAACGAATATCATTAATTACTTATTCTGACAGTCGGCAGCGACTAAGATCCGAAAGATAGGTGATTAATTTAGCGATAGGGAGTGAACTCTTATCGATGTTTTATCAATATATATTTTTTATATTTTTTGTTTGATTGTAATGTATAAGAGTCATATATTTATTTATACATTTACTCATAAAAATTTAAAATTGACATTAAATAAAAAATAATAATTATTATCGAGTCAAATAAATGGAAGGATTGGATGCAACAATTGCTGTGCATCCGATCAGGAATCATTTAGCGCAAGCTAGAGGACTCACCTAAATGACTGTTCAACAACGAGATCTCGTCAAAAAGATCTGGTGAGATCTTCATCTGCCAGCATTAGTTTTGGTTATGCTGGCAAGTGAAAAGAGTAATAGGTTGGCGACCTTCTTTTGCGTGTCCGTGAACCGCATATAACCTTGCATCATTTGGCTTTTAAAAAATAACACCTCGAAAAGGCCGGCGGCATGTTGTCAAGATGGTATCAGTGGCACATCCGACGTAACTCTTTATACAGTGTGAGGTTTGATTGAAGTGTGAGGTTTGACTGAACCCTTAAATATATTTGGATATAATAATGGTCAAGAAGCACTTGGATATTACTTCTATGAATAAATTGAAACTATAAGCTGCTTCAAAGACTTTTTGTAATATATATCTAATACTGGCAATAAAATTAAACTCCTATTTTAGGCTTTGTAATAAAACATTATAATAAATTTTCAATGAACTAAGTTATAAAAATACCAAATTTATTGTCTGAAACATTGCTTCTGAAAAGAAATACTATAGAAGTTTTATTAAATCTCATTGAATAATTTCAATTAATAGTAATTAATCATGATTATGTTAGGCACAAATTGATAGCACTATATTATATTACAAAATAATTCAATTAATCTAACCCAATATATTGGCCGGATATCCGTTGTTAATGGGTCGGGTGTATTACATACTCATCCTGGTGTTTTGAGATCAGAAATACATAATTTCGTAATCGTCTCGACAATATCTTTTGACTCGAATTTTTTAATCGTTTTTTTCTTTTTGCTTGTTTGTTTTCGCTTTCATTCGAAGGTTTTCATTCAATTCATGAAACAAAATAAGCCCAAGTTAGTGCTTCTCTAAACAATTCTTAAAATACACGCTTTTGATAGCACAGTTTTATGTAATATCAATACAATAGACTTATAAACATCTCTGCCAACAAGCATAATCAAGTTATTGTTTATTTAAATTTATGGTTATCGGTTAAAGATTATTTTTTTTCGCTTTTATTTTATTTTTTTTTTTTTAGATAAATTAATCTTAAATTTCAGAAGGGTTGGTAATCGTCGCCAGCCTTTTTAAAAATGTACTGCTTTTGTAACTTTTTTAGATTAAATCGACCTGAATAAGAACAGCTTCCTTTAAGTATTACTCAATTTTCCGCTTAAAGGGAAATTCTAGACTTCCCTCAGTAACGACTTCCAACTTTACACTTCAATTTACTGAGCATAATTCTAAAGTCTACTATTAACTGACTCCAGGGCCTAGGTTTGTTCCGTCTTTTCAGGGGTTAATTAAAAAGACGCACCTGTTGTCCATGCTGCTGCTGCTGCTGCTGCTGCTGCTGCTGCTGCTTTATGGACAATTGACTCGGTTGCGCAAAATTTTTTGCCTTAAGTTAAAACTAGTTTTTTTTTCATTTGATATTACAGTAAAGTGATATTTTATTATCTATCAAGCTAATTTAGATCATTCTCAAGGTAACACAATGTTCGATTCCAGTCATTAAACATATATCTTCTTCTTCTTAATATAGTAGTAATTCTTTTAAAACTAATTGTCTTTTTGCTGAGTACGTTCTTAATACTCCCACAAGAATAATTGATTTCTGTAAACTAGAATTATTGGAAATAAAAGATTCCATTTATAAAGAAAAATAAATAAATATATATTTATAAATATAGGAAACTCAAAAAATTATAATTCAATTTATATTCACTTCAGGCTAAGAGTGTTCAAGGAAGTGCTGGGGAATAAATTAATTACAAAGTCGCTAAAAGCTTTAAAACTTCGGTTCAGTAGTTTAAAGTGTACATTATTATTTTATTAGTTTCCAAAGTTGGTAAATATCAATACTTTATTATTTAAAAATATTTCTAGATTTAAATGTAAAATATATATGTAAAATAAATGTACATAACATCATAGGTAATATGAAATATAAAAAAATTTTTTTTTTGAAAAAGCACCCGCGAAGCCAACTCAGACAACAATTCGAAATAGTAGAACATTAGTTTCAATCACAATTGGTGTTTTTTTAAAGGGGAATGAAGTGTGTGAACTGTCTGCCACACGTTTTGTTCGAGATGGTTTGCTATACCCAAGGAGTTAGAGAATACGGTTGCGTTAAAGTCCAGAACATCTTATCCCCTGTGTGGTAAAGTTCAAAATAACTTTTCTCTCCTACTATGAAGGTTGTTGACATAAGCTTTCCGTCAAGATCAGAACCTAGCCTTTTCTATTTTTATGTGAATACGATATAGTAAGGATTCCCAACTATCATGACGTTCTGTCATTGCATCTATTGCTAAGTTAGTAACTTTTGTATATATATATATGTGCGCAGTTCTTACTATTTGAATAACTAATAGTTGAGGGGAGTTGAAATTGTCAGGTGTCACCCGCATAACCACCTGCGGAGCCACTTGTGGCAGTGAAGCCACAACAATATTGTTATAAATAGAGGCGAGAGTAGAGATTACAGAGAGTCTCCCTCGAGCCGTTACAGAGGTCGGACCTCTTCGAAGTAAGGGATTCGTCTAACCGTCAACGAGGATACCTTCAAGGGTCCGAGATCCGAACGACATTCAAGGATAAAGTCCTGCTGACGTCACTCTTTTTAAAAACCACGGTTTGGACACTACTCCGACACTACAATCTATATGAGTATTGAGTATAAACCCCATGAATACTCAAAGTACAATTTCCTTTGTCTTCCGTTTGCCTACAGGCTCAGCTATTAAATAGTGGATTAAATTCGATGCGTAATTTTATTATATTTGCTATATTTCTGCTACAAGAAAAGTATTTTAAAATTGTCAGGTTTATTTATTTTGTATTAAAAATAAATATGTTGTTTAAAAAAAAATCATATTCGTTATTATATGTATGTACAATATCTAAGTATAGCACCAGCAAATAAAGCCATTAATCACAGTAAGTCAAAATATAATTCGATTTAATCCCAAAACAAGTAATTGTAGCGAATTGATTGATTGAAATACACAGTCATAGAATTACAACATATTATAAATTTCAAATTAAAATAATGTTACGATATTTAGTCGTTGAAATTATTGGTCACTGATATGTACTATTTGACATTCAATTAGTTCGAAAATGTGTTTGTATATGTTTGTTTCTATATTATATTCAAATCGGTAAATTTATTATAATTTTATACTACTGAGAGTTAGCCTCGTGATAGCTAGTTGGAGTTTTTTATTTACTTATTCAATAACATAAAAATAGTTTTAAAAAGAATTTTTTATTAAACGCAAGTTTAAATAGGCGGATGATAGTCACTGTTGCCTTCTAGTACTGACCATAACTGTGGAATAAAATAAATTTAGATAATCAAAAATATAGCTGTTTAGTAAAAATAACCAAAACAAACATAATTTCAGTTAGAAATTACGTCACTGCATATTAGAAAGATCTCTAGCTTATAACTTAATAGTAATGACATTTTTTTCACATGCATTTTACAAAGTATTTAAGTAATTTTATTGATGTCTTGAAAAGTTTTGGTGTCCCTTAAAACTATTTTGCTTTAAGATAATATAAGCAAATTTATTTTTTTCTCACTTATGAAATATCAAATTTACCTCAATACATGTATTATTTAATACTGAAGCGAGGAATGAAAGGAAATGAGTATTCAAGGGTGACACTAGCCAAAGAGTCCTGCTTCAGTGACATAATTTTTTAAATTACGCAGAGTCCTTTATTCTTATTGAAATAAAAGCAATCTGTAAAAAATATAATTTGAGTGGTTTTGTAGTTTAAATGTATTTCACAGAATAAACATAAGGACCCATATTTATGTTGCTTTTCTCTGTTTAATTCAATTGCTTGTCTTTATCAATGGCTCGGTCAGTCATGCACACATTAATAATAATTCTCTACTACAATGAAATAAGAATTAACACCGTCTCTTTTACTTCAAATAATGATTAGAATTTCAAAATTTCGCCTCCAATAATATGATTTGAAGTAAATTTAATTACAGCCATACCTCTTAACAAGAAAAACTGAATTGTTATAAAACCAAGCATTTTCGTTTTAAATACCAATTTGCTTTATAGATAGCATATATTTTTGCGATTAGAAGTTAATATATTTAAAAGTTATAGAAAAAATAAAAATTTTCAAACAGAATTTTCTCTCAACTTGAAAGGAGATCCATTTGGTTAGTATTTTTTTTTGGTTTCCGTGACTTTGTCATTGTTATTATTTTATTGAAAGATAGTAATCGATTATCTTATATTTTCCATTAATATACATATATATATATATTTACGCAGGTGACATCTATAATCCATCTCAAATAGTTATCCTAATACTAAAACAATATAAAATTTTGATACGTTTTTAGTAAGATGACTCAATAAAAGTCACTTTTTATGACGGTTAAAAATATGACATGCTTCATTTATCGCCTCGAGTCCGCCAAGGCTTAATGGTGAAGCGACTGGCTACAATGTGGGATATGTCAGAGATTGTACCTTATAATCATGCTCGTCTATGAATTTTTGCTTCTGTCTTTAATCTATTTGAATTTGTACAGTAATATTAATTAAATCTCAATAAATACATTGCTATGGACACGTCCACTGCATGATCCTTACTTCGTTTTCTTATCATAATTTCTAAGATTCACTTCAATTGGACACATAATAATAATTACCGATTTAAAAAACTATGTTAGTTTTAAATCTTAACTCGAAGTTTTTATTGTTTTATAGTAAATGTAAGGTAAGTTATACGTTTAAAAATGATGTTTAGATCTGTTTTAATTGTGTCCGTACAAATTATTTGATGAGTGTATTACATTAGACCCAAGTTTTGCTAAAAAAAATCCATACAAACAGGTTTAGTCACCAGTAAAAACTGTTATTTTTTGATTGAACAGAATTGTTTTTGCACAAATTAAATTAATTACACGAGTCTAAAACGAGAGTATTATTAATACTGTGTATATCATTACGTGTTTATAAAATAGGTAGATGTAAGTGCTTCAGTCCTTGTTGAATTGGACTAAAAAGGAATAAGCAAATTTTACTCTTCAATAAGATTTAGTGGAAAAATAGAAAATTTATAGATTTTAGTTGTACAGAAATTTTCCTTTCTAAATGAAGTGTAATGTTTACTTGATGTCTTGAAGCCATGCCTACACCATCGACTGTGGTTATCTGGAGCCAGAACCCATTTGTGAAAACCCACATCTGACTATAAGGAAAACTTCACCTGTGACTTCATTACCTGTAACTGTCAGAAACAAACTCATCGATAAACGTGTGCCTCTTCATGAAAGTCATCAATAAATTGTCCCTATAAATTCTGTAAATTTTATCCACTAAATTATATGTGCGAAATAAGTGTATAAAGTATTTGTTTGAAAATATAAGGGTATACCAATTTTAAAACAATTAAATCTTTATTTTTAACGATCTTATACCAGTATCTAAATGAATTTTTTTCAGCCCAAACTATACATTACTTTTCTTACCCATGATAGGTCAATCATCTGGCTATAAATATTAAGAAGGAAACAATCTCCAGCTAAGTTTCTCAATATTATCTCCGAAGGGACACCTTTATCCTAAAAATATGTCATGAATGGTCGTCCGCGATTTATGAGTATTGACTACGAGTGTTTTCCCATTTAAAGTTTCCTCAAAAACTTTCCCAATTCAATTCCTAACCGTATAGTTTTTGTTCAGCGAGTTGTGCTCTTTTTTATTTTAAATTGATATGTAGAATAGATTAATATATTTACTTGTCAAAGAAATAAATTGTTATTGGATATTCCCAAATGATCAGTCATCATTTTGTGACTGTGAAAAATATTAGTAAGGCAAAGAAAAACACACCATTTTGTCTCTACATACATGAATTACTTTTCTCAAGTGCCCATGTCAACACAAATAATCCTTTCACTTGTACTTTAACACTCATCATAATTCATTCTTTATAAGTTTTTCAAAAACAAAAAGAAATACAAGTTGCTTTCATCGTTTTTAAATCTGTTGGCAATTAATTTTCTTAGAATGATATGGAAAAAAAGTATTTATATGTATTAATAGTATAAAACGCAAGAAGAAAAGAAGAGACGTAATATGTTGCTATTTCAACATTTTTATATTTCCTTAACATCTGTGACACTATTTTAAAAATATGTTAAAAGATAAATAATTTACAATAAAAATTTTCATTTAACTGAATAAGACCGGATATGGTACATGAATTTTATTAAGTTTAAATCTATACAACACTTAACAAATCGGAAAAGTCTTTTTTATTTCACCTCTATGTCTTTTCATCAGCACCTGGGTTCGTATAAATTTAGGTACGATTTACATTATATAATATTGAGAAGAATTATTAGACAACAAAAAATATTTTTCTACTATTAAAAATAAGCTTAGAGTACTAGGAAATAGGAGATAAAAATTTAATAATTGAATACTTAGAATAACTGTAAGCTCTCATATATTTTAAAATGGTGGTGGCCTGGAGGTTAAAAGGCCCGCCTCTCATACGTGAGGGCGCGGGTTCGAAACCTGGCAAGCACCAATGTGATCTTTTCCGAATCATATGTACTTTCTAAGAGTATTTAGACACCACTGACGGACGGTGAAGGAAAACATCGTGAGGAAACCTGGACTTATAATTTCAAATTCATCATCATCATCATCATGATTGAAATCGCCAACCCGTCTTGAGCAAGCGTGGTGATTAATGCTCTAACCTTCTCCATGTGAGAAGAGGCCTTTGCTCAGCAGTGGGCTCTGATAGGCTGATGATGATGATGATGATATATTTTAATATTAAAAAATTTTAAACCTATACGATGTTATTTATTATGAGAGGCAAAAAATTCAAACAAAATGTCATTCAGGTCTGCAAAAAAAAATTTACAAAATCTTTGAATTTTAACAAATATAATTTCTATTATGTATAAAATTATCCTTATCATAACATTTCAGTAATGGTGATATTAAATGTCGATATTCCAAGAATTAACGCGACAGCATACAGCCTATGTATCAATATTAACAAAGATATATTCTGACATGAAACAAATTGGAATTAGGAATTATGGACGTTCCTGGTACACGAAATAAAGACGTAATCACACTCAAATTGGCAGATCTCACAATATTAAAATGTTAATGTTTTAAATATGACGACCAATTTAGCACTTATATTAATATATGTGAGAGCGAGGGGATCCTCGTGGAACCTTGGCCAAGACCCTAGTCCTTTAAAAGGCTTTCGAGTCTGGGCGTTAAGTGCCGATGACGATGGACAGGCTTCCATTTTGAAGCAAAGATAATCTTTACTCAAAATGATACTTGTTTATTGCTAACAAATTCTTACAATGAATGTCAAGAATTGTATAGCGGAGATTCTACCACTGTGGCTCCTAAGAGCGACCAATATAGAATGAGTTCAGTACGATTATGCTTGGACTTTTATATGGTAAATTCAGTATTACAATTGTGGGTACTTGAAAAAAACTAATCACCTGATGTATTACTAAAATTATTAACATCGGTGAAGTGGGTAATTTGAAAACAATTATAATGAACGAATACACGAAAAGGAATATTTTCGATACGAGAAGGCTGTCGGCGCGACATATATGCTTCTTAATTTTTGATAACTAAGCATCCCAGATATAGGTAAAATAATACATCACGTATAATATTATTAACAATCAGGCGCATGAAGGTTTTAATGGGGTCTGTCATAGCTGACATTGATATATACAGATGATGTTACATTGTAACTTAAGGAGAGCATGATGATTGTTATTTTCTGACAATATAACATAATACAAATATATCTTATAATTTTAGCTTATGTTGCCATTGATCGTTCAAGCAATATTCCGCCGACGTATTTTCAATACACGATACAGATAGTGGAGCGGATAAAACGAGGAAGCATTTTATTGTTTTAAATTTTTATATGGCTTCAAATAATAATACTCATTTATAATATGCATTTCAGGTCACGTAAATGAAACATATTTTTGTCAATTACGCACATCCGCAATCTATGTACGTTTATTAAAACTGCTGTAACACAGATAACGAAGGAATACAGAACAATACAAATTATAATTGGCGTCAAATTATTGCAGTGAGTTATCTGCCTCATGCTTATTGCAAATCAATACTATCTCACTTATAAAATAGGTCTATATATACCCATATAAGTTATAAAATTAAAAATAGTAAAAACTATTTGTAGCTCATGTATTTTTCATAAACGTGCTGCTGTAAACGTAATTAAACTGAGACTTTAACTACAACGCAAAAGATTTAGTTTTTAATTTTTAAGAATTTTGATTCATTTTTGAAGAAAATTGCAACTTTAGCGTTTGTTTTACGTTTGAAGGGTTCGTGTGATAGTTTGATAATTTTGGGACGTTGAAATGTATAACAGATATAAAGATACTTCGGATATTTGAATTGAATTAGAAAATTTGTTTGAGAAAACTTTGAATGAGACAACACTTGCAGTCAATACTCATAAATCGCAGACGACCATTAATAGCATATTTTTAGGATAATAATGAGGAAATCAACTAGCGTTTATTATTTTCCTAAATATTTATAACCAAATGACAAAGCTGTAGTAAACCAAAAGGAAAGTATAGCTTAGACTGAGAAAGTTTGAAATCGTGTAGTGGTATACCATCTTTAAAAATACAGATTTAGGTATAATTAAATTATTATAACGTTTTATTTTAAAACAAATACTTTATACACTTATTGTACATATATATTTTAGTAAATAAAATTTATGGAACTGACAAGGACAATTTATTGATGACATTCATGAAGAGGCACACTTTTATCGACGAGTTTGTTTCTGACTGTTGGTGAACAACAGCAACAGGTCATGAAGTTACAGATGAAGATCCCTGTTTGGATGGCCGGGTGTGGGTTTTCACGAGTGGCTTCTGGATCTAGATAACCACAGATGGTGTAGGCACGGCTTCCTTCAACACATTCACGCAAACCTTCAAGACAACATATTGCACTTCCTTAGGACAGGAAATTTCTGTAAAATTGAATACTAGGATTTTTTTTTACCTACATTTTATATAAGAGAAACATTTGCTTATTTCTTTTTAGCCAAATTCAACAAGGACTGAAGCACTTACATCTACCTACTTTATAAACACGTTATGATATACACAGTATTAATAATAGCTTCATTTTAAACTTGTGTAATTTATTTAATTTGTGTAAGAACAGTTCTGTTCTACTTGTCCTCTTATATCAAACTACTTGCGGGTGTCATTTGTATGATAATGAATACTTTTTAATATTATCAAAATTTTGAGACCTACATTTAAACATATGCCGTGAGTTAGTTATGTAAATTAACAGTTTTTTCAGACGGTTTAGTCCGCTTAATTTTTTATTTATATTCTGTAACTGGTCCAAATGTTTGTCAAATATTTCAAGATACATTATATGGTACAAATTAAATCCCAATCGGAGCTTGCAACTTGACCTAGATGGAGCTTTGCGTACTCCAATAAACCCTAGGGTTTCACCAGCAGGCTTCACCACCAGCAATACCAGCCAGGCATATGACAAGGAGAGGGATGAAGAACGAAACACCCCAGAGGCAGTGGATAGTGGACTCCTCGATGTCTTACGAGCAAAGAGTAATATGAGAGACAAAACTAATCTTAGTTGAGCAGCTTCTGGCGGAGGGAACGCTCCGATCATCAAGCAGCTGCAGAACATCGAAAGCGAGATAATTGGTAGCAGAGAGCGCAAGAAGCCCGCCACGAACATTCTTTTCAAAATTCCTGTCCAGGTGATCTCGCTAATAAACCGAAACTTACAAATAACGGTACCGGTCAAGGTGGTAACCTACTATATATTTAGGCTAACTCCTCGAGTGGAAATCAATCAGGAAAGGACTCGGAGGTCTCAAGCTTCGAACAAATCCACCTTTGGTTACTTCCAGTCTCGGAGCTGCTGTCTCGGCCTCTCTTCATGAACCATGATAAAATTTTATTGAAATTAATTTAGTTTAATAAATATTATTGACAAATAAAATTACAATGACAATTTTTTTATTAATATCATAGTATATTTCATTTAAAATATTTAATTCGAGTCTTAATGTACATCTCTACGTGATTATAATAATGAAATAAAAATTATTTGATTCCTATCAGGACAGTAAATGTTGACTATTATTTTTCATGTTTATAATTTGCTGTCGCATTTTTATTTATGTCACGCCAACATAACCAAACTCGCTAAAATTTATGTCTATCCGATGAATACGTAATATAATTTATTAGTAATGATTCACATTTTCAATAAAATATAAAATTAAACATGTTATTGAATTCTCTCTTTTGTAGTCATTCGTTTATTTTCCTTAACATCTGTTGTTTTATTAAGTTAAGTTAAAATACTGGTTGGTCTGTTGATTTTTATCACGTATACTACAGACACTAATTACCACGTCTGTAATCTAACACTGTGGAATTCTACTAAGGTGAAAAAAATACCTTTAATTAAAAAAAAATATTCTAGTACATATAAGATTACTTAAAGCCATCAACATAAAGAAATTTTAATTAAAAATAATATAATATGAAAAATATCTCGCTATTAAATCTATTTACGTTTATTTTTCACAAATTTTAGTACTACACGTATTTTACAGTAACTGAACAATAACTGTGTAGTACAGCATAACTTAAAAACCGTAAAAAATATATATAGCCAATAATAATATAAATACTGATGTATAACGTAACGTAATATAACGTAATAAGAATGGAAAAGAGGTCATTTGATAAGGATTTCCTACCACGTAGAAACATACCTACTTATTACTTACTACTATGTAAAGTTAGCAATTAATGGAACACAATATAAATCAGATTATTAAAAAATAATAGTTTTAACAATGATATAATAATTAAAATATCTACTGTACATGTATTTTATTCGATCAAGAAACGTTTAAAGAACTTGAATCATTCTTTAATGTGTTTATCGAGACGACATATTTTATATACGGAAAGTATCAGGTTACATGTAGGATTGGTAGGCATGTAAAAAATGAAGGAAGACAAAAAATATATAAAGTAGAATAAAGAAAATTTAATTGTAATTATTTTTTGTTTTAGTACAAAGCTGTGTTACGTACGCGCAACATATTTAAAAATAAATGAACATCGCCGGGGAAACATGTATGTATGGATAAAATATCATATAACCAGTGACGCCGCTGACTCCGCGGAACGAACACCCAGCCGTGTGAACCAGAAGATTCCTGATACCACACAAGCTATGGAATGGGATTGCTATCCTAACATCGGGGGCAATCATGTAGTCTTAGGTATAGGTTATAAGTTTTAATATGTAATTCTTATTATAATGTACATATAAGTATGTTTCGTAGTTTTCCTGGAACCTCCGGTTGCTACCCTATACATTTACTGTGTCGAATAAGTAAATAAATATTGGGAAATTCATATTTATCTATTTATTAAACAGAAAAATATTAAAATTATAATTGTCATCAAAACACTGATCTATTATTATAAATCAATATATCTACAGCGTCTTTCATTCATTCAGTCGTTCATAGCTTAGCTTGCCACATTAAGCAAGAAAAAGACTTTCTTGTTATATATATATTGTTATGATATTAAGTTTTTAATTCAATTATATAGCCATATATTAATTATTAAAAGCCATTGCATGACATATTGTTTATGAACAAAGGGATTTTTTTTGCTTTAAAGGATAAAAAATTGCGTTGTGTTGTTAATAAAATCGTAAATATAAATATTTAAGGCTGTAATTTGATTACCTCATACAACTATTTCAAAAAAGCTGTCTACAGAATAATTCGGTTTCTCGTATTAATATTCTCTTAACTGGTCATATTAAAATTATCCTTAAATTGGAAACTACCTTATTATGGTACATATGTCTTAAATAAGATTCTTTGTTTGCTTACATATTTTTTTTACAAATCTATGTTTGGAGACAAAAATTTCAAAATGACCAAAATGGATCAATGAAAATCGCTGAGTGAATCATAAGGTTTAATCTGTTCAAGAGGTTTAACTTGCGTTTCTTTATTATATATATTTTTTAAAAATTAACAACCGCTTAAAATCTTCTTCATGAACTATGTACAGGTGTGCAAAAAACATTTGTCAATAATTGTCTTCTATAACTCAAAAAAACGAAATATATCCGGAGATATTTAAAAATTATGAAAAAATGGAAGATTTGGTACCAAAAAACATGCTGAATACCATAACCTTCCTGTATATGATTTAAAGAAACTCTCCCAAGACTCGATTGTGGTCAATAGTATTTCGATAGCACAATACACATATCTAGATTGAATTTTCAAATTGAATGTTGGAAATAACACTAGGATAAAAAAAAAAAACAGAGTAAAAAGCATAGCATATATTCGTAATTTCTTAGGTTCGGAACAATTTACTTGGGACACTCTTCAAGAGGTACACATTTGTTATTCACTTTATTCCTCACTGTTGGGGGATCGCAGTAGCAGGCCGAGTAATCGCAGATTCGTGCCCTCATATCAGTAGTTGGTTTTGGATTTTCGCAAGTCGCCTCTGGTGTAAGATAACCGCAGCCCGTAGTATAAGCATGAGTCCCGACTTCGCATTCACGAACACCTATACGAACAATAAAATCAATTGACACAAAGTTTCTCATTTAGACAACTAAAGCATTAATGTTTGTATACACTTTTAACGAGAAACCTCAGACAAAATTTAATATTTCTTCTAACTCGCAGTGAATTAGGTTATAACTATAATTCAAACATATCATAACGAACAATTTGACAGAGTTTAATTGGTAGAATAAATACTGTATCATAGTCGCTGGCCTTGATAAGATTCTCATTAAAATCGATGCCCAGAACCTGTTTTATAATATATATATTTTATTTGTAACTAAGGTTTTATATGAATCTGTTTACAACCTTCGAGACCTTTGTAATAAAAATTAAAACAATGTGAATTCTTCATGAAATAAACATACAAGTTTAATCATTACAAGTGGTTATCTAAAGCGCCGCTTGTGGTATCTTAGAGGTTACAAAAAAGGTTAAATAAGATAAATATCACTGGTCAAATATAACTTCAACCTGACTGTACCCTTGAATACATGTTTTGTTATAAATTAACTCTTTTTAAATAAAAACACTTGTTAAATAATTGAAATATGTGATGGATGACAAAAAATAAACGATTTAGTCGTTCAAGGTGATAATAGAATTAAAAAATTTGTTTTCACATATCCAATAGACATTTTCAAAATTGATTTTACTTGAATAAAAGTTCAATATTTTCAAAAGGCTTAATAAAATATACATTCATTGACATTTATTTTTAAAACATTACTTACATTTACCCAACGCGTATATACAACCCCTTGGGTATAAAGTTGTCTCGGCCAGTGTTAAGCCAAGAAAGGCTATCAAACACAGAATAAACACTGATTTCATTTTGATTATTATATTTTCCTTACAGACTTGCGTGAGGACCGATGTCTAGTATCGATCTGTTTGCGATCGTCTCCACTTATAGTTTTTATTTATATTCACTAGTCAATTAACGCGCCTCCGCTCGTTAACAAAATTTGATCGATAAGAGGAATACTAATAACATGTTAATGTTATTGAATTGAGTGATCTCTAAAACTATTGATATGTTTTGGATTTCTTAAAATTGATATTGTCGTATAAAACAAACTGATAGTTATTTACTTTGTATCTATACTGTTACTTTGTTCTATACCCTGAAAAACGTGTTTAGACAATAGTGTACCTTTTTACATAACGTACAGACAGAGATACTAAAACTCTAAAATTATTTTAGTTCCTGATACATTAACAAAGTTTTTCTCATATGTCTTCAATGTATTGTGACATGCTAGTAAAACTGTTTTTTTCATCATAAACGTTTTTGAGTTATTCGCTTTAAGACGGACACACGTAATGTCATTTACATATGAAAATATGATATTTTATTTATTTAATCAATCACAATATTATTCAAAAATATACATCTACTTTCCTAATTGTCTTAGTTATTAACCACATCGAGTTGAACGATAAAGGGAGACTTGATATATTATTAATGGGTTTCGTTCGGAAATAAACCAACCGTCGTCTATGATATATTTTTAACAATTAAATTTGTGGTCTAAAGATAAAAAAATAACTAGTATATGATTTTATTAATGTTTCATTTGAAAAAGAATACGAAATATTTGAATATTATTACAAAGTCGTGCTTAGAGTTGAATAAAAAAAAATTATAGTGTATGATTTCCGAACCAGTTGTACCGACCTTCAGCTGTTTAAATAAACATAATATTGTCGTAAATAAAAAAGAAAATATAAGTGATGTGAATAAATTTAAAGTAAAGTAGAAAATATTTTGCTTTTATAGTGGTCGAGACTTCGAGTACATCTTTTAAACATGCTGTATAATATACACTGCTATATAACACACCTTTATAACATATATGTGTGAAATAGGATAAGTGTAGGAGAGAATTTACTTACTAAGTAACCAGCTAAGGGACCTCCTAATGGTATGTGGATTACGTCGTCCAAAAATATACAGATTTTGTTGGATATACCAAGTAATAGGATACTTTTATTAAGTTACTTGAGATAAAATGATATTGAAATCGAATAAATACAGATGCAACCCTCTTTTTCATTCGTTGTGTTGCTCACACATCAAATAGTACCGCTTTTAACATTCGGCGTGGAATGTATTTGTACTTGTTTTATTGATATTGTATAATTATATATAAATTTAATATTCATCTCTTCATTTGTTAACAACATGAAGATTATATTTCAAAATATATTTAAAAGCCTACAATAAATTGCTTTCTGATTATTATATTTATATTTAGTTGATTAATTGATTTTAATAAATATATATATAGATATATATAATTGCTTTATTAATTGATTATGTTGACGTATTTCAATCTTATTCTTAAAACTTGTCTATTGTAGAAATAAGATAATACTATAATATCAATCACTTGGTTGTAGGCTATATGACAGGTTTTCTCGAGGTCCACAAAACAATAAGTAACCGAACGTCCGCACCTAATAAATCCGTTAATTGATCGTGGTTGGTGGTGGCACCACGTGGGTTATTTTCAACTTAGCTGTGCTACTAGGTCCGTTTGCTTTGATAGTGTCAGCAAGTAGTTGGGTGGACGGAATGGGATCTAACCATAAAATATTGGCCCGGAGGACTCGGGAGGGTACTCCCGCCCCGGGTGCAAAACCTAGCCTGGTGATTTCGTTGCTAGGTGGGTGGCATCACAGGATGTGTTAATGTTCGCTTTATGTATAATTAGTCATTATTTTTTCATCAGACTCTAAGAGCACGTCTTCAGAACGTCTTTGACTTATTGGAATGACGATGTACTCATTTAAGGGGTACGCTAGATCAATAATCCAGTGCTAGACTCAGAAGTTGACTTTTCTTCGTTGTAATCAGAGAAGATAACTATTAATCTTTCCATCTCCAACTTCAATCGATCCAAACCCTCATGGATGGACCACCTTAGTCTTATTTATAGGGTTTTCCATTAAGGGCGCTTGATCGTGCAGAACTTCCATCGTAGCGTGTGCTGTGTGGCACGTAGCGCCGTCCTGTTGAAACCACATGTTGTCCAGATCCATATTCTCGATTTCAGGCCAAAAGAAGTTGGTTATCATCGACCGGTATCGCTCACCATTGACGGTGACGGCCACACCATTATCGTTTTCGAAAAAATACGGACCAATCACGCCTCCGGCCCAAAATCCGCACCAAACAGTCACTTTCTGCGGGTGCATTGCCACTTGGTAAACCTCGTGTGGATTGGTCTCGTCCCAAATACGGCAATTTTGCTTGTTGACATAGCCATTCATCCAAAAATGCGCCTCGTCGCTGAAGATGATTTTTTTGCCAAAATCGGCGTCAACTTCCAACTGCTCTAATGCCCAGTCAGCGAACACACGGCGCTGTCTATGGTCATTAACCTTGAGCTCTTGGGTCAGCTGGATCTTGTACGGGTGCAGGCTCAAGTCACAACGCAAAATTCGCCAAGTTGTCGTCTGCGAAAGGCCGAGTTCCTGTGCGCGACGCGGAATTGACTGCCGCGGGTTTTCGAGGACACTGTCGCGCACAGCGGCGATATTCTCGGCAGATCTCGCGTTACGTTGACGCACGGGAACCGGCTGATTGTTAACTGACCCGGTTGACTCGAATTTGTCCACCAATCGACGGATAGTCGACTCGGCAGGACGATCATCGCGACCGTAAAACGGGCGAAGTGCGCGGAACGTTGCTCGAACTGAAGACCCATTTTCATAAAACAATTTTATGATTTGCACGTGCTGCTCGACACTGTAACCTGCCATGGTGGTTTGGGAGGACGGAATGAATATAACACACTGCATTTGACAGCTGTCACTCAAACAACATGGCCGCAATCAGCTGTCAAAGTTCAAGCGTCCCTATTGGAAAACCCCTTATTATTATATTAAGCTAATAAACGGTATAATGGGTAAATTAAATACATTAGGAAGCATGTGAACTCGCAAACAACTACAAGGAAATCAAACAAATAAGAAACACGTACGTCAGAATTTATCACGACGTGGAAAACATGTCTAATAATGATAACATATATTGCCGTTCAAATGATGAGGATTTTATGACTGCAGTGTGTGAATAGGTATATAATCCAATTTTACATCCCGATGTTGCCATGTAAGTTTATATCATGCCTTTTTTTATTAAAGTTTAACATATTTAAAATATCAAATAAAAAAGCAGTGACATTTTAAGTATTTCACATAAAATGACTTCGCGTTATTCTCTTTTTTATTGTATTATAAAAAAGAAAAGACAATGTTTATACTTCTCAAATAATATACCTATGTATATATATATATATATATATATATATATACATATATACTTATTTATTTATTTATTTCCATTCGCTATTATTATTTTGCAAGCTGTGGTATATCTTGTCAATTCAGGCAGAAATACAATAATATATTTAGCACGTCCGTTGCTCATATAGACTCGACGTCGTGATAACACGAAAAAAAATTCAAACAGCTTTTAACTAAATCCGCTGGATTACTTTTGTGACCATAAATATGCATAAGCAAAACTGTTCAAACTAAAACATTAAAAAAATATTATTCTTTTAATCAAAATACATTATAAATACTAAAAAATATATAACATAACATTTTAATACCTACATAGTCATAATAACGTAATTCTTTCATATTATATACAAATTAAATTACAAGTGGCTTTGTTATAAATCCCACATTCAGATATCGTATGTCGTTTGCAATAAGGATATATATAAATCTATCTATATCTATGATGCTAAATGCCTTATCAATATCGAGTGTTTTATAAACATGATCTTTGCCATTATACCTCTGTACGTAGCTTTACAGCTGATTAAATATTGTAATCAAAGCGATTACTGATCTATAATAAATATAAACATTATAAAAACGTTATTTTGTTGCACGGAGACCAAAGACGAGACCATTAATATGTAGAGGGGTTACTGTTATCCGTAGAAACATATCTCACTTTCAAATACAGCTCAAACAAGAATTCTGTGTTAGAAAAGAGAGGAAATTTTTGTGTTAACTTAAATTTTTCGGTCACGAAATAGATTTCTGGGTTATTTTATTATAATAAATCGTTTCAGTAATAGAAAAAGAGGTAACATCGAAGAGATCGATTACAAATGAACTAATTATTATCAAATCACAAAAAAGGTGGAAAGATATTGACAAGTTAATTTAAATAAGTGTTATTAATTACCATTCGACTAATTAAATAATATTTTGCTAATGTTTGATATTAACAAATAGAAAACGTCAACGAACTGAAACATTGAATTGCTTGTAACTGAAGTAGTTACACGAGTTATAAAAAAAATATGACATGGATTGTAGTGGAGTTGAAGATTAAATTGTTTATTGAAGACTTTAAAAATTTAAGATGATAAGTTTTTGATCCTCTGTATTTATAGTGTATTTCTATTTCCTTGCAAAATTATTTGCTATTTCCACCTTCCTAGAATTGTTTTTACACATTTTATTCTGTTTAGTATTTAGACTCTCACAACGCCTGATATTATTTTTTTGCAATAAATGTCTTGAAATTGTTTGCCAATATTTTTTATTATTTGTGTATTTATCGAACATAATATTGGCTCAAAAAAAAAGCATTAAGTACTTGTTGAAAACTATAATGCTACGTTAACGATATAATACAAGTTTTTAATGTTTTATTCAAAAAAATGTAAAAATATATAAAAACTTTCATTACTTGGTCGGTAATATATTTATAAATGTATTTATATTCACTATTTATGTATGTTTACTTAAGTATGTGTACCGTTCTAACGTAAGTCGGTCTATAAAATTTGCATGGATTAAAGAGATTTAAAACAATAAAACCGGCATTTGAAAAACAAGGTACACTTATTTCTTTCATAAAGTACAACGAAAGGTGATATATTTTTGTTAATGTTGATATAAGTTTTTAAATATTAAAATAATGTTGCTTTAAATCTATTTTGTACTGTGATCCATATCAGATTCGTTTTCTACTTAATCAGTAACCGTCGTTTTTAAATGTTGATTGTAATAATAATAAGGAAATAATATCATATATGGTTTTTTAATCTGTTAGTTATGGATAGAAAAAATTAGCCCATGACCTAGAGTATAATAGAAAGCTTTTAATACTTGTATTTGTAGAGATCAAATAAGGATGTCCACCGTTATTCGGACCGGTCCTAAAGCAAGTCTCAAGCGAGGCTCCGAAATAATATTTTTCGTATTTATAAACCACTAAGAAATCGTACAATAATAAAAATTCCTTTAATGATATGATATTTTGCATAACAATTTATTTAAGTTTGAGAAAATTTTTTTCACATATATTTTTTTTTATAATCTTAGGTAATGTAATCTCCTCCGTTGGTTTAGTGACTCTATACTTATATATATTTAAATCTAGAGTAAAGAACAATTAAAGATACCGTTGGAAAGTAAGTATCATATAACTGTTGTAATAAAATTACTCGTAATGTTACAAATTAAATTTCTTGTATGACATGTGTAAACATTCGAAAAAGGGTAACATTTATTGAAAAAAAAGTATTCTATAGTCCATAAGGACTATAGATTACTTTTTTAATTAGGGCTACTATTTTTAGATAATATTAGAAATATGTTAAAAAAAAATAATAATTTCTCAATATAAGTTACAGTAACAAAATAGAAAAAAATTCTATTGATAATGTTTTCTTAAAAATATCATATTAATTGACTTCTTTTATATCCTCTGGTTTGTTTGACAAATAACAGAAAGAAAAGAATAAAACGAAACATAAATTTACCAGTCTTTTATTTAAATTATCCTTTATAATCTAGCTGAGACCGCCTTATAATACCTTAAATTATTACCATACTATAATTACGCTGGACTGTTACCCAAACCCATGTTCATAGCGTTCAGTAAGTCACCATTGTCGGCATCAATTTCCCACGCGAAGAGACCACCGAGTTTATTATTCCTTACATATTTACCCTTTTCAATAACAGATCTTGCATTATCGTAAGTTACGAGGTCCCCGGTAGATGGTCTGAAGACATAAGGAGCCTGGGCTACATTGTCGTAGTGGAATTCCCATTTTCCTTGGGCTATTTCGTTGGCGATTTCTCTATAATCAACAACACCGTCTTGCCATGTTCCTTTGACTGGTCCAGTAGCATTGCCTGTGAATGGATTATTGCCCTCGTAACCATTAACCCCAGTCCATCCTCGACCATACATAGCTACACCAACTACGATCTTTTTCGGTGACACACCCTGAGCTAACAAATATTTCACACCAAAGTCGGTTGTGTAAGTCTCTTTAGGATTCCATGCCGGTGCATACAACGGAGTTTGATGTCCCAAAGTATCATTTGACCATGCTCCTTTGAAATCGTAACTCATAACGAAAATGTGGTCCATGTATTGTTGCGCTTTTGCGTAATCGACAACCTGAATTTTGTCCCATCCAGCACTGATTGCTGAGGTCAGTTCGTAAGTTTTACCAGTGGTAGCAGATAAATCATCAAGCATTTCACGTAATTCTTCCATCAAACTAACGTAAACAGCACCGTCTTCTGGGCTTCCGAGGTCTGGGTTAGCACCTTTACCACCAGGGAACTCCCAGTCAATATCAACACCGTCAAAGAATTTCCAGGTTAAAAGGAAATCTTTAACAGATTCTACAAATCGCTGTCGCTTACTCTTATCAGTGAAGAAGAAGAAAGGATCAGCTAAAGTCCACCCACCAATTGATGGTAAAATCTTCAAGTCTGGTTTAGCTTGTTTCAATGACATCAATTGACCAAAATTGCCTTTATAAGGTTCATTCCAGGAGGATAGACCTCTTTGAGGTTTCTGTAAAGCAGCCCAAGGATCATGTATGGAAACCTTAAAATCTTCCCGACCACTGCATGAACGCTGTAGTGCTTGAAAGCTTCCTTCGATTTCTTTTAAACTGTCATTGATGCCATCACCCCCACATATCGGTATGAAACCGTAAAGAAGATGTGTGAGATTTGGAATCGGCACACGATCGACGGGGAATTTCCTGGGGTATACACCCCATTCAACGAAGTAAGCTCCAACGACTTTACCAGACGTTTGTTTGAATGGTTTGTTCTTTTCTCCCATTGAATATTCTAACGGTGGAAGATGACTTCCGTCGGTGTCAGCAATTACAATCTCAGTAGGCTCACTGTAACTGCAACCATCAGAGTTACAGAGTTCAATTTTCATTTGATATCGGCCTCCTTTGTCTATGGGGAAAGTAGCTGAAGTAGATCTTCCAGAACCAGACCAGACTTCCTCCCCATCGAAGAGCACTCTCGCAGTTTCCGCTGGGTCTCCAGACCAGACATTCCATGTTACAGGGACTTGAGCGGCATCATTTCTCTTCACCAACTGGTTATAGGCTGTGGCTGCCTGATTTACTTCTACAATTGCAAAAGTTCGTTCACCCCATCCCAAATTCGGCTTCCCAGGTGGTCCACACTCTGCAAACGCGATGAGCACCGCGAGAGCCAATGCAAACGCCTTATTCATGATTCTAAAAAAAATAAATAATTAAATGTTAAACATTTAAGAGCCGAGACCGTACTGAGATGCATCTCAGACGTATCTTTTATATATGGGGGCTATAGTAGGCCAACCGCTAACACGAAGCCTTTATCGATACTGATTTTGAGATGCGTATAAATATCATTAGCACAGTTTCATGGCCCGGTCACATTAGTGGAGCGGCCAAGGTGACAAATTATTTTAATTGTCTCAGGTATTGTTTTTGGTGACTTACTAATGAGCCGAACCCGTTATGACTAAACCTTTTTATCTTAAGCCGTTTCCGTTACACAGAGCTTATTCATTATTACAATGAATCAATACATTAACTTAGATCAATTAACTATAACGTTTAAAGAATATAGATATAACTCACCAGTATATAAATGCTGTTATTAATATATCAAATAAAACTGTAAAATATTAATTCGTATACATCAGTGCTATCAATTACGTCAAACATTTGTAAATACTATACGCGATGTTAAGGTATGCTCTACTAATCAAGTTATTAGTACGCAGTACCAATTGATAACACAGATTGTTATCAAGGTATATCTTATATGAATCAAGATATGGAATGTTCCATTCAGACATGTCATAAATTTAATAATAAGTTTCTAAAACTATTAACTTATTACCAATATTGAAATAATACATGTAAATATAATCCATAACAAAAATACGTTTAACAATGTCACTTATTATTTGTAACAAAACGGAGATGAATTACATTATTCTCATACAAATCCATTTAAATTTCAGTTTTACATTATCGTTTAGTTAATGTACTTATTAAAAATGTTACACTCGTAAAGTTATTTGTGTCACAGTTTTATAAATGTGTTTATTGATTTTCAAAATGTATCACTATGGCTTGACACAAAATACTACAAAGGATTGCTGTATATAAAATTAACTATTTTCTTCAGATTTTAATTGTAGCTGAACGAAGGCTTCCGTGTAAACAAACGATAAATAAATTAAGTATTTATATAGTAATTTAAAATAATATGTAATTATTCGTTTGGTACTTTAAACGTGATGTTTTTGTTAAGTAATAAGGAAGTTAACATCACACTTGTAACAATAGGAGTATGTATGTCTCTCCGTTCGTAATAACTGCGTAACTATAATCGTTGTATTATGTGACTCGAGATTTAAGATATAAAATAAGTTAAAACAATGTATAATGAATTAATTATTGTCATCTTCAATTTCGTTACAAAATAATTTTAAAACAGATTTGAGAGATATTTTTTTGTTATGAATTTTTGTGTTATGACTCGATTTTTTTTTAAATTTAAACCAGCTTTCTATTTAGTTGAAAGAGGGTATTTAAAAAAATATATCCTGAATATTTTTTTTTTTAAGATTTCATTGTTTACTTTTTAATTAATACAAGTAAATACAAGAAATTAATAAGTTATATACTAAAACCTTCCTGGAGAATCAAACTATCGAGTGGTGATAACTGTTTGATAATTTGTGCAGTACTTTTTCGTTTATCGCGAACATACAGACAGAGAGACGCGGCGAAAGACTTTGTTTTATAATATGTATTGATTGATGGTTGAAATAAAAAGGGAATATTTAAAGGCATCCACGATTACTATAATAGAAAATTTTTAAATATAAAATAAAATTATTTCAACGCATTTGTCATAATTCATTACTTATATTTTCCGCCACTTAATGCTTTTATTAATCACAAGGGCAGAACGGAACACAATATAAAAACGTCTGTACAAACTTATGTCTTTGTCATCCAGCGACGTGACATTTCAAACCTTTTGGCATTAGCACACAATGTATGCGTTCAAGATCAAGTCAACGACCGTACATTGGGGTCGGGTACACGGCGAAAGTTAGGAATCTTTGGTATGGTGTTACAATTTAATTTATTATTAACTAGCATGTCCTGCGACTTCACTTGGATGGATATCGGTTTACGTACCAAGAAACACATCCGAAGTCCCATGTGCGGATAAGTTTAAACAAATTTTTGAATCTGTCCAAAGACTGGCAGATGAGAAAGTTCTTTTATTAAAATTAATACCTAAGCTTTACATATGTAAAAAAAAAACATATCAATTAATAAAAAAATTTTTTCAGGAAAATAATTACATTGATAATATAAAATAATAGAATCGTGATTTAAACGATATTGACAAATAATTTATTATTGACTAAAATGTCACATAATGTCGAGGTAAGCCGACCTTTGCTTCTCCGTGTTATTGTTCACTTAATTAGTTTCATATTAACATCCTGCTTGAATTAGAATAATCTATTAGAAAGTGTTATAAACGTTTTATATTTCCTTAAAACTAGTGTGTACACGCCTTATGTGTTGCGGCTGGTCTGAGCGACTTTTATCTTTATAACAGAACGCTTATAGTATTCATTGACCACGAGAAACTTATATACACGTGATACCTAATGAGGCTTCTATAATAATAAGAAACTAGTGTATATAAAATTATATATATATATATATATATAATTTGGACTTCGTTATATGCATATCCTAAATTGTTTTATGTCCTTACGCTATTATTTTTAATTATAAACAAATTAACACTGTTAAAGAAAGCTAATTTTTCCAACAAAAAATATCAATTTATTTTTGAGATATATATATTTTTTATTTAAAAGTAAACAAACAATAAAACAGGTAAAGTAATGTCATCAAAACAGTATAAATTATCATTTAATAAAACGTGGTGCATGCGAATTTAAAATTTCATTTTGTATTCAAATTTTAGAACCAGTTTTGATATTTTTTTGAATTAACTCGCTGGCTCTCTGGTCAAACGATTAAAGCCTTAAACTGTGTGGTCGGTAGTTCAATAAATTTTGGTTATGAATCGAAGGGGCGAATAACGGTCCGCCGTAACGGTAATAAAGATATGCCCGTATTAACATACCTAAGTAACTTAACAATCTTTTACCTGTCAAAATACCTTATCGCAATGAATGCATTAACCCTCTCCCGAGTCAATTTAACTAAATCGCACAAATTTTATCTTAAGTAAGAATCTTAACTGTGTTGTAACCCAGAAACCACATCTCAAAATCATTATGATCAATCAAAAAAACAGTTATCACATATAAAAAAAAAATATAAGTCACCTAAACAAAGCACTATTGTTCCAATCTATGTCACTCCGAAGCAGACATGCGCGCGCGCAGACACTTATACTATCACAATAGGCTTCAGGGAAATCGCAGCAAGGGTTTATATTTATATGTTAAACACGTCTAGCGAATCCCTGATACCACGGTACGGAAAATGTCGCGTTAGGAACGTTTTTAACCTTGTCAATTTCTTGGTACATGTGATGTGGGCCATACAATGCATTATAATCTTATTTCTTTTAATAGGCCCTATGTGGCTTTTATGATTAATATTCGTCTTATTCATACTTGCGGCTTTGTTCGCATTAAATTTATTATTCTACAGTTTGTGTCAACTCACATTATAATTTACATACAAAGAAACGTCAAACATTTTTCTTCGTATATTCAATTATTCCAAATTTCGTCAAATGTAATGAGAAGTAAGGGAAATTTCATGATAAAAAAATCTATTGAATTGTCAGAGGAAAACATAATAGACCAAGAAAACAAAAAAATATACCCACATTAGTTATTAACGCAATTGGTTTTAAGCATAACATATTCTGTTGTTAGTTTGCATAGAGTATTTTAGTTACGCGTCAAGAAAAAAAAAAAATGAAATGGAAGTTACTTGGAAAGTATTTTGTAATAATTTTCACGGTTTCATTTCTATGAGTTATTTTTTTTGTTGTCACAACACTACCATTCGTTTTCTTAGTGTTGAATCGTAATACAATAAGGTCGTATTGCTCAAATCATACAGGAAATATATAAAGATGTAATAAAACGTTTAAAATTGAATTACAATTAATATGTTATCTGAATGAAACTAGTATTTTTCGGATGAACTACGCGTGATTTATTTTTGCAAAAAACTACATACTCCCGACGTTTCGGTTACTTTTCGGTAACCGTGATCACGGGCAGGCGAGATGTCCGTCCATCCAATAAATCATGCGTAGTTCATCCGAAAAATACTAGTTTCATTTAAATGAATACTCGCGAAAATCTTAGATCTCATAATGTTATCTGTTTTTTTTTTTATGTTGAAAATAACCTTCTCAGTTTATAAATGTAAAAATTAACATGTTTAAAAAGCCGATGTTCCAGATCTTAAATCGCGCTTTGAAATCATTTAAGAATACACGCGCTTTCTTTAGCAGTAATTTTTATCCCGAATTTATATGTTAAATAGTATTGTCATATAGATTATTTGACAGACGAATCAATTCATTATAATTTAACAAATAATTTACATATAAAATATGAAAACGATTAAAGTAATTTCATATATTAAAGAGCAATTAAAAAACGTGTCTCTTTAAATCCCTTTAAATTTCTATAGTAAAATATCTCGATAGTTAGCTAACAAATACGAGTGCATCGTGAAAAAATGAGCTGGTCTACATGGAAATTGTCGTAATAATCTACAATTTTTCGGAACTAAACAAACATTTAGTAAATAAAATATAAAAAAATACAAAAAATATTAATTTATTAAATGAATTACATATGAAGTATAAAAAATAATAAAAAAATTTGATAGTGTTCCTAAAAACATAAATCGATAACATTTTCGCTTGAATATTATATATATATTTATTTACACTCGCCACAATTCCTGTACCACACAATAAGGTGCTTGCCCCTTAAATAGTTAGCAAGCGCGTCACGTCGCTTGACGGAACCCATCTCTGTTCCGCGTTTTATTGATTTCAACGATAACAAAGAAACAAATGATGTGCGGACACTGAAATTGATCTGTTTGTTTCAATTAAATGATTATCGTTCAACCGTGACTAAATTTAATTTAAATTTTAAATTTAAGTGAGTACATAAAAAATATTTGATACACTGCGTGTTTATAAATGATTATTAATTTTTTTTTTGAATATATTTTATATAAATTATATTATAAGTATCTTATTATCATTAACTGTCAGGTTAATAGTTGCTTAAAACAAAACAATAAATGTGAGATAAAGTGAGATAAATTTTTATGATAATTTAAATATAATTCATATTAATTTAATGTTTGTATTGTATTGTTGTTTTAATTTCTTCTAGATTTAGATTAATATGAAAAGACTGAAAATTTTAATTTTTTATTAATTTAAATTAAAATTTTAATTTGATTAAATGAACCCTGATGATAATTCTATACGTATTTACATTAAAAATTATATGCGCAACAAATGAAAAAAACACTAAACACTAAATAAAAGTGGAATTGTAAGCTGTGCTAATACAAAATTATGCTTTCGAATTATTTTTTTTTTTTTTGGTTTCGGCTTGGAAAATCCTCATGGAGCCCCGTCGCCCTCGGGGCAGGGCGACGGGGAATGATTTCGAATAATAGTCTAAACTTCATATATATATATAATTAGTAGAGTAGAAAATTAAATAAAAGTAAGGTAAAATAAAGAAATATTATATATTAATTTTAAAACAAACTGTATAAAGTACCTAATATTAAAATAGATAAATAAATACCACCTTTGTGTATATAACATGTACTGTAAATAATCTGTCGCTTGGTTTGCGGAATTTAATTTATTTGTTAGTGATGGTTTATTTATTTTAATATAAAAGACGTATGATTTTCACATAATTTAATCATTAGTTCATATGCAGTTAAAATGTACATGAAAATTCCATGAAATTTTATAGAAAAAGGTTAAAGGCGATTAAGGATTAAAATGCCGATATTATTAATCGTAATGCCAATAAAAACGGTAGTCCTTATTTTTTATATAAAATCTATTATCATCCAAGATAATATATGAGGCAAATACTATAAAGCAATATAACTTTATAATAAGCGAAATAACAGAACAAACGGAACGGAATCTCGTAATTTCAGACAACCTCTGAAACCAGAAGCCTGCATTTGCTTAAATTAAAACCACATGTGAAATCATTCTACCTACACATTGTATTGTATAATATTAACTGTTATTTTAGATGAATATTAAGGCTCTGTATCAAACTGTAATATAATTTTATTATTGATAATTTAAATCCTTAGCATTGAATATTTTTGTACGACTTTCTCCTATCGATATATTTCTTTAATTGATTTTTTTTGTAAAGCTCAGATAAGAGAGGTGTCCTACTAGAGCTCACTAAAGGCTAGGAAGTCTAGGGAAGGAAGTCTAAGAGTTCAAAATTTATGAAAACAAAACCTTATTTAATAAATGTGCATTAGTTAAATTCACAATTGAAGTCGCATTTTTAGAAAATTCAAATAAAAAGTAAGTTCATCTGTCTGAGAGTTTTGATAGGATATATATATCTATGTGTGTGTGTGTGTGTATATATATATGTATGTATGTGTGTGTGTTTCATTAAGAAAAAGTGAAATAAACACGTCACATGAAGTGATGACACCCTTTCTAACTGCACTCCATAATAGACTCCTAAAGCTCACAACATGTTTTTCTAACACAAATATCTTTATTGTACTTTTGTTTATCAATCACAAAGAATCTATCTATCATGACCTAATATTTACTTAATGTTACTGAACATTAATTGATTAAAATATGTGTCAACACGTCACTGTTTATTAATTGCAAAGAATTAAGTAATGTTCCCACGAGATAGCATTTAAATATTTCTTGTTGTTAGAAGATATAACAGCTTTTTGTTGTTTCTGTTGCATCTTTTGCAATAGGGTCGTGATGTAGACAAAATATTATTAACTAAATATGAAAACTTACAGTACTATGTATAACGTGTAAAATATATATAATCTTTATACTTAGCATTATGAATATTTAATATGAAAGTAGCGTAAATCACCCGGTTATATATTACTTGTTATTTTTATTTTTACTGATATTAACTGTTCTAAAGTGAATTATTGGATTGTCGTAGTAAAATATTTTATCCGATTACTTGTTCTTTGGTATGTTTCTCTCGAGTTATCGTTTAGACAGACTAATGTTTGTATGGTTTTGTAAATTTTAACTTAATCTGTAACAAATATTTTTTTTATTCAAAGATTAATTTGTCTGTCGGTATTCATTTTTGTTTCGGAAATAAACATATAGTACTATTATTCTTGAATTTCTGACGATATATGTTTTCTACGTCAAAGTATAAAGGCATACAAACGAATGTTTGTATTTATAATATAACTAGTTTTTCTTGCGACTTCGTCCGCGTAAATTTCAGAATTAGTAATATATAGCTTTTACCCGGGACTTCGTCCGCATTGGATAGTTTTTTTTTGATAGTAGTATGAAAAAACCTGAGCTGTACTTTTTTGTACGTATGTTTGAATTGTGCCGAGATGGGATGAAGCCATACTAAGTGTGACTGTTATAGGTTAGGTTAGGTTAGGTTGATACATTTTAAGAAGAAGATAGATTACTGCATTAAATTTTTATATACGATGTTTTTTGTTTTTCCTTCCTTGGCCAGAAAAGTAATTTTTCCCATGGGAATCCATTGTTTTCCCACGGTCAAAAGTAACTCATGTCTTTTCTTAAGTCTCAAAATATCTCCATACCAAATTTCGTGCAAATTGTTTCAGTAGTTTAGGCATGATTGAGTAACAGACAGACAGACAGACAGAACTACTTTCGCATTTATAATATTAGTATGGATAAAATTTAATGTTTCAAATCAAAGCAGACTGCAACACAGTAAATAAGCTTCTGGACGCAAAATTGCGCTCTGATTACCCAATCGCACTTTCCACTATCGAATTAGTCTGGATTCTACAATTTGCTGGTTTATCATCAATTCCGGACCAGGGACTTATTCAATGAAATGTTATTATCATAGTGTATTTTTTAAAAATAAATTTCTGTTTAAATTTATACTACGAGTCCGGATTTCGATATCGTATATAAAAAAATTTAACACGTCAGTTTACTTTGCGCAAATGTGGTCAGCGATGTCGAGATAAAATTATTTATATAATTAATAATAATATGCATTCAATAAAATTATATTCATATAACGGAAAAGATTTGTATGTTTAAAATAAATAATTAAATTCCAAAATTCATATAATTCAATTTAAACTGTAATACCGATTCCGAAAAACTTTTTTTTGTTCAAAATTAATTGATGTCAATTAAATAGTCGTGTATTCAAAAGGTTTATTCAATCAAAGCGATGTTTTTTTTTTAGTCCTCAAACACAAAGCATTAAACGAGATTATAATTTAAAAGAAATTTTAATGAATTTCAGAATAACAGAGATTTAAAAAAGATTTACATGACATGTATTTTATGAGCAAATACAAGCGTTTTCGCGAATCGGTAATATTTTTTATATTATTTTTTTAATAAATCGATTCTTGCAAAACCGTTTTTATGTTGTTTTTTTTTATTAAATTTGAAAATCTATTGTTTAAACTTAAATGGAATAAATTAAACATTTAAAATCTTTTCAGATTTTGATTGTTTTATTTATATATTGGTTTATAAATTATAACATATAGTGTTTTGTTCACCACGAATGTTATTTCATTAAATTGTTATTAATTTTTAATGTATACTGCGTAACCGAAAAGTTTCTATGTGTGTATGGACGCGTGTATGGATGTATGGACGTTGGTTGCTATCTGATACAAAAAACGAATAAACAGATTTTAATGTAACCTTACAGTAAAGTAGCTTAGATAAGATATAGGATATATTTTATCCATAAATTATGTACAATTCACTCATTATCGTGACGTAGCAGCTGTATAGTAATTAATAACTCGTAATGGCTACTATAGATGTCGCTACCACTTTTAACACGCGTTACCCAACTCTGAACCTGATTCTAACATTCACGCGGACGAAATCGCAGGCGGCAATTAGTATTCACGTTAAGAGAACATAAGATATTGTTACAAATATTAAATTAATTAATTAAAAATCTATTATTTATTTAAGGTAGAATAATAAAATTGAGATATTTGAAGCATATTTGAAAATTCTTAGACTCATACTGGTCTTTGAGCGTCGGATTCAACTTGTCATATGAGCGACGCGTGGTAATGAGAAAAGTTCCTTGATCACGGCCAATCAGAAGTTTGTTACGGCATTCGAGTTATTTTCTTATATCGATTACAGTTTTCATAAAACTATAGATTATTTTTTTATTTTTTAGTCCGTGGCTCTCAGAAGTAAAAACTTTTTATAACACTATTCAAGATTACATCAAAAGGTAGGAAGAAACAGATGAAGTTATTATAATATGTTTATTAAAAAATCAATGCAAAAATATTCTAACAATTTCAAGATAAATCATAAGCGGGTTATTGAATTAGATAGTGTACTTGCTTATTAAATAGATATGCCCGCATTTTTTTTAATGTATGTGACACAATTTTTTAAATATATGTACCTATTACTGACATAAATGGAACGAATGGTAATTGCGTTGTGTTGTTTGTAGATCATTGAATGTTGTATGTTAAATTCTATTTTGCTATGATATGGTAAACTGAAACGGTATGTTTGGGGACTCCGTTACTAACAAACACTAATGATTAATTCAAATTAACTTTTTTTCTATAATAATTAATTATGTAATTAATTAATTTTAATATGATAATGTAAAGTATATGGTACAACAAAGTTATTGCTATAATTTTAAATTATATAATTCCTACTTATATAAGGGAGGTTCTGTATAAGTGTTTTTGTATAGCTTTTTCAAAAAAAAATTAATGAAATTTAACAATAACAAGTCGTCATCAATGTATAGAGTATAATTTGTTTTCATACCAATAAGGCTTTATGAACAACTTGTTCAAAATGAATCTTATAACAATACAGTAAATGTACAAAAAAACAAGGGTTTAAATATATGACGAGTAAATTTACATATCATATATATATATATATATAAATTCATTATTTTCATATAATCATTTTGTGATATGAAATGTTTATTTAACCTTTATTATTATTTTCCCTACTAATATCAGTATTTTTTATATATATGTATATCTACATACATTTGTTTTCATCCAGAGAAATCGGTAACAAAAAAATAGGAGACCAAAGTAAGTCGAAACTACAAAAAAAGTGATTAAACTTGTATGATGATAAAATTTTATTAAAAATGTTAGAATATAATATTATCTTTCATTTATTTCATTACACACAAATATAAAATTTAAAAATCAATAATATGAACCCTAAAGACAAACCGAACAGCTATTTCCTTCAGAACAAAAATTAATTTACAACAGATACACAGTTTTAGTGTGGCCGATAACAAATTTTAAAAGGAATAAATTGTATCTAACCAAATTAAATTCGCATGCAATGTATACAAATTAGTACAAAATAACATTCATACCAAGCACGTAATTGTATTGAGAGAATTTACTAACACAACAGTGACTATATATGAGATTGGAATTGAATTAATAGCTCTGAATTGGATAATTCTCTGAGCTGTGTGATTGATATTATTATTGTATATTAATTCCTGTGTAATATTCAATAAGAAATTTTAGCAAATAAAAATGTATTAATTAAGTATGTTCTTAAAGTAAATGATATAAAATTTTTGTTTAATTAAATGTAATTCTTGTTTCTCTAACACAGAATTCTGTTAGAGAAACAAGAAAGAATCATCATTAGAGATATTTTTTTATGGCAAAGTGGGCAAACGAGCAGACCCCCTGACCCCCACCTGATGGGTGGTACTTCCCCTTTCGATCCAGCCCATGTTCGAGCTGCAGCTATTTGACCACAGCTAGGCTCTACCACCATTAAAATGAAGATCCTAATAGAGCAAAAAGACCGCTTAGTCTTTCAAGGAAACAGCAAATAGATGAAATGCTAAAATGCAAATCAACACGACGAAATAGTAGTAGTAAAATTTCCATTTAAATCAATGGACAGGGATGTGTTTATTCGTAATGAGATAATTTATAAATGTTTAATTTCCGATTGCGTCACTAACATATAAAACTGTCGAGAATCGAAACAAATTTCATATTATTTAAATAATGATGTTATCTTCTTAACAAACCAACCTATAAGAGTCAAAATAACCAAGATTAAAATAAGCCTTTAAGACAACTATCCAATCGTACTAAAAAAGTTTTATTACGCTTCCATACATGCCATTTTAACCTAAACAAACTAGCTCGTTCGTTCACGTTATTAAGATGTATTTAACCCCAAAAAAACCCCTTCCTTACAAACAAATTCAACAATAAAATAAAAACGTCTGATGAAGTCTCCTTGCTAAAATTTATAGGTATCACTATGTTCACAAGCGAGAGATAAGAGATGAGAGATGAAATTGTTGAAAAGCTTTAACAGAACATAATTATGCTTCGAATTCCACGTCGATCTCTCCCATTCAGGCAGTGCCTAGACAGCAAGACGGTCTCGCTAAAACTAACTGGTTAGCTGTAGAATTTTTTAAATAGTTAATTTAAAAGCTACCACACCATACCTATTAATTATTTAGAACACATTAGATATATTACGAAAATGACAACACTGTTATACCCTTGATATTGGATATTATAAAATAGAATTACACTCTACAGACACACAAACTTAATGTGGAAAACGCTTTCCGGTCTGAAAAATCATCCAGTTACGTTATCAAATAATTTACCATGTCTTTACAACCTGCAGGATATCTGTCTCGTTTATTAAGACTTCATCAGTTTTATTACATCTCCACATGAACATATGGTTAATTTGCAAAAGTTTTTGAAACGTTTCGTGTGAATCTAACTTCAAGATACAGATGGATAAGTCGGAGATATTTAAATGAAAGGCAGAGTTTTTAGGGCAAATAGTGTGTTAGGATGGAGTAAAACCCTATGCAAGTAAAATTTATGTCACAAATAACTATCCTTTACCTAAATCTAATACCGAGATTGCCCCTTACTTGGCCTCTTAGGATGCTGTTGAAAATGTATACTACATTTTACACGGGCTTATTATAAAGATAAAATATACAATTCTCATAATAAGTTTAGACAGACTGTAAACAAGTAGTTACTCTGTAGTATTTGAAGAAAGCTATTCTAAAGGAGATATCCTTGAAAGTCTCGGTCCGACGTAAAAAGTATGAGTAGCAACTTTAATTACTATTTATTTTTATTTGAATTACACAACGAGATCACTTCAATAAATTTTATGTACACTGAATTTAAAAATCATTTCAAACCGAAAAACATAGTTTATATCAGCATTTGAATATTATATATTGCGTAGTAAATAATCAGAATAATCTATTAGCATTATTACAAACATAAAGTCAAAACTTAGGAAAAGGGAACGCGGAAATTCATCAATACGCTCATGTAGGACTCATTATTCTTGTAGCTAACGATAACGCTGATCGGTCATCACAAGAGATAACTATGTTACGGAACGTTTCAGTATTCATAAGGATATTTTAGGCTCACCATGGTGTCATTAATTTAAACTACATTGGAACTATAATTAATAACTTACGTACTATTTACGTAGTAGTAATAAAGTATTACTTTAAGAGACCGAGAGTATTATAATGTAACACAATTAGTTGAACATTAGTGAAGTGTTCAAATGATTATAGTCTAGAAATTTCTAATAATTACATCCCAAACTACTTACTTAATATATCTACAGCCCACAACAACAAACATAAGATCTTTACCAATCACTTCCAATTGCATGCAATCCATTTGATAGATAAGTACATAGAAAATACCCAGAGCCAGCATCACCTGACTGCATAAAGACCTTTGTTGACTACAAACTAGTCGTTTCATTCCAACTAAAGCCAGACTACGAGATTCTTGACGACAACTACTTCACCATTACTTCCCCAATTCCAATTAAATACAGCTTGTCTTGAGGTCAAAATGTTTATAAAATTCTGCAAGGAAGCTATTTAGCTATTATTTTCTAGCTTCTATTTTTTTATGCAAAATAACGAATTCCACCATCTCATAGTTAAATGTCCTAAGGTCAAGCCTTGAAGATAATGAACATTCCTAAGGAGTTCAACAGTTCTCAGTTCAGGAGCACATGAAATCTTTAAATTAAACTTCATTTATTTAAATGACCTTCATGGAGGTAATAAGTAAGCTATAACAGTCACCAGTACTGTACGAGCTACGCTCGACATAATTACAAAATCATATAATTGCACGCATCGTCATTTTTGTTTCAATGCAAAAATTAAAATAACTTATAATTTAATTCAGTTCGCATTTCGTCATCAAGCATACCGGCATTATCATCAATCAATCAATCAATCAATCAATAATCTTATATCAAATTGATCAATATAAAAAACATTATCAATTTATATCATTTCATTAAGTGTATGACCAAACAAGTGCCTTTACAAGTACACTTCATTAAAAACAACGATAGTAACCGCTATCATATATACGCTTCTGTTTAGTACATATGCACTCATTTGGGGTTTTATATACTTAGGATTTTATCGTTGACATAAAATGCCCGAGGAAGAACAGTCCAATAAGATTTAAAGTCGAATGGGATTCTTAGAAACGAACCAGATCATCTCTTGGCAAAGTCACGCCCGTTACGTCCAAGATCTCACATAGTCCCTGTTTCATAGGAGTTGTTTCATGCGTGCATAGCTGGGGCATAACTTTATAATATAACTGATTTAAATCATCAAATGCTGATCAGTCATCGGCTAGAATGGGGAAAGGAAGGGGACACAGAATGTAGTTTTTATAAGTTTTCCTGATTTTTGCTTGCGTCCTTCACTGCCAGCAAATAATTTGTGGATAAAAATTATTGTGTTATAGATAAACGTTTCTGTAAAATAACTTCAACGGTTCTCTAGTGGAAGGAACGAGTGAAACAGATTTACACATTAACCTATATAGATATATATATATATATACTTATGGAATCTATCTATTAAATCTATCTCATTATTTATATTTACTTATATTATATTCTCTTCAATCTTTCTCATTAAAAATATTCGTTGGAAGGTTGAATGACTTTCCTTAAGGCCATACAGTGTATTTATTCTTCCTAGCGAAACATTCATTAAAATAATGTTTGTGGATTACAAACAATACATGATTAAAAACATTTAAATTTTTCTTAATATATAGAAAATAATTTCGGCATAATATTAATATAAGTTTAAAAATTTTACCTTAGCGAACTAAAAAAAAACCCTCAAAACATTTGAAGTTCAATAAAAGCTTTGAAAGAAAGAAAATAAATCATATCTATCTCTTGTCGTCGTAAAACAGTGCCATAAAACGCCCCTCAAATATTCCAACATGATGTATGGGACACTCAATTCTTATCCTACTTTTTTCATATTTGTTTCCGAGTTATCGAATTTAACCCTAGAAATTTTATGAATGTCTTTTATAAAAAAATATCTATATAATGCTTTTTGTTTCGCATAAATAAGATAGAGAAAAAAATGTTAATATTTTTCATTCATTCTTGTGATTTAAATGGCCTTTACAATGTTTAGTTCAATTTAAATTCGTTCTATTTTTTATTTAAAAGATAACGGTTTTAGTGCGATAGTCTATTACTTGTATTTAAGATTACAATTCCTAAATATAAAATCTAAACTACACGCCGGTAAGCATAGTTTGTTGAAAATACCATTTTTTACGTGACATTTATTATATAAAGAAAGGAAAGGAAATTTTCATATTAAAAAAAAAAATAAAAGATAAAAAGTGATATTTTTCCGAACTACTCGTAAAACACGTCCATGGAACGCGCCATATAACGTCCTGAGCTTTTTCCTTTATTCCGGGGAATTCCCGTTTAACTAGAAAATATTAGATAAGTTTTCGTCCTTCTATCTTAACTTTACTATTCCTTCCTAAATTTTTATTGTATTTAGGGTTAAAACTCTTCTGAGGTTCGAGTTTTTTCTACTGATGAGTTGGTGTGATTTCTGTGGTTATTAACTAAATTGTTAATTTTTTTGAAAGACTTAAAGCTAGTGGATTAATTTTATGCTGTCAGAAATTTGAGGATAGAAAAATTACATTATATGAGATAGTAAATCTTGTTAAATGAATCACATTTTCTTTTAATTGTTTTGTTGATAGGGAACAGCTTGCGGAGGAAATACTGCTCAAGGGTATTGATTTTTTAAAAAGAGCTTTAATTGTATTAATAAATATTTTCAATAGAAGGAAGATATAAAAATTTTACTTGTAATTCAGTTTTTATAAGCCATGTTATAGTCTTCAAGATTTAAATAATAAAAAAATAAGATCGATCTGGTAAATTTATAATTTGAAAATTTTCTTCAATCAGGTAAACGATTAAATGATATCCGATATTAATACTGGATGGAAAATTTATCGTATTTTTGAAAAACAGACGATGGTACAAAGTCTTATATTAAAACAGCATCATTTTATAACAAAATATTTATTTTGCATTTTATCATATTATTTTATTAAATATTTCTCACAAACTTAGATTTAACGAATTTAGATAATCTAAATTAAAAATTAAGATAATCTAAATTGGTAGAAAATTTATGATTTATAACAAATAAAGAAAACTATTGCGGTCATCGTGAGAAAGATTTGATGATCTTATATAACCTTTGGCCTTAAAATATTAAAAAATGAGATGAATTGTTGTATCCAAAAGGAATCCTATTAAAGGTTAAGTATGACCCGGAGGATCTATCGAAAAAAATATACTACACACTATCGGATTATAAAAAAATGATGACCAGTAATACAACACACAAGTGAAACTAAGAGTTAGAAATATCATTAGCTTTATTTTTATGAAACATATTAACCCCTCGGACCTAAACACATGTTGTTTTAGGAGAACTGAAGCATTTAAAGTCAACTCTACCAAGAGCGGCAACTACAAACGCATAGCTAGTCCGAAAGCCGAAAATTTACATTCGAAATTCGAAATTCACATTTAGAATTTACAACTAGAAGATAATGAAAGTTAATAACGGTTAGTCATCACCGCGCTTATAAAAAAAGATATTGAGACAATATTAAAATTAAAAACAGAATATATACGAATGAGTAAACTGAGAAACGCTTGTAAGTTGTTTTATAAATAACCGCCATAACCATTTAGGAAAAATGAAACTATTTTTTTACATTCATTTATACTTGATTTACTCTTTCATTACATCCTCCAAAACCTTGAGGAATATGTTCGAAGAAATTCTAGATGAAAACTGTTGATTTATTACCAAGGAGAAAACTTAGCAATTACTTTACATTAGCACGTATTACTTGTTATTATTCCTAGTAATATATTATTTTGTTAATGTGGGGACGTTTGCAAATGTTATAAGAAAGTTTTAAGTTTAAGTCAGATTACCAATACTTATGTATAAATAAGGCTGTTAAAATTAAAATAAATTATAAAAAGATTTTTTATTACAAAACATAAAAATGAATTGTTGGACGCAGGTTGAAAGGAACACTCGATTCTCTTACAATCGATTTTTGTTGCCGTAATCAAATGTCTTCAAGACTATAAAAAAATTTTTTCTATAATTTAATGTGTAATCCCTATAATGTATTTTTAATTTACTCATTATTATATGGAAATAAGTTTACTTCTCTAAAAATACAGACTTAATTTTTCATACGCTTTTAATATCGATACACGCTTCTGTATAAGTGTTTCCTTTAAATTAGCACGTACAAAAACTATATTTTCTATATAATATTTTTCATGAACCTTAAAAAGCGTTCAATTTCTTTTTAAGAAAAATATATTTATCCAAACGAATATCTTTTATTGACGTAATTAATAATAACGGATGATAAAAATTATATGTTTTCACCTGCATAATCACCTGCGTAGCCACCTATGCGAGTGTAGTCACAACAATTAATGTCAAATAGTATAAATAGAGGCTAAGATACAAATTAAGGTATTAAGGTACAAATTACCTCTTTAAAATAAAGGATTCGTCAAACCATCTACGAGGTTACTTTCAATAGCCCTAGACCCTGACGATAATCGAGACCAAAGGCATCAATGGCGTCAGTGATGCTGACGTCACGTCATTCGTTACTAAAACAATTAAGTGGTACATAAAATGTATTGTTTTCGAAGGGTAGGCATTTGACCAAACTAACTTAGTATCAAAAATTTTAGCTGATATTCACCTTCGTTTAAAGTCTCTTGCAATTAAAATAGTACTAGGTTTATAATATAATTGTTACAATTAAATTTGAGTTCAACTTAATAAATATTACAACCGTTTTATTTACAATGTTTACACCAAACTGACTTCACAATTATCATCACATTAAGAGTTTTTGTATAACGCTTCGTTCCCCCTAAATGTTTCAGCTCATAATATTTGATTTTAGCTTTGAAATTGAAAAAGTTTTAAGGGTATGACGGGCTTTGATAAAAATGAATAAAAGACCTAATAATTTAAACAGAAGAAGTAAAAAAATACAGTTAACTTACTTGTTAAGTTGCATTATTGAATCATTTTTGCCCTTGAAATATGTCGTAAGTAGCAGAATATTATTTAAATACAACAGGCGATTATTTCCATATTTTATAATGAAAACTTAATCGGAGTTTTTTTAATGTCAACAATATAATTTTTTTCATCGCTGTTCACAAATACAGAACTATTAACAAGTAAGTACAGAGCCCAGTACTACATTTAATGTTTAAGCAATTTTTTATATTTATTTAACATTATTTAAATCGGGTACACTTCATTAATATTATTTTATATAAATTGAGTTTTTATTATTTTTTCCAATATTTTTTTTTGTTTTAGAAATGTGTATAATACAATTAGTTTGTTATGTACATCAGGATAAGTAACTAAAACAACGCATTTGTATGATTAACATTTGAAATTAATAATATAGATATAAAAAAGGGAGCCAGCAATATTCTTATCATTAATTTATATATCTTACTGTAAAAAGGGACTTCACTGTATAAAGTTAGCGTATATTTTTTATATTTCAGAAAAGCTCCACTAGTTTTGTTCCAACGTCGCTCTTGTTAGTTTCGTACGAATAAAATTACATATGAAAATTGGCCTTAAGCATATAAAGTAACAAAAATTTAATTTATAACTAGGATTTTATAAAAATAATAATGTTACTTATAATGTTACTACTATTAAAGTTACTTATATATATATGAATGAATTTCCTACTCAGACATACATAACAATTATGATTAAATTATTCTCTAAAAATGTCAAATATCTTCAAGCATATCCATCTAAGGCTGAATGCATAAAAGAAACCAGTGTTCAAAAATTATGAGACTTAAATGCACGATTAATTTAATTGTAGAACAATTTTATTGTCAAAGAAATAAGACATTCCATATACTATACTATACAATAATACAAATATATCCAGCATCGATTGAAAAACAAATGTTTTCAAACAGAAATCTCAACTAAAACGAATATGTTTTGTATATGAAATTAAGTACGTAATGTTTTAAACAAATTGTTTTATTCAATGAACTGGATCAGTATCGAACAGCAAATGATTGAAAATCACAAGCACATTATTATTTAAATGTTTATACACGTAGAGTAAAACATATATCATAAATTTAACGTGTTGTGGAAAATTTCAACTAAAATTAAAACAGAGTATTTCGAATGGAAAACATATTTATTTATTAAAATTTTATGAAGAATGAAATTCTCGTAAATGTAAGACTGAAAATTAAACTTTTTTATGACAGTAGAATTAATAGTGCATTTTACATACATTCAGTGTAGCCTCGAAGATCTTTTTATTTAACGGAAATCTACTCCCGGATTCAGTTAATATAAATTCGATATAACTTATTTTTTTGTCATTAATATTTTTATCCGATTCTACAGCATCATATATTACTGCACTCAGAATTTTTTATCAAACTAACTCATTCAACTTTAAGCTTGGAAATCAAAATAATATACTAGAATTTTAACACACTAAAAGTTTGGAGATTTTAGATTATTCTCTCTGAAAGAGTGCCAATTTTTCAGATTAATATTAAAGTGACATATATGAACGAAGAAGTTTGTGAAATGAGGTCTATGAAAATAAATTTATTAGCAACATGATAGAGAAATTTGTTACCGGCTATGTGCACTTCGGAATATCACTCGTCAGGTTGCAATTAAGTGTGAAAAGCGAGGAAAAAAGGAGGCGATCTATTTCTGGCGCATTTTATCTGAACACAGAAGGATTTATTTAATTAGTAATAGATTAATAATATGAAAATTATTGTGCATATAAGGAAACCCGAAAAACAAGAAAGCATATTCTCTGACGCTAATATATTTTCTCTCCCACCTTTTCTATTTGTTTAGAATTTATTATATTATGAATATCATGAAGCTACGCTGTTTTGTATTGTTATACCAAAAATAGTTTTTATAGCTCACACAAAATTATAATTGTGCTCATTTTAGGTAGCAGTTGACTTAATAAATTGTATTGTTTAAAAAAAAACATGACGAAACAGCACATCTTTTTATACGTGTTACAAAAGAAATTTTTGATTTTTTTTTTATGTTGTAGACTTCATAATCAATCAATAGTTAATTTCAAGTGTAATATAAATTTGAGGTTTATAAAATTTGAATAGAGTGTAAAATTCATGTCATTTAAATTATTATTTACATGTTTTATATGTGCCTTTTGTATATACATATGAAATTCGCGATTGAGAGTAAAAATTTGTTAAAAAAATAAAAAAATTATTTTATTCTGTAACATACTTGGATCTGAATGTATACAATTGTTGCAAACTGGCATTTAGCATAAGTTTAGCGGAGAAACAGCTCTTTTTGTACGTGTGAAGGGGCTTTTATTTATTTAAACAGTTCCGAGAAAACTGAAGAGTTGCTTCAAATGAATATACGGGTATCTTTAGACATAGACAAGTGTACCTCAAAATAAAATATTATAAATAGAGAAGACGTTAAGACCTCCTAAAGGCGAAGAGAGGAGTAAATATATGTTTCCATAAATCTATAATTTACATATGCAAGGGGGACTAACGTCTTAAGGTCCTTGCCTTTGACTTCACCTGATAGTCGTGCATACTGTTGGCATACTGGTGACCAATTAGGAAGACATATCCACCTTAAAAATGGAACTAATATGTAATAATCTATAGGGTTTTCCATTAAGGGCGCTTGATCTTTGAAATGCAAAAAAAAATACATGTAGGAAAGATATTTGCGAAATTTTTTTTTATTTGGAAGGTCTATCGACCCCATTATGTATGGAATATGACATCATTCAAATGACCGCCACGGCTTCGGTTGGTGGCGCGCACACGAAAGGTCCAATTTTCGATGACTCTGGCGCACAAATCGGGCTGTATTTGATCGATGGCGTGGCGTATGTTGACTTTGAGGGCATCGGTGGTTTGCGGCTTATTGGCATAGACCTGCGACTTAAGAAAACCCCACAAGAAAAAGTCCAGCGGGGTCAAATCGCACGATCTCGGTGGCCAGTTCACGTCGCCTCCGCGCGAGATGACCATGTCCAGAAATTGCTCGTGCAGAACTTCCATCGTAGCGTGTGCTGTGTGGCACGTAGCGCCGTCCTGTTGAAACCACATGTTGTCCAGATCCATATTCTCGATTTCAGGCCAAAAGAAGTTGGTTATCATCGACCGGTATCGCTCACCATTGACGGTGACGGCCACACCATTATCGTTTTCGAAAAAATACGGACCAATCACGCCTCCGGCCCAAAATCCGCACCAAACAGTCACTTTCTGCGGGTGCATTGCCACTTGGTGAACCTCGTGTGGATTGGTCTCGTCCCAAATACGGCAATTTTGCTTGTTGACATAGCCATTCATCCAAAAATGCGCCTCGTCGCTGAAGATGATTTTTTTGCCAAAATCGGCGTCAACTTCCAACTGCTCTAATGCCCAGTCAGCGAACACACGGCGCTGTCTATGGTCATTAACCTTGAGCTCTTGGGTCAGCTGGATCTTGTACGGGTGCAGGCTCAAGTCACAACGCAAAATTCGCCAAGTTGTCGTCTGCGAAAGGCCGAGTTCCTGTGCGCGACGCGGAATTGACTGCCGCGGGTTTTCGAGGACACTGTCGCGCACAGCGGCGATATTCTCGGCAGATCTCGCGTTACGTTGACGCACGGGAACCGGCTGATTGTTAACTGACCCGGTTGACTCGAATTTGTCCACCAATCGACGGATAGTCGACTCGGCAGGACGATCATCGCGACCGTAAAACGGGCGAAGTGCGCGGAACGTTGCTCGAACTGAAGACCCATTTTCATAAAACAATTTTATGATTTGCACGTGCTGCTCGACACTGTAACCTGCCATGGTGGTTTGGGAGGACGGAATGAATATAACACACTGCATTTGACAGCTGTCACTCAAACAACATGGCCGCAATCAGCTGTCAAAGTTCAAGCGTCCCTATTGGAAAACCCCATATATGAATTATAAATGGGCTGATACTAAGAAAGGGCCTTTTCACCGGCAACGATTTTCACCTTCCAACGGGTTGGATGGATTCTTCCTAACGTAGCGGGTAAGAGAAATTCCCTTAATGAGAGACAAACCAGAATCAAGGCCCCCGATTACCATAGTCCCAGTATTCATGGCCACGTGTTAAGAATCTGCTGAATAGGGTACCTAACACGACTATGTCTGGATATAATGGAAGCTACCTCCAATCTTCCGAAGTCCTTGCTGAGTTGGAAGTGAAATTATAACATATTAGCTCGCAAATATGGACTTACCGTAAATTCTTAGATAGTGCAAATATACGATAGCATTAGATGCTCTCCACTTACTTTATTTTGAAAAAAAATTAAGAAGTGTGCTCTTTCAGGCTAAAATTAGTGAGTCAAAACGTGGACACTAATTATAGAACTGGTCCATAAACTAACAGTAAGCTATAAAACATGCGATGCTCAGTTTTTTCCATCACGGATTTCCGGAAAAATCATACGACTAAGGACTTAAATCATCAAAATGGCTCACAAAATTAACTCGCTGAAATGTGAATGGGTTGGTTATGTCTCCAGAATTGACAATCAATGCCGCCAAAACGTGTTAGAAGGGAGACTAATTTGGACCGACAATTTGAAGAGGTAGTGAGTAGTGGCTCGTACTGTTGGTGTGCTTTAAAAGATGTCGACTTGATTGGTTGGTTATAACTTTTGCAAAAGGCCATTTGTAATATATTAAGTTAAATTATAGAAATGATTTGAACAATTGTTACTTATAGAAAAGACTTAACTGTTCATCACACTAGTTTGGTAAGACTACTATTAATTACAGTTTTTTTATTCGTGATAATGTGTTGAGCATAAATTCACAACAAAAACCGCTTTAACTTTTTGATAGCTGATAATGAGATACATTCCTTTATAGAGAAGATATCGCAGTCAAGAAAATAAGAAAGTCCATCACTCTAACCATGACACTAGATAAAATAAAATACTTATTTCCGTAATAATTGACAACGCTTTAAGAGTCACTTCAGTAACGCCTCAGTTTACCGGAATTTTTTACGATAAAATTGAAATATTTGATTTAAACACTGAAATTGAAATTTTTTCTACCACGATACAACTCCCAATAAACCTAAATAATATGAGTTCTAATCAACAAAAAAAGACAGTATTACTGTACGAGCAACATTAGCAACATATACAATCTAAAGGAAAAGTCACAGAGAGTAAAAAAATTATCACGAAATTATGTTAAAGGTTCTCTCTCGAATTGAAACTATAGCAATCAATTTGTTATTAAAATATCGAAATACAAAACCGAAAATAAAACTTTATTAATTATTTTTCATATTATTTCATCTGAGATTTTAATTAATATTTAATTATTTTAAACGTGTAGTACATGCAGTGGTTTTGACGGGTTATGTTTTTGGACGTATATATGTATATACGTGATTCTGAACATGTTACTAATTACACCCGATAGACATCTACTAAATCATCTCTGTTAATATGTTTGTTTCTAATCCTAGTTCAAATTATTAACAGCTGTTGAAGAAATTTACATAAAATCTCGTAGCAAAAAACCAATGAGTAAGTTTCGGTTTGCATGCCATCTATCTCAATTATTAATTATTTAAATAATTCAATTCTATCTTAGAAAAGGCTTAACATCTTATTTTTCATACCTTTAAATATAAAGGTTAAGTTAGGTTATAAATACGTTATGTATAACATACATAACGTACAAAGCTATAAATATTGGATTATAAAAAAAGAAAAATAACAATAGAAATGATCTTAACACATGTTTGGATACTATTATATTTTATTGTTTAAGTAAAGCTTCTTACTTCAGGTACCGAAGCTAAAAATACCCTTGAAAGAGACTGAAGGACAACAAATATAAAAAAACACCGTAACTAACAGAAGGGATGTAATACGAGCTGTGACTGTGGATACATCAAAAATTTATATGACCCCACATTACAAGTACACATTAATATTTGTACAGGTATGAAACTAAAGAATGAGGAATTTCTAAGCGTTTGATATAGTTATTGTTTATTGAAACATTGAAAAAACCACATTATAATTTAAAAAAAAAATTATTGTTAGTATTTTTATGTTCGTCTATCTGTTCGTGAATGTTAATCTCAGAAACGGATGATTCGATTAAGATGTGATTTTCACTAATGTATAGTGAGCTTCACCTATTTAGCAGTTACTTCATGCCAATCGGATCATAAATAAACAAAGTAATAACAAGTTTAAAGAATGACGTCGGATAATTTATATATAAATATATGAGAAAAATAACTTTATGTGGCTCTGTCAATAGTAGGAGCCTGAATATTGTAATTCCCACAGGCCGTACTTCAATATTTTTTTTATATAAATAACGGCAGTGTTTCAAATGCAATATAAACAAAAATATACATCACAAAAATGCCACCCAAATTCTCGATTCCACGATGACAAAGTCGCGGGTAAAGTTAGTTGTAAATAATTTTCTATATAAAGTATGATGCACTAGCTGATTAAAATAGTAGTCTTTTTCGTAAGTCTTAAACATGCCTACTAATAAATAAATAATAAATGCGAAAGTAACTGTCAGTCTGTTTGCTACGTTTTCACTCTTAAACCACTGAACCAATTTTCATGATTTTAGCAAAGAGCCCTATGAAGCCCTAGAGAAGGACATATGCAACCTTTTATCCTGACCCTGGTCCAATCCTGATCCCGATCCCGACCCTGATTCCGAAACTACAAGGGTTGAATCACGAAGTGCATTCCAGGTTCAGTGGCCATAGTGGCAGAGAACAAATCTGGTATTCACGCGGACGGAGTCGACGGAAAAAGCTTGTATGCTGTAAAAAACAGTTCTCATTTTATTTAACAAAATACTTATATTACATTTCGCATCAAATAATTTCACAACACAGGTCCGAGTTAAAACAAATATGTATATATTTTAACACAAATAATATTGATAGTCGTTAATTGGATGACAGTTAACAACTTAAACATAACATCAGTTGAAATTCCACAATGATAGTGATAGGTAGCACAATTAAAAATGAAACCTAACAATATTTAATATAAATGTCTGACATTTGTGTATAATTATATAATTAATTAATTTAATAAGAAATTGGAAAATAACATAAAAATACTCTATATATTTTATGTTATAATTTATACCTAATTTATTTCTTTTAAAACTATTTATGTTGTCTTTCTAAATAACAATTTATCAATCGGAATGTCCCATCAAATTATTATGTTAATATATACATACATATAAAATAAACTTTCTGACCAAATATATATTTTGAATTTGCTCGAATATTTTACATTGTAATAGTGTAATATTTTTTCTTGTCTGCAAAATTGGACAACATTGAGTAGCAATTCGAAAGAAGAACCGAAAAACAGGATTTCTGTTTCCGATTGGATTGTTGAATTGTACGGAGTGCCTTATTCGAGTCTATTGCATACCGAGTAAAACAACGATAGATTAATTGGTATCGCGACTGTGGCTCGAAACCTGGGACATCCTGGCGAGTTAACCACGGGTTCACAAACAGACAAGTTGTACGTTATGAGATCTAAGACTTCCGCGAGTATTCATTCAAATGAACTAATGTTCTTCGGATCACTACGCGTATTTTATTATTTTAAAAACTACATACTCCCCAAGTTTCGGTTACTTTGCAGCAACCGTGATCACTAGCAAACAAGGTGTCGCGTATAATAAAATACGCGTAGTAATCCGATAAATATTAGTTTCATTTAAGTTGTACGTTGATAGTAAAGAGTCCGAAGGATGTATGCATTTAAAACTGCAAATTTTATCTGTGTTAGCTTTAATGATGCGATCTACTAGAAAGTAAATTATTATGATAAGTCATAAACTAATATTATTTTCTTTACTGCACAATCAGAAGAAAAAAAGAACAAAACAAAGAACATGTAAAAAATTTGTTACAAAAAATTGATCCAAAAATAAAAGAGTTTTGTAGCAATAGTTAGGTGTGTAATAAACATGACATTATAATATATTTCTACAGAGAATTACTGATTGTGAATAAAGGGAAGAATGTTTTGACATTTAAGCATAAAACTAATATTAAACTAGTATTTAATAATTTTTTTTCATTATTAAACCCATTTTATATGGATTACATGAAAAATTATGCCATAACGTTAGTATTTTGCAGCACTCGGGAACTTTAATCAAACAAACTCGTTGAACTTCTAACTTGCAAATTATAATTACGTCAAAATCTGGAACGCTTCCATCCAATTCTATTACTAGAAATAGGAAAACTTTAATCTTCAACTCGTTCAGAGAGAAAAAATCTATTAAAACAAATAACATATTGCATAGCAAAACATTTTTATTGTCGTTTCAACATATTTATGTCTGAATTATTATCTAATTATGAATAATATAGTGTATAATGTTACATTTAATAATTTACTAAATAATTTCAAATAGTGTCCCTAATAGAAGTCGCGGTGGCCTGGAAGTTAAATGCCCGCTTCTCATACATGAGGGCGCGGGTTCGAAACCTGACTAGTACCAATGTGATCTTTCTGAGTCATATGTACTTTCTAAGAGTATTTAGACACCACTGACGGACGGTGAACAAAAACATCGTGAGGAAACCTGGTCTTATAATTTCAAATTATAAGATTGAAATCGCCAACCCGTCTTGAGCAAGCGTGGTGATTAATGCTCTAACCTTCTCCATGTGAGAAGAGGCCTTTGCTCAGCAGTGGGCTCCGATAGGCTGATGATGATGATGATCCCTAATAGAGTTTCTAATAAATATAAAAAATTCAATTTCGTGTATTTGTCTATTTGTCGTCTCTCTTTCTACCAAAACAAAGAGCAGTATATATTGTAATTTAAAAAAAAAAACACAAAATGAATTAAAAAATTAAGAATCTGACTTTGTGAATAAATAAATTATTTGCATCTAAAAAAACTATTGTAAAGTTTTACTTTTAACTTAAAAATATATATTAATATAATTGTATAATACATTTTAAATTATCATAATTTTTAAAGTGAAACATAGAAAGTATTTAGATTTCCGCTGACTAGGAAATCCTTTACAAAGATTCTGTTGAAGTAAAATACGTTTAAATTATATTTATTATTTGTGTGAAGTAAACAGGAGTCTGAATTTGTACAAGTGTTGCAAGCAAGCGTTTAGTGTTAAGTTTGGTACATAAATAACTCTGTTTACTAATGTAAACGAGCTCCTAGTTATTTAAACCTTCTTGAGAAAACTAAAGCTGTTTTTAACGTTTTACATTCTTTTACATTGTTATTCCTAGATGTGAGGCTAAGCAGAATTTGTTGTCGAAATTATTTTAATGCTTAAGAAAAAAGATCAAAGAATATATATTCGTACACTTAAAGTAATTGTTACTTTGTGTAGATTTTACATTAAGATCATAAATATTTTGTAAAATTAAATAGAGTTAGGAGAGGAAGAAAATAAAATATGTAATTGAAATTTACAAAATATCTTTCTATAAATATTATATTTCTTAGATATTTTAACAGGTTTCTTTTTTGTTGAAGGATTTTTTTTTTATATTTTATAGAAAAAATTATGCAAAATTACATCTAAGCGAAACGGACATTCGAAGACTTTATAGTTTTTTATTTTTAACTGACGGTTCGACTATTTGACAGTCAGTAACCGTGGTCACGGATAAACAAGATGAAAATCAGTAAATCTTAGTTTTGTCATCTTGTCATGATAGGTAGATTTAAAAGAAACTAATATTTTCGGATTAGCACGCGTTATTTCGACGAGATGAGACGAGACGAGACGAGATGAGAATGTCTGCCCGTGATGACGATTGCTGTAAAGTATACGAAATAATAAAATAACGCGTAGTAATCCGAAAACATTAGTTTCATTTAAATGAATGCTCGCAAAGTCTTAAACCTCAGTCAGTAGATAGATGTTATAGTAAAGTTAATCCTAAGTTTTAACAATTCTACTAAATAAACATGGTCCTTCGTCATTGAATAGGATTTTCTCTGTCTCTCTCTAATTTCTTTCCGTATATCTTTAAACATCCTGTCGGACTAAAGGGATTTCGTTGAACCCAAAAACATTTAAAAAACGTAAATGCCGGCCAGATTTAAATATATAAATTATTTATGTTCAGAACAATTGGACGTTGTAAAAAAAAGAGGTTAGATATTCTACACAAAGCAGTAAAATTGTATAGAGATATATATTCTTAGAAAGGAGATCAGAATTGACATTTTTAAACATAATATTCGATAAAATTTGACTATTAATTTATTAAATATACACAAAACTAAAAAACTAATTTTAAATAAATAACTTTCAACTATCTCGATTTAAACTTACGGTGAAATAAAATCTTAATATAACACAAACGAAATATTTAAACACATTCCGTAAATCTACTATCGATTAATCTATCACACCAACGCGCGTTACGAACGAAAAAAGACTCCAGATCTCCTCTCACAAATTGTGTTGTTCGCTCCTTCCATATTCCTATGAAATTGGATTTCTGAAATACAACCCTACTTGTTCTAAAATGGAAGTCTTAAGAAAAATTTGTACATAACCTTACATATAAGACAATTCGGACTCCTTTAAACAATGTAGGTGCAATACATATTCAATTATCTATATAATAAACACAGCAACATATTATTAATTTTATTTTATAATATTTTTACAATATAAATATTTTTAAAAGTAACTTTTTCAATATATTTTATATACTAAAGTTCCCGCAAAGAACTCCACACGTTTATTCACCAACGTTAGTGTTTGCAGGACTCGGGGTCTTTAATTGGACGGTCATGAAACTTCTAACTCGCAAATAATAATTGAAAATTCTTTAAGCTTCGCCTGACCGTTTTAATGCCGAAACTTTCATGATCAACTCGTTGAGCAAATACCGACTTTTGATTTTGCGAATTTGTCTTTCTGAATTCACAAATATAAAATATATTCGTACGAACAAACACGTAATAAAATGAAAAGGATTCTTATTAAATTGATGTTTTTTTGATTGCGAATTTTGAAAACAATTTTTTTTAAATTATATAACAAAAAATGGGATCTGTCAATTTGTTTTGTACTCTTCTGTTTGTATCTCAATATTATATTTGTAAAATCTTTTTAATCTTAACAATTAATTACCTACAATTCTGAAGGACACTTGCTTAGTTCGATTATGTTTTGTTTATAATGTACAAACTTTATTTAACACTAGTATTTAATAAACAAAAATTGACATAAGTTCATAGTTAACAGGTACATATTTCAACAATAAGGATGAAGATCGTATTAGAACACTTACTTGGAAAATATCAAATATAAAAATAACTGAAAAAACAAAGAATAAAAAGCCCTAAATAAACATATAATTAAAAATTTACAACACGACCGTGTAGGCGAATAAAACTTGTGGAAGTAAAAACGCAAGCCAAGCTTTTTTCTCTCTTTTTGTAAACTTATTAGGCAGGCGGGTTTTAAATTTTTTAATTATTTGGTTTTATATTCTATATATGTAATTGAACTCTTGAACTAATACTGGGACGATATATTGCTACTTTATGTAAAGGTTATATCATAGGGATTTTTGAACCCAACCGCATTCAGATATCTCAATGTCTACTCAACGTTTTTATGGAAATAATTCAGAGCCTCACTTCTCACGAATCCCAATGTTAATTTTTTTTTTAATTTAAAATGGTAATTGTTGTGATTTTATTTTGTATTTATAATAATTACGCTTCCATAGAAAATATTGCAAAACGGATCAATAGAAAAGTATAAATTGAATACTGTTTTGTAATCTGTAAGAGACGTTCAAAAAATCTGTCTCTTATTTATTCGTTGAAAATAAAATTGTTTTATCACATTACTATTTCATTTTTTGTTGTTATTTCAATAAAATAAATGGCTTAAGTTCTTTGAGAATATAAAAAAATCTATACAACTTTATACAACAAATATATTATAAGCTTCCAGCAAGGTTATTTTCTCAATAGATGGAACGATTTGGTAAAAAATATATTTTTTGCATGTAAGGGCTTTTTCTTAAGAAAATTATTTTACATAAGAACCGGGCAGGGGAAGCTATACGTTTTCAATTGACAATTGTATGACAAATAGTTTATTGCGACGCTGTCATGAATAATTCTGTGACCAACAATGGCCATTATGGCAGCAGAGAACCGAATCAGCACCGATATTAATCCAGTGCAAATCTCATGCACATTCAGCGTCGTGTTAGTTAATGCCTTTAATACAAATACGTGCTTTGGTTATCAATGTACCATAATAAATTAATGCACAATACTTTTGAGTATAATAAGGATAGCTTTATATATATATATAAGTTTTAGATGTTGAATGAAAATCCTTCATAAAGGACTGAAAATATAAAGCGATTATAGAAGTCTTTGTACTTTTCTATATAGCTATTGTTACTGGTTTTGAGTTAATTAATGATTCTTTTCTGAATTAACATAATCGACATTTGTATCTGTAAATGTACAATTGTTGCAAGAAACCGCTCAGTATTAAGTTAACTAGATAAACGACCCTAAACGAGTGAACGTGTTTCTCTTTAATTCACCTTTGGTTTTCTCAATGCTGTTTAGAATGTGTTATATTTTTTCTTAACTTGAACACGTCATTCTGGTATGAAGCAAGGTAAGTTTGTATTAACTATAGGGGCAGATCTTTTCCCATGAAAAGATTTGTCTCTGGATTTCTGGAATGTATCATTGCTACTGTTCTGGGCCCTTTATGTTGTTTTTTAAAGGATTACTGATAGTTTTCAATGTCACATATTTCTTTATTTTAACTTTCATTTATTTCGTTCATTGCTTACTCTACTTTCTTGTCTTCGCTGCAAATTCATATATACGATGATTTTAGCTCCCATTCACAAACACCTAGTGACTCCTAACTTTTTCAATTTGAACACGTCAGTCAAATACGTCGCTTGATGTCTTATGACGTTATAACCCTTGGCAATGAGAACTTTTGACGAATGTTAGGCTTGGAAATTCAATTATATATATAAAGCATTATGCTTTAAATATTTTTCGATATTAGTATAGAATAGTCCTAAAAACCGTTATCCTAAAACAAAAAAACAAACAAACTTATTAATTTATATATCATTCATTCATTTTCTTCAAAATGACGAAATTTAAAATAAATTTAAAATTGTCGATATTTCTATATAGATTATTTTCAAACTTACAAAAAAATCCACGTCTAGATTAAAATTTTAAAAAATCGTTTTGGATTCCACAAGCTATTTTAGGAAACATTTTGCAACAAAGAACCTCTTACTCTAAACATAAACCGCGTTTTTTCTAGTGTTTAAATAAAGATTTTTAAATGTATATATATTTATTTTTTATACGAACAAAAATATATTACCCCTTACTCATTCTATTTCACACAAAAATGTGTGTTTTTTACAATTACATTATGCGTTACATTATTTTCATGTAACTAGTTTCAACTAACTGGAGCTCGGTTCAAGTTATTTTGTGCATACAAAATGGTCCCAAATAACGATAACTGAATGAAAACATACGGGGTAATATACGTCAAAGAAAATACTTCTTGTGATCTTATAACATCACGTCATAATATTGAAGAAAAACAACAGTGACATCCTTCAAATACTAAAAGTTAAATAATCTCAAACATGTAATTATAAATGATGTAATTTAAAAATATATTTACCTTAATGTCTTTCTTCGTCATAGAAAAAAACTTGAAAATATCACTCGTAGATTATATTTAAACTATATTTTTGTAATTTCAATTGTAGGTGGCAGAGCCTAGCTGTGGTCAAGTCCCTGCAGCTCGAACATTGGCTGGCTCGATCGGGGAAGTACCACCCTGTCACAGAAGATCGGCGTGAAGTAGTCTTTAATGGTTGCGTTTCGTCCGATGAGTGACAGAGCCGGTTGCCCTTTCCGGTCGTTCCTTATTCCCACCCCTCCCTTTTCCTCAACCTTTCTAAGGTTGGCAACGCATCCGTAAAGTCTATGTCGTGGATATTCATGAGCGACGGTATTATCTCCATCAGATAGGCCGTCTGTTCGGTTGCCCCCTTGAGCATAAAAAAAGAAAATATAACAGTATTAACTACAGATTTATATAATGTTGCGCCAAATTTAATGTTTTTCAGACGTATATCCGCCCGTATACTCCCATAACTACGTTAGTAATCAGTAGTCGCAGTAAACGTTAACAGCAATGGAAGGGTGCCTCCAGAATATTCACGTTCAGTGATAATGTTTACATTCAACCAAGGTAATTTAAAAATTGTGGTTACAATAACTTATCCAGATATAATTGTATATATATATATTTTAGAAATAATCTTAAAAAACTCGCACAGACACGTATTTTCTTCGTTATCTTGTTCAATCTACAGACTAATGTATTTGTACACCACATACAACTTAACAATATCTGCTATATTATTTAGACCGCTTAATGGAGAGAACACAAATGTTCACGGATAAGGGTAAAGTCTACCCGAAGTTAGGAAATAATATTCAAATACATTACTATATATATATAAATTAAATTCTCTCTTTGATATTATTTCTACAAATAGAATAATTATAACACTATTTTAAGAATTCTTTGACTCTTTAAATCCAATTAATAAATAGCTGTAGTAATAATTTTAGAAACAAGGAACATTAAAAAAGGATTCAGCTAATTTCATAGATTAAAAAAAAATTATGTATCTATGAATTTTGAATTGATATTTTCAATATTTGATTATTAATCTAAAATACATATTTCGAATTATAAAAGAATTATAAAACAATTTAAGTATAGCTTTAATAGTGTACCTAATATATTAGAATATAAAATATATTTTAGCCTGGATTATTGCATGTTGTGTATTTAATGGCTGAAACATTTACTCATCTGCTTATATAATATGCTAGTAATTGTATAACCACAATTTATATAATATACGTTGAATTAAAAGACTTACTTTTGACGCGTATTTAAGAATAAACCGACAATAAGCAACAAACAGGCGAAACAAAGTCACAAGTAATAACTATTACTCGAATGCAATGAAATATCGTAAACAAAATATAACAAATAAAAAGGAAAGTTCTAGGAATTTTTGTGAATAAAATTATAAAAGAAACGAAGCTACGAAGAACAAGTAATAAGCATTTATTAGTTTTTAATTCACTCAATTAGAAAGCTTGGATATGTACAGCATTAAATTTTCATTTATTCATTTGTTATTTAAGTCTGAAATAAAAATGAATGCTTCACCTTAATTGGTACAATGTTTACAAGCAATAGTGCTTACAAAGAAAATTATTCTTGCACGTCTGTGCAAGCAGTGACATTAAATTTATTTTATAGAAATTTTTTTGTTATGAGATCTAAGAGTTTCGCGAGTATTCATTTAAATAAAACTAATATTTTCGGATCATTTCCATGATAACGCTCGCTGCGAAGTAACCGAAACGTCGGGGGTATGTAGTTTTTTTAAATTATGAAATAAGCGTAGTGTAATCCGAAAAGTACTAGTTTTATTTTAAATCTTTGTATGTTTTTTAATAAATACTTTTATTATGTTTTTTTCTATAAAAGAGTCAAACTAACTCTAGACCAGTGTTAACTAATTTAACTCATGAGCAATTTATGTTTTAAAAAATATTTCAAATTTTATTATATATTACAGGAAACCCTTTTTATTCATTGTCATTCAACAAACAAATGCTTACTCGAGTAATTACAACCTACAAATGTTCTTTATAATTTTGGGGATTGCTCTTACACTGTTAAGAATCGCCACAAAGAATCTTTCTTTCAAAGGCTTTCAAATGAAAAACGTCATCCAAATCGGTCGAACCGTTTGAGAGCTGCAATGCCACAGACAAACATACAGACATACATATACCTCTAATTATATTATTATAACCCCAACTTTTAACTTTCGACTTGACTGCAGCTGTTAACTCTATTGGCTTTGACAGCGTCACCGGGAGGGAATAAACACTGAATTGTTTTTAAAAACAGACATACAAAAAAATATTCACAACGAATGAGTTGTTTTTGTGTCCTAGTAATAAATATAAATAACAAACATTAACATTAATATAAGTTATACAGGTAGTCACTCTAAATAAGGAGAAATGATTTATAGCATATTTCGATTACAAATAAATCTTGGAGTTTCTAAAGCAAGAAGTTGTTAAAAAAAAACAAATTTTATAATCAACATCAAATACTCGTATTGTCAACTCAGAATCGTCAAACAATAAGTTTATTAGCATGGATACATAAAATTATTACACGAAATTTTATTGAATTTAACTTTATATTATGACGGAATTGTAAGTCTAGGGAAAGTTTTAATAAAACAATACTTGAGGTAACTTGAGAACTTAATTCTACCTACAACTAAGTTCTAAAGTTCGCAAATCTATATAAGAAAAAATTATCCTTGTACCACAGAACTTCTTTTTAAAAACGATTACTCAAGGAGTGAGGTACAAACGAAGTTTTTAGGTGACAGCAATTGGTTAAAATCGCTAACATCAGTGGGTGAATTAATACATAGTTTTGTGTAGTAAATTTCAATATAAATCAAATTACTTGAGATATTTATCACACTATACAATATGTCCCAGTACCCACTATTTCGTTAGTACTAATCACCCCTGAAGTTCATCTTAAAAAATATACATTACACAGAGAAATCAAGTGTGACGAGCCACAATTTTTCCGTACTATTTTCTTTCCAGACATTAATAAATTATTTCTTCATTAATTTTTCTAACGTTATAAAACAATCTGAAAGTAGTTACTAATTTTAAATTTGTAATTTAATTTTATCAGTTTTGTTTGTTGCATTCAAAACTCGGAATGATCAATATAATTTAGGCTTTCGGTGAGATAAGATTTAAATGTAAAACTTTAGACCGCATACAGAAGGCGAATGAAATAACAATGAGCTGTTAAAACTGCTGACGGGTAAAGTCAGGTCAAAAGTGATTAAATTCTCTCCATTGTCCTAACTGAAGTATTCTCTTTAGATATTTTGTTTGTGAAATGTTAAACATGTTCTATTATCTAGTAAACAGAGTTGTTTCAATATAGAATAAACCGTAATCAATATAATTTTAAGGTCTATATTTAAACGATGTATTTCTAGAAATTTTCATGATCATATATCATCAGTAGAGCTTGCGTTCATAGTTATCCTGAATTTCAAATACATTTAAATAATAACATGAGAAAATTCAAAATAGTGTTCATGTTTTTTTTTAATATAAATTATGTCAACACGAGTTATATAGTAACAAATTCTACTTTATTTTGAAAAATATATATTTTTTTAGGTTTTTGATACGAAAAATTACAGAGGATAATTTAAACTATACAGTGTTTACAAAGGCTTCTTTTGACATCTGCATTTAATATTTTTTTATTGTGTTTACAACAATATTTCTTGATAAAATCATTCGTTTTGACAAAGGTAAACTTGTCAAAAAGTTATATCCATACTTAAACTCTTAGACGAAACAATATTCAGTACATTATCGATGTTAATGCCATGAGAAAGTTTAGTATATAATTTTATATGAAATTTAATATTATAATTTTATCTAATAGATGTTTTTAATATGACACAAACATAAGATTACGACTCTAAAAAAGGGTAATTGAGAGTTTCTTTAAATAAAACATTACAGCTGTGAACACATTGATACGTAAACCTTTACTTAAATATTTGATTAACTGGTTATAAAGAATACGAGTGATTTTACTGCAAACATTTTAATGTTACTTGCACACTCCTTCTAGATTGCACAATGTAAATACTACACTGACTTCTTTGTTGAATATGAATTATCTGTCAAAACTTTTTTTAACAGTTAATGTTTTGCGCTACAAAATATAAATTTTTATTTATTTACTAGCTTCGTTAAATATACTTGTTTATGTTAATGAAATTGAATAGAAAAGAAATTGAACACAAAACTTTGGTTATCGTAAACTGCATTATTCAAATAGTCTTCTTTTAACCGAAAAAACAAAAAGACGGAACTTTAATAAAAAGCCCAATCTAAAAGGATTTAAGTCTAAAAATTGATACTTGCAAAGTATAGATGGAGAATTAAAAGAAAATGATTTCTATTTTAAAGGTGTAAAGTTCATATTGGGTCTCGGATGTGAACTTAATTTTACCAAACTTCATACATTATTCGACTCGGAGCATTCTGTAGCACTCGGAATATTTGGAGGCAGCGCTGGAACTAAGAGGCTATACGCGTTAATACAGAACTGCTTTAATTTCATTATTTTCCTTTTAAATGATACTCAATAATATTTTTTTGAATCATCAATATAATAACCGGTAAATAAACTCAAATTATCATTGTGTTAATAGCACAACATATTTAAAATAATATCAGAACAAGTTACAGTGAGTAATAAGTAATACTCACAGTTTAATTGAACTAAATATCAGACGGTTCTACTTGAGAAATTGTTTCAATTTCAAAATAATAAAATTTCATATTAAACACTACAATGAAAACATTATAAAAATCATCAATTTTTGTGAATTACTTCTGAATCTTAACTTTGTGGGAGTCAACTTGTCTCTGGCCATTTATTAAGAGACCATCTGAAGGTTACATAATTTCAAAAAAACAATATAATTATATATTAAGTAAATATTCTGGAAACCAAAGTATATTGCGGCTATAAATGTTTTCAAAGCATCGTGCGGCGTACCAGATGATAATACCGTACAATCTATTTCATTATCTGTAATAAGATCTCGCCACCTTTTGGTTTTACCAGGTATAAAATGCTATCCAATGGTTTTAAAACGAAAGCGGCAAAGGTTAAATCCTTTCGTAACTGATTATAAAAATTATATCTGTAACCAAAATGTATAAAATTAACTTAAAGCATATCTTTTTTATCTTTTTTGGGATTAAAAACTATTATACAAATTCGTGCAAATAGTTTGTTTGATTTAATTCTATAAATATTAAAGCATAAAAGACTATTAACGAGAAAACTTTTGCAAGACATAAAAAAAACGATTTGTCTGTGAATATTACTATAAAGGTCTCGGAGATTTGTCAGCCTTAACTTATCATGGAAAGCAAAAATATATTTGAATATAATTGTATACAGTGGCATCGCTTGTGCTCGTATTGATTAATAAAATTAACTTGTACAGTTATTCTTACCCGCTCTAAAACAAAGTTAAACTCTATTCGAGGTGCAATACAAACAAGAAGCATAAAATTTAAAATTCATTGTTACGACGCGAGAGCATACCTTCTTCGCCCAGAATTCGTCTTGACAACAACAATCGCAAACTCGCTTACCTGACCGCGGCTCCTTTATGGCATGGATCCGCAACACTAATAAACAGGTACTGAAAACTCTGCAGAGTTTTGTCGTGAACAAAGCTGGTGAGCTGGTGGCCCTAATAACATTCCAGCCAGAAACTTCAACTTCATTATGTTATTGTAATTTCCATTTATTTATGACTAGCTCTTGCCCGCGGCTCCGCGCGGATGTTGGTCGCTTTTCGCATAACCATATATATTTCAAACTTAAAATTGACCATAACTTCTCTTTCCCTTAACCGATTTTGACGAAACAAAGTTTTGACAATACTCCTAATAATATGTAATCCAACTGTGAAAACCGCGTACAAATCCGTTGAGTAGTTTTGAAGTTATAACGTACCAGACAGACAGACAGACAAAAATTCTAAAAATAGATTTTTTGATTCTATGAGTCTTCTTTAACTGCCTGCTATCAGTTTTTTGGAAAAATATTTAATGTACAGACATTCTATTTTTACTGTCTTATTATATGTATATTGATAAACATTATCAATATATTGAAGTTTGTGATTTTATTCTAAGCAATATATATATAGGTATTATAATTTTTAAAGTGCTTGCTCCAGAATCTTTTGATCCGCATGCAATCCAATAGCAACAAATAAACTGAATTCGCGAAACCTTACACATTTGTAAATCGTAGAAAATCGTTTTTCTAATTTTCAATTATAAAACAAAATGTTATACTAAATATCTTTCATGTTATAAATACTTTTGGTAAACAGATTTTAGGCCTAAAATTTTGCGTTTTGCAATTGAATTAAAAATATATTTTTACAGCATTACTTAAACAAATCTTAAAGTAAGAGATAAAACACTAACAACGATGTTTCTTAAAGAAAATTTTTTTTTATCGTAAACTTTTTTACAATTATAGTTAACTAAACTGATTAAATAAAAATGAAAATAAATATAATCAGCTTCTTGGGCGTCTTTAAAGTAAACTTTACCCAGTGATCATAAAGGGTTTTTATCAATTAAGGCTTAATCTAGTCTAAGGTATAAATATAATATTAAAAATAAAAGTGACTAAGTACTTTCTTTATTTGTTCTTGAATAGAAGCTATAATCTTAAGATTACACAACTTACAATCAGCTTAGTATAAACACTTACATCAAATCAATTCAATTAGATAAAAATTCATGAAACGTATAAACTTGAAAGGCTACAAATTTATTTATTTGCTAAATGCTTTTCAACATACGCATGAAATCAAAACGAAAGGAACTTATGTACGAGTATTATTTTAATATAAACAATATTGAGGTTTTTCGTAAGTAATAAAAATCTTCGAAATATATTAAAATGTTTAAAAGAAAATATTCATAGTTAAAATTTATTTATTTTAATTTAATTTTGTATACGTTATGTATAACTCTTGTGAGGCATGAGGTTATTTTTATTTAAACATTTACTTAAAAAATAAATAAATATGTGGTCTATTATTAAGTTATTGGTCAATGTTGAACGCTTCGACAGCACAAAGGACTATTGTGGTGAGATCGTATTACAGACAAGAGATAGTCCTCAAAGCCATTATCAGACGCTCAGATTGTCTGCATCCTTTCGATGCCTTTACGACGATTTGTCTGATGAACCTTAAGTTGAACTTTGTAGTAATTAAGTGCCTTGTCTTCAATAGAATATTTTCTAAGGGTAAATTTTTTTCATCACGATTTATCTCTAATCTTGAAGAAAGTAAAATTAATAATATTATTTTATTCACTTTATTAATATTAATACAATATTACTATTAATTTAAGATATGTTGACTAAATAATATTTAAAGGCTAGTTAGATATCGAAGTTGTAATCAGATATGCTTAATACCATGTAGATCCACAAGATAAAATCCATTTTCAATGGTAATAAATTTTTTTGATTATCCTACTATTTTATCAAGGTAATATTACAAAATATAAATAATATGTTATTTATTCTTTATTAAATAATCACATTATGATGTGAATTTACATAATGTATTGCAAAGAAAGTACAGTAGTGCTGAAAAGTGCTTTTAATTGACTTATTATTTCTCTGTCAAGAACCGATTACACCGTACAAAGTTTTTTGACTAAGATACTTTTTAATAAATCCACTTGAATGAATTATAAAATTAAATCTTTTCCAAATACTTCAACTTCCTGACATAATACAATTTTCTGCACGACTGTAAGACTTCTAGATAATATCTATGTAAATGGCTCGCTGGTAGTTTTTTCTCGACTTGACAGTTCTTTCACGTACAACTTAAATTAACCTGACCTATTTCAGCAGCACTTAATCTTGCTCTATACATACTACTAAGAGAGTAATCTGTGTTCTAACACTAAGTTTATTAATGCGTGTAATTTAAGAGACAGTTTATTTGGCATAACAATTGCATTATATATGAAACAGTGACGTTGTTTTATAATTATAACTGGTTTTTGGCACAGTGTCGTTAGCGTAATGTGCTTAAAAATTGTATTTGTCAAGTAAAAAAAATATCTTCGTATTTTCTGCTATTAGGATTTAAGCATCCGAAAATATGAAGCTTAATATTCGGAATATGACACAATTAAATAATATTATTACTTTTTGAGATGTATTTTTCTAAACCTATTATAATTATTAAAAATTAAAAAAAGGCGTATCGATGGAAATAATTTATTTTTATTTTCTCTATTTAATCATTAAAAAAATCTCAAACTAGGAAGGTATTTGCTTGAGAGCTCCGCAATATAAATTTTCAGTAAATATTGCGGTGTCAATCTTCCCACGTTTTCGAAATAATAGTTTAAGAGACAAGTATAATGATTAAATGAAATAAATATTATTTAGAGTAAGAATTTTCATCTACGAAATTTATTTCAAAAGTTTTAGGTATAAAGAAAACATTTAATTGCATAATTCATTTAGAAGCACAATGTGAATTTGTGCAAAAAAGTTGGTATAAATAAGGGCGAGAGTAAAGATTACCGATAGTCTCGCTCGAGCTGTCGCAGCGTACGGACCTCTTCAAAGTAAAGGATTCATCAAACTTCTTTATTTTTTCATTACCTTCAGGATTAGCTTCAAGATCCTGAGATCCTGACGGCATTCAAGAATAGAGGCATAGGTGTTGTCAGTTATGCTGACGTCACTCTTTTTAAAAAACATGGCTTGGACCCTACTCCGACATATATAATATATGATTCACACACATACACATATATATATATATTTTTTTTTCTTATCTATGGTAATATTTATATAACTCTTTTTATAGATGTCACCAGAATGACCACCTGCGCGACCACCTGTGCAACTTTAGTCAGAACAATGAGTTTTGGTTGGTGTAAAAAGAAGCGAGAATATACATTAAAACCAATAAAGGTAAGAAAGTTTTTAATTTAGCATTCGTTTTGTCTATCAGGTTTACAAATAGGGCCCCCGAGAAACCGCGGCACCCCAGGGCAATGCGACCGATGCTAACTATACGGCCACACGCAAAGGTTCTGTTATTCACGCTTTCTCAGATGTCCTAAAGCGCCGCATTGGGTGAATGTAGGGTGATACCCCAACAGAGCCCGGCAGCCGGCTCCCATCCCAGCTACGCCTGTAACTAATGCCTCGCAAAGTAACTATTGTAACGCTAGGTGCGTTACAATAGAACCGACAGCCCCCCATGTACCCCAGACTCCTAAGGTGACACTGGACCCCCAGGCAACCCACGCAACCACCGGCAATCGGCCTGGCAGCCGACTTGCACCTAGTCTGCGACATCGCAAGTCTCATAGACCGCGCGGAGATGCAGACATTCGCCGCAAAAGCTAAGAGCTTTGATGGCAATTCTCAGGCCCGCATGCTGGTAACGTACCAGCACGCGGGCATGGTGAGTGCCGTGGGAGCGTTTCTAGCCAATGGCAATTAGCAACAAAGATAGGCATCCCAGACACTCCTCCTCGATCCTGACAATAAACATTTGACAGTACAGACACAAATATCCTCAAGACACACCAAGACTACATATACACACCACGCCGCCTTCCCTGGCGTCCCGATTCATACACGTCGCTCCGGCGGTCTGCCGTCGGGAGGCGTCATGCAGTCCCATCACCCGATGCCATTCTCCCCTTCAATGAAGTCCTAAGACGAGATCCGGTCTGTTAGAGGCACCCTTTTGACTGGCGTAGACCCTCTCAGACCCTTTAGATGCGAATTAAACGAGGAGGTCCCATCGGGTAATCCACCTCTCCCAGTGAAGATGGTATATCCCATGGGGTTAACAATTGGTCAAGTCGAAACAAAAAAAAAATTATAAACAGTCTCGCTCGAGCCGTTGCAGGGAACAGACTTCTTCGAAGTAACGGATTCGTTAAACCGGCTGTAAGGCTACTTTAAAAACCCTTAGAGCCTGACGACAGTCAAGAATAAAGTCATTAAGATAGTTCAGGTGCTGGCTCTAAACAGTTTTGCTTTTCTTTACTGAAAATATTTTACACTGATTTAGTGGAAAAGACCTATTATAACCCCTTATCGTTTTATCATTGTGAAGGCTTGAACCGTCTACATAGAAATTTGCCGTCAGACGACGAACAAAGAACTTAATCACTGCACAGTTCAGTTTAAGATTCATAAGCCGCAAAGACATCAAAAGGATGCAGACAATCAGTTGAAGATGGAGCATTATTGAGCCATTATTGAGCATCACCGCCCGCCGATACGATCTAAATACAATAGTTCTTTGTGCTTTCGAAGCGTTAAACACTGACCAAGATCTGTAAAATGGCGCACGAATCTGCTTACATCTTTTTAATTTCTTGTTAAGAAGAGATTTTTTATATTATAAATGTATAAATAATACATTGACTTACGATAGTAATGTACATTATTTATATATAAAAAAGATATGAAATAATAAAATAGCAACACATAAATGTACGTGAAGATATAGTTAGTCATAAATATAATTGGTTTTGAATAGCATTTGATAAATTAAATAAGTTAGTAATTACGATGTTTTCTTCAAATAATCGTTTACAATAAGTAACTTCGCTCTCTCTATAGTACACTCTGAATATTAACATATTGAGGCGTAGTTCCTAAAATAATAATGTCCCTTTACACAAGAATTTATTTATATATTTAATATATTATTTTTAACTTACAATATATCAATATCTGTTGTGAGTACTGAGTTTAAACATGCTTAAGAAGCCAGTGATAAGAATGAGGAATTTTATTTTAAAAAGTTGATACGTTACTAATTGATCGAAATTTACAATAAAATAAATATTTATTATTAGTATTTATATTGTACTTTACGAATTATTTTAGTATATGTAAGTTATGTTTTATATAAATATTCTCTCACTCTAAACACTCTACAGTGATACATTTACTTCACGAAGAAAAAGCTAGAATTAAAATCAAAAAAAGCTAGCAAGTAAAGTAAAACTTATAAAATATACCACCTTGTAACACTAGTCTTAAATTTAAAAAACGATTTTCTGTGAGAGTTTTCATAGATTCACCTTTTCGTTTTATATTGGATCTTATTCGAAATATAAGATACTGGAACAAGAAATTTATATGTATACATATATACTATTCTTAACATATTCCAATAATAACTGTTTTGACATAACATATATAATATTTTTAATAAACAAATGGAAACGACAATGCAACGCTTTGTTGTTGCTCTTATGACTTATAACTAATAACTAATTTAATGCTAACCGCTACAGCGCAAAACATCAAAAACTTTATAATTGTTATAAATAAATAAGAACTTTGTAGTAAAAAAGAAATCAATATTAAAATAGTTGTATTTGTTTTCGGAACACGTTATTATTATAAACTTATATGTACCACGATGTTAACTACGCGCAACATTTAAAAAATAAATCATCGCCGAACATCGCCGGGGAAACATGTATGTATGGATAAAATATCATATAACGAGTGACGTTGCTGACTCAGTGGAACGAAACCAAGCCGTGTGAACCAGAAGATCCCTGACACCACACGAGCAATGGAATGAGATTGCTATCCTAACATCGGGGCAATCATGTAGTCTTAGGTATAGGTTATAAGTTTTAATATGTAATTCTTATTGCAACATACATATAAGTAAGTTTCGTAGTTTTCCTGGAACCTCTGATTGCTGGAAACGCACCCTACATAATGTTATACAACATATGAAGATAAGGTTTACAAAACGACCGTGTTTACTTTTTTCTAAGTACTAACACAAAAAGTCTAAATGTACTGCAAATATAAGGCCGTCTGTATTTATCGTATTTAATTTAATTTGTATAAAATTTTTTGATCAGTTGCAGAAAAACGAATATCTCCTTTCTGTATTAATTAATAATTGAGATATATCGGTTGCATAAAAATACTTTATAAAATCTCTATATAAAGTTTAACAGGAAACAGAATGAGGTAAAGTTTTAATGACTTGTTCTTACTTGAACATACACTCCCAAAGATAACAATAATTTTATAAGAAAAACATGTCTGTCAAAGCAGTAACTGTGAAATGGGTTTGTAATTACGAAATTTCCCAACTCATAAAATTAATTTAAATCTCGCTAACTCATTTTGTTACCTGTTGTATCTTTAACATGAATACGAGATAAAATTAAAACCTTCTGAACTGTTGTTCAAGCAAGTATGTTATGAATACTTTGTTACTATTTTACAATGTTGATTTAGCGAAATTTTAAAGTAGTTTCATTTCATAGATTTTTCAAACTAAACGAAATTAAACGTTTTTATAAAAGATATATAACGAAAAAACTATAAATTTATTAAGTAATTCTATATATTTTAAGTGATTTTTTTAAAATAAATACTGAATATTTATATTGCATAATTTCTAAGTCGATTCTTCATGTTTAATTGTTGTAAGTTCTCTACTATAGTAGAATTTCCTCGAAGAATAGTCCCGCGTATGAAAACTGAACACATTGGTATGTCCCGAGGCATATTGAAACGACTTCTAAACTATGAAAATCTCAAACAAACTTTGACCTCTTGTGATGAAGTCATGTGAAGATAAAGTTTATCTTAAATTATGTTACAAGCCTAAGGACAAATTCACAAATATTTTCTTATCTTATATAATCGTATTATTTAATTTACCCTCATATAACAAATTTCAAATATCTGAAATATGTGATGTATATTTCTAAATAAAATACAACAACGGAGAAGGTTTATACCGTTTAAAATTACAATTATAGGAACTGATTTCTTTTTTAATTCGTAAATTAGGTTTATGAACTCAAAATTATATTATATAATACAATGAACAAACATACCTAGTAGAATTAAGATTATATACTAGTTAAAGGTCATGTATTCTCGTTCCTTTAGTTGCTGAGTTTGTGGTGTCAGTAGTGTCAATGCTGTATAAGCAAATAATCCCTAACTCTAAGCTCAAGACCAAAAAATACAGGCCATTGTTATAGGTAAACCGGGTCAACCGCAAAACCTATACAGACTAAAAAGATAGTAGCAAGACTAAACACATCCTCAAAGAACAGTTTAAACTTCAAACCCGGAAACTTAAATGTCAAGGAACTGCACAATAGACACAAACACATGGATGCAATCTGCTTCGTCGAAGCAAAAGCTTTTGAAAAAATTTGGTACAATCCCTTGATTTATCATCTATTTGAACTAAAATTGTTTGACAGGCTCGTGCATATTATATGAACTTTCTTGTCATACCCTCCGGAGTGCAAAAGCTAGAGTGCCTCAGACCTCCATCGTCTCCCCAATTCCATACTCTATATATATACCGATTCATAAAAAGCCAATAAACCTAGTCCCATCCCCAGATAACAACTCAAATTGAGGTTGCAATTTATGCGCTTATCTACAGACGAACCCTGGTTCATCAGAAACTCCGATAGTAATTTTTAACTTACTTTGACAGTTATACCTTCGAGAAGATCTGAAAGAAGTCTTTTGAGATCGCAATATCGCATCCAAATCTGTTCGTCGTCAAAGTGACTGACTTGTCAACGTCTCCCAACTCCATAATAGGCAAAAAAGATCCTAAAACATACTATTACACAATGATTACAAAATAACAGTTTTTTAAATGTCGTTCCGTCTTTCTGCCATCACAGGATAAATTTTTACTTCCTTTCAACGACGCCTTAAACCAAGGTCCATCCTCTTAGAAGCACCCTTTTGAGAGGCGTATCCTCCGGGCCTTCCAGGCCCCCCAGGCCCTTTTTCAATGGTAGATCCCTGAGAAGAAGAGAACTAGTTGATTTGAAGTGCGAGCTCAAAAATTTAAGTAATTCATCATGAATCCGGTAAACACAATAGTTTAGAATGAGGAAATAAGTAATTTTTCCTTTTGCTTATTCCCAAATTCTCTAAACATAAACGCCATGTTTGTTGTTGATATCATAACTCACTCACTAATAAGGATTTGCTATAGCATAATCCATCCACCTTAATCATAATGAAAATTCAAGCTGTGGTGGGTGGCAGAAAGCTGGTTATTAAATCAAATTACACATTTTTGCAAAGAATTCCTTCCTTGTCAAAACAGAATGCAAAATGAATCCTCTTTGATATGTTTAAATAGGTTAAAAAGTTATCATAGATAAAATGGCTTATCGAAAACTAAACCGAAAATTTGCCTTGACTTGGCCTATAAATTTGATATATTTAAGTTAAAAATACATACAATACAGGTAGTGTTTAAATAAGACATTATAATAAGGGCGAAGATAGCTGACTGTTAGGGGATCGTTTTGAATACGAGAGGAAGTATTAACTCAGCTAAGGAAAAATATACATTAAAAGAAACTTTTACTGTGATCAAATATTTTAATTGTTTACAATAGAAATTTACTTTTTTTTAACAAAAATACAGACAGTAGTTTTTTACAATTACAGTTTTTGATAATACTTCAGCCAAACCAACAACTTTATTTATCTGTATCATTAACACGAGTATGTTACGTCAAAGTATTCACTGAAAGGTACTAAGTTTTAACTGAAGATGAATTAATACTTTTGAAATCTGTATGAGCATTGAATTAAGGCGAATTTACAAATAATTTCATTAAGATACTTTCATCACAATAAAGTTAATTGTAATCAAAGCTACTTAGGGACGACGTCTCTTCTTCAAAATCTTCTGCTCGTAGAACTTTCATCAGTCAAATACTTACTGTAAATAAACCACAGTCACCCGCATGATTCAACCAGTTATTATAATGAGACCAACTTCTGACAGCAGATAAATAGTTCCATTCAGGTTATACGAAGTTGTTTTTAATAAGAATTTTAGGTATAGAGTGACTAAAAAATTACCTTGATATAAAATAGTCGCTTGGTTGTTGTAAGCGGATCCAATTATTATACACTGCTACACAAATATTTTGCGAGAGGAATCTATGATGTTTTTATTTTATTATAAAATTAAAAAAAAAACTATAATACAGAGGTTGAAATAATTTGTTTTATTTATAAATAGGATATCGTTCGCGGTAAATAGATTTATTAGCGATTTAAGATTTTAGTTTATGTTGCAAAAAAAAAATTGAAACAAGAAGAAACTATTATAACAGGCTAATTTAAAGGGATTTTAATGTGACCGTTTTGAAACTGATACTTTCAAAGTATAGATGGAGAATTAAAAGAAAATGATTTCTATTTTAAAGGTGTAGAGTTCATATTGAGTCTCGGATGTGAACTTAATTTCACCAACCTTCATACATTATTCGACTCGGAGCATTCTGTAGCACTCGGAATATTTGGAGGCAGCGCTGGAACTAAGAGGCTATACGCGTTAATACAGAACTGCTTTAATTTCATTATTTACATATGTATTGTGTTCAATTACGAGTATTATTTTAAATAACACGATTTTCACACAATATCCGAAATATAATCTTATTATTCCATAAATATGTAGAGAATTAATGTTAATGTAACTTAATTCCAGTCAAAAATTTATATTATTAAAAAAAAAAACATTTCAAACCACATTCATGAATGTTTTAATGAATTCATCAAGGAATAAATGGACTGGTTAAATAATCATATTATCTTTATTACATGCTGGCTCATGCTTGTACTCAGAATATAACAAATATTAATACAATTACAGCTGTATTGTATAATGTATATTTACATTATAATGTATAATTAAAAGACAGCATGTGTGAAATTGTTTATTTTTATGATAATAAAGCTTTTTTATGTGAAAGGTGGCAGACGGCCTACTTGATGGGCATAGATGTTGCGGATAAGTTGCCAACCTGGGATGTTGGGAGGGATGGGAATAAGGAAATGGCAGGAAAGGTTGGGAACGGGAAAAGGGCAACCGGCTCTCTAACTCATCGGACGAAACGCAGCTACTAAAGGCTACTTCACGCCGATCTTTTGTGAGAGGGTGGTACGTCCCCAGTCGAGCCAGCCCAGTTTGAGCTGTAGTAACTTGAACACAGCTAGGCTCTACCGCCTCAAGAAATTAGCTTTTAATTAAATAGAAACATGTTTTCACATTAAGTTCTAGAGTTCTAGAGATTCTAGAGATTCTAGTATTTCATCATCATCATCATCAGCTTATCGGAGCCCAATTTTTTACAAAAGCCTCTTCCCACATGGAAAAGGTTAGAGCATCGATCACCAAGCTGGCTCAAAGCTGATTGGCGATTTCAAACTCATAATTTCAAATAAATGATGTGTAATTAGTTCTAGTATTTAGTGATTATTATTAATTTAGATTTTAGATATAAAGAATAAATCAGTTTGCAGACCTTTTTAATTTTATTATATTGAACTTTATCGTATTTTTTAAGTGCATTTATTTTAAGTAGCAAAAAAAAAAATAAACAAAAAAAAAAGATAACGGTGTACATTTAACTAATATCCTAGAACTAATCTTTTACTATAAAACTCTTTGTTATTTATATTTTAATATGATGAATATTATATTAAAAACAAATATATGATAGATTATTTATGTATCTTAATTATTAAAAGGCCTTTGTCGTCCTTAATGGAAGTAACATTTATTAATTCGCTGATAATGTACATGAAATACTTTATTAATGGACAGAAATATAATAGTAGTATATTTAATCACGAGAAATATGAATTAATTATTTTTGCATTTACAATTAATTTTACTAAGAAAATTAAATATATGTTACTCTGGTTATTCAAAGAAATTAAGATACGGTAACATTAAATACATATAACAAGAAACCATCGTACAATGGATGGATTAGTTGAAAAACCCTCGTGTATAACCAGCTTAAGACAGTATTGGCAGTAATTAAATCAAAGACTGTCATGACAAAAACATGTTGCGTCTTTATTTCAATTAATTTAATTAATAATTGTTAATAAAAAAAATTATTTAATTAATAATTATTAATAACAATTTTAATTTAATTAATAATTTTAATTAAAAGTTAAAATATTCATTATAATGTAATGATAGCTATCGTGATACATTCCTACTCTGTTCGTTTCATGTTGGGATGATATTTCTTTAGTGAGATAAATAGGAGGCATTCGTGGAAATATCTGCTTTATTGTCTCAGTACATTTTGCGGAATAGAAAAAAAAAAACAACAAAATTATATGCAAGTTACCTGCGAGGCATATTTACTTTGTTGATTAGGGGATTGCTAAAAAATATTACTACTTTTTGATATGAAAATTGCAAATTCTTATAATAAAAAAAAGAATACCTTGATTGCGTATCGAAATGAATGAATAGTAAGCCAGGAAATTAAGTAACCGTTTGTGGTAAATGACAAATAACAAGACAAACTGGCAGACGTTTTCATCTCGTTTTCCCGTGATCACGGTTGCTGCGAAGTAACCGAAACGTCGGGAGTATGTAGTTCAAAATAATTAAAAAAACGCATAGAAATCAGAAAATATAGTTTTATTAAAATGATCACTAACGAAAGTGTTAGATCTCATAATGACATTGACCTTAGTCTTGCTGTTCATACCATAATTCAATTACTATACATCGTCCTAAGGACATCGTCCATTAATTTGGGAACACTATTTTATAATATAATACCGTATCTAAATTATGCAACGGTTAAGTGAAAATAAAAATATTTAAAATGGATTTTAAAACCTCAGTCTCAAGTGCGGTTTCCGTCCAAGTTTTTCGTACTCACAGGGAATTACACTACACGCGCCTTAATTGGCCGAAACTGCAATTGGCACTTAAATTTCAACTGTTGTCGCTAAGTATAAAACGCTGTATTTTTACTTAACCACATTACAATATATTAAACACACATTATTTCTTTTGCTTTACTTTTGTGTAACATTATGTGATAGTACTGAGATACAGTAGAAGAGAAAAGTGCTTTAATTGAATATGATACGGCAACGTTTCTAAACCAATTATGGCACACAATTAAGATTTCAAGTTAGACACTTCAAATTCAAACCAATTTAATGTCTAATAAAAAGGAATCCTACTTAAATATATATATATATATATATATCACACAGACACTATACATATACAACCACGTATACAGATACTTTTATCTGTATAACCCTAAGACTTCTTGATAATATCAAAGGGATTGGCTGGCTGGTATTGATCACGTCTTGATAGCTATTTTACTCACAACTTAATTTAACCCGATCTGTTTCAGCAAGGCTAAATTCAAAGATACTGCAAACAATATAATCAGTATCTTTTTAAAACAAATATATCGTACTTAACCTTTGAGTATTCTTGTTTCCATTTAAGTTATTAAAATATATCACGTAATCAATTATTGTAATTAATTTTATCAACTTATTAATTGAGATGTTTCAAATCTTTTCCAAGTAAACAAAAATTACAACGTATATTACATTGCTTTGTTTAAATTTCCTGTTATCAACACGTTACGTATTTAAACTTCCTTTAGAACATTAGCAAAGAAACCTCCGTATCTGCGTCTGTTTGTTCGTCACTGATCGATCTTCAGATAAGAGGAGCGAGTCTATAGAATTCGTCTTCATTTAACACAATTTCTATTCCTCCGACCAAAGCAGACCAACTTTATGTTCCGACATTGATTAATTCTAAACGTGCTTTCAAATAAATTAAATATACAAAGAAAATTAATTTATTTATTATATTAAAGCTTCAACTTTTACTTTAATAATAAAAATTTTTTTCTTGATCCATATATTTTAAAGTTATAGATATCCGATGACGTCTTTTCTACGTGGTTTTAATATTTTTTGTTCTTGACAGTATATTTTTTATAATTACTTTAATTGAACCAGACTCATACAAAACATACGAGAAGATAATTGCATACAAAACTTATCCAAACTCGAGCACCAATACTAGTATTAAATAATTGATCTTCATATGAAATTAACAACCACTAAAGCGAAAAATATGAAACTTTTATGAAAAAAGTATCTCTTGTTACAGCAAAATTATAAACATACTTTTTACTGTATTGAAAACTTAATAAACTATTCATATGGTAAGTTTTGGGGGATGTGTCCCATAAATTATGAAAGCATAATGTTCGTCTGTTTAAATTTATACTAAAAGTATGTGTCTTTATAAATTGTATTGTCATTTTATAACATGGCCTTACACTCCTGGACTCTAGTCAAAACACGTAGCTCGATAAGCAAAGGCGTTTCGAACCAGGTCTCAGAAATATGTAGGAACCAGGTCTCAGAAATATGTAGGAACCAGGTCTCAGAAATATGTAGGAACCAGGTCTCTGAAATATGTATCATGGGAATTGTTTAAGTTATTGGGTTATACGAAGTTCTTTTATTATTTTTTTGTTACAACTCACGAAGCGTACTCGTATATAATGTGTATTTAAAAAAATAAACTAAACTTTCGCGTGTTTTAATGATTTTAAAACCAATCAAATTTATTTCGTTCTCGTTGGAATGCTTTAAGATATTTATTTTATAAGAAAAACATGTCTGTCAAAGCAATAACTGTGAAATGGGTTTGTAATTACGAAATTTCCCAACTCATAAAATTAATTTAAATCTCGCTAACTCATTTTGTTACCTGTTGTATCTTTAACATGAATACGAGATAAAATTAAAACCTTCTGAATTGTTGTTCAAGCAAGTATGTTATTAATACTTTGTATTAATGTATTTTAATGACGACTCAATCCACACAATGTCAATTTAATTTCAGATATCTAAAAACATGTCTTCATTAAACATTTGCTTAAAATGCAAAAATAAAATATAAGTTATATATTTTTTTATATATCAAAATTATAATAAGGTCTCCGCTTCTGAAATGTCACATTTACTTGTGACTCTATATTATGGTGTAATTAAATATTTATAAATATAAAAAATATCTCTTCCAAACAGTTTGTATAAGAATGAATAGTTCCGGGGATAAAAACTGTAATACAATGCTATATCCCGAGGCGTATTGAAACGACTTCTAAACTAAAAAAATATCTCAGACCATCTCCGCCCTCTTGCGATGAAGCAATGAGATGATAGGCTTTATCTCAAATAACCTTAAAAGCCTAAGGACAACTTGACAAATATTTCCTTTTCTTATAAAATCATATTGTTTTATTTGTTACTATTTCGTCTTGATATATTTTATTTACAATAATGATAGCAAATTATTATAGATATCTCTCATAAATTTACTTCTTGTAAACATAATAATAGTACTAAAAAAATTTGTATTGATTTAAATTGTTGTAACAAGTGAGTCGATAGTGTTACTTGTAGAAGGAACCTTAATGCTATTATAGATATAGTATAAATAATTTTCCATAAGAATTAAGTTTATAGAGATCTTTTAGCATTCAAATAGAATAAGTTATTTTATGGGAAAGGTAGCAAACGAGCGGACAGCATACTTGGTGGGCAGTAGTCACAGGCGCCCATGGACATCCGCAACAAAAGATATATTACGGATGCGTTGCTGATCTTGATTGTTGAGGAAAAAGGTGGGAATATGGAAATGCCAGGAAAGGTTGGGAAAGGGAAAGGGTTTCTATCTTACTCATCGTACGAAACGCAGCCGTTAAAAACTACTTCACGCGGATATTCTGTGAGATGTGTCCCCGGTCGAGCCAGCCCATGATCGAGCTGTATCTAATTGACCACAGCTAGGCTCGACCAGCTTACAAAATTTTATTAAAATATTATTAATAACAGTTAACCTTAAGTAATTATATCATTATTTTATCGAATGGATTTGATATAAACAACATAAAAATGAACTGAGGGTATGCCCGTCCTATGTTCAATTAATGTAAATTTATCAACACTCTCTGTTCTTTATAAAAAAATAAATTGAAGTAATTTTTATATTACTATATTTTTTATTCAACATTTCGTTTTAATTAAAACATGATATCCATGTATATTATATTACATTTTGATATAAATTTTGATGTTAACTAAATATAAAACAGTGTATAATTTTAATTTTATTATTAAATATACAGATAAACATGGATATAGGTATGAGGGTGTATATTTTTGTAAACATTGGGACAGTAAAAAAGGGATAATACTGTAACCTTGTAGTTTTGTTTAATCAAAGATCTAAATAAATTATCTGAAGAATAAGTAGAATTACTCGATCCAACCAATTATAATTTAAAAAATTACTTGACTAAGACACTTTCTCGTACTGGGCGTGGTAGTGATTTTTTCACTGTACATTTTAACTATCATTACACAAATATAATAACGTATTATAAAATAATCTGGACTTGCAAAACTATGTAATAAAATATTTTTTTTGCCAAAAAGTTTGTTTGTATTTAAATCATATTTATTTTATTCTATGAATATTCATTTAAATTTGAATAAAAGGTAGATTTTTTCGAATTTTATTATAGAAACAGTAACAATAAACTATTAAGTATAAGAAAATCAAATTTATTACTTAGATAAAAAAAAAATGAACCTTAAGACGATATTTTCAATTTTTTATGTAAGTGGTAGTGCCTAGCTGCTAGCTGTGGTCAAGTTACTGCAGCTCGAACATGGGCCGGCTCGACCGGGGAAGTACCACCATCTCACAGAAGATCGGCGTGAAGTAGTCTTTAATGGCTGCGTTTGCCCGGTTTCCCTTTCCCTTTTCCCACCCTTTCCTACCCCTTCCCATTTACCTCCCTTTCCCACTTTTTCCTTCCCCTCTTCCCTAATCGTGGGCGGCAACACATCCGCAAATCTATGTTGCGGATGTTCATTGGCGACGATACTACCTCCATCAGGTAGGAAGTCTACTCTGTTGCCCCCTTTAGAATAAAAAAAAATTTTGTTTAAATTGTCACACTAAAATTTGCACAACTTATCTTTGTTAGAAATAAACTAAAACGGAATCAGTTGTCCTTTAATAAGTTGACCTTTTGTTATAAAAGGAGGCTCTTAAGATAATGGTCTTAAGCACCAAATTCACTTAGACTTAATTGTTACGGAGAGCTGGAGGTCGGGAAGAAATTATTTTATTAACCTTTCATTGGATTGAGAGAAACTTTCTTATAAATATATTACAATAGAGATTTAAATTATAAATGATAATCATCATTTAGAATTTTTTGTAAAGAAGTTACGTTATTTTTATCTTTAATGCTCAAAAACAGCTTTACGGTTTAGAAAACTTTCATTTTTACATTACTTTTGAAATATCGTTGAGAAAAATATTAAAACAGTACATAATTTTATACGTTTAAATATGGTCATAGATATTTTTTTCTCGATTATAAATCAGTTTGTACGTAAACGTGACGTGATATAAACAGAAATAAAAAAGTTTATATCGAAAATACAATCGATGTTTAATATATAAAACAATATGCTTGTTATTCTGTATGATATGTGCGTTCAAAATATATATACGTACCTATGAGGTACTAAAACGGATCAATTCTCATAATGAGATCTAAGATTTTAGCGAGTTTTATTCATTTAAATGAAACTAGTGTTATTCGGATTTACTACGCGGATTTTATTATTTAAAAACTACATAATCCCGACGTTTCGGTTACTTTGCAGCAACCGTGATCACGGGCAGACGAGGTGTCAATTCTCATCAGAGTTCCAACAACCTAACAATGAAGGCTAAGAGTGATAAGTACAATAACAATTATATTAAATAAATAAAATTTTCCTAAATGAGAGATGTCTTGATTTCCTCTCATCAGCTCCACTCCAATTACTTTCTTCTCCAGAATACTACAAGATTGAATATGGAGTTATGTGTCCAAAATGACGAAGTCTACATATTACATGTAGCAAGAACTTTTAAATTTAATATCCTTATTATATTTTTTAATTGTTTAATATAATTAAGTTACTGAATATCTTCGAACTTCAATTCTATTAGTTTTTGATAAATTGATGTCAGGCATGTTTTCACATCAAACGAAATTCGGTTGTCGTTTATTATTTGACAAATTTTTTGTTAAACTTTTTTTATAATAATTTGCACTCCTAAAGTTACAGGAGCCAGAGAGTAGTTTTAAAACAAACTTTCTGCGAATAAAAGCAAACAACTATTGAAAGTAAACTTTATAATAACGGCCAAGATAGCGAATCGCTGGAGGCTCGTTTTGAATTTGACTGTAAACGTTCACTTGAATGGAGAAAAATAATAATTTAACAAAGGCACCAGCCATTGTGACGGAAGATTGTTATCTTTAGTCTATTTTAGATTAGATTAGATGTTATGTTTAATTTTTTTAACATATTAAAGTATATTTTTAATATAATCAAAATATTTTCGAAAATTTCAAACGGCAAACATTTACAGAAAGATGTCTACTATTAATCCGATGTCAAATTGTGGTTATAACACTGTCTTCGAAACTATCTAGCGATACAATAGGGTGTTTATCTGAAACCTTAATACGAATATGCGAAGTCAATCTATAAACCGACAGTATCAAAGTTAACTTAACTTAGTATTCGAAAATTACAAATCAAAGTACATGACGTGTGGTATGTATGTAAGTACCTATTTATCAATGTAACCATTAAACCGTTTTTGTTTACTCTGATGATGTAAATTTGTACAAGTGTACAGATCTCATCAATTACTATATATAGGTATAAGAGCCAAAAGGCTCTACAACCTGCTAAATTGGGCTCGCTAAGGACTGACATCAGTTTATTTTTGGAACGAGCGTCGAAGGCAGCCCTAGTAGGTTCGTTTCAAATTTGGTTAGGTAGAGATAGTGCTTGGACAGCGGAGGTGAGCGTTTAACTCGCGTAGATAGGGGCTCCTTAAACCTACACCTGGGTCGTTACTACCAAGTCCCAGCACTGTTGAAGCTCCTGTCCCTGCAACGCGATGGTCCCGGCACCCGCACGGTGAAACCATAGAATGCTGAGAGGTTTCGTCCTTCTGTAACAAAATTTTATACCATTACAAATCATTAATTCCTTATTTAATTATTAATTAGCTCAAAAAAAATATTTTTTTATATAAAAAATTAAGTTAAATAAGTTCAAAATAGTAAAATTTTTCATCGAGTTATTTATAAATTTGAAATAAAAGTTCAATTCAATAAAATTTCATCCACAATTCGAACCTGTTTCTGGACGTAACTATTTTTTATAAAAAAATACAGACGAATTGAGAACCCCCTTTTTGGAAGTCATTTAAAAACTTCTGTGTCTCAATGTTCCGTCATATAACGTGTTTCATGACTATAGAAAATAGCCCTCATGATCCAACAAATGATTACTATGAGATACTGACAAGAGATAAATAGTTTCAGTCTATACTCCGTTGACTTTAATGTTAAATATAGTAAGTTTGAAGTTCCCGCAAAGGGTAATTTTGTCGTATTAAGACTGGAAGTATAAAATGAGTAATGTGATATTTAGGCTACCTTTTAAGAATGAAATCTAAAACCTTCGCGATTATTCATTAAAATAAAACTAATATTTTTTGAATATACTACGTGAATTTTATTATTTTTAACGGGCAGACGACATGTCTACCGTGATTACGGCTGCTGAAAAGTAACCTACACGTCGGGATTATGTAGTTTTAAAATAATAAAATTCGCATAGTAAATCCGAAAAATATTAGTTTTATTTTACCTTTTAAGAACTCACAAAATAATTAGATACACTATTTATCTATTCTTTGAGGTTTATTTCTTTTTCTTTCTAGCTTTTTCTTATAGATATCGCCCCTGTCACGTTGTATGGGAGTCTACGTACTAATTTCTAAATTTTTAATTGATATACATCATACTAATTCATTCTTCTGACGATGCTTGTTAATGTGATACAATAATTGTCATTCTTATTATAAATTAATTTTATGCGCACGTAATAAAGTGAGATTCATATTTTTTTAATTAAAATTTTTCTAATTTTTAAAGTAAACTAAAATATAAACGGCCGTGTTAGTCTTTTCACATTTTAAAGATACAAGTTTAATCAAACATGTGGTAATGTATTAGCCTATAAATGCAAATGAATTGTAGAACTATATTGTAAATTATTCTTGTTTATTTCTTAAATGTAGATAAATAAGGTTCGGTTTTCATTGGATTACAATCACAACATAGAGACAAAGACATCTCCCTATATTATATTATCTGTAAACTGTCTCTTCCACTAAACTGTAATTTTTTTATGATGTTGCTCAGCCGCTTACAAGGTTTTAAAATGTAAGAGTATATGATTGAAACCAACAACAAAACACAACATATTTTATTGGAGCACTAAAACGTAGGCGAAATCTTTACTGACGTCAGATTTCGCGTATTTGGACGGAATAAAATCGCTTACCATGTAGAGATATAGAGTTAAAAAAAAAGTAGGAAAGCTCACAATAGTTCAGAAAAAGACTTTATAATGTACAAAAGTAATAAGTACTTAAGTTTTATTTATTTATCTTATGATGTGATAATTTGAAAATGTAACCTATGTAACATTGTTTATTGTATTTACTTGAAGATAATCATATACACGTAGTGGGTCAGCCCAAAAACTTTTGCACATACAGGTTTGTGTTGTAGAGACATTCTTTTCCTACATCAACTCATTCGTCAGGCATAATCTATATATATATTTTACAAACAAAAAAAATTAAACCTAGTTAAATGAAAAAAATAATAACAATATATATATATATAGAAAAAATTACGAAGATATTCCATTTGAATGATTTAAAAGGATGTGATGATATCAGGCTCGTGTGTTTGGAATAACAAGTATTCTGCAATAAACAATGGCGCATTTACTGCGAAAGTAACAATTGGCAGATAGTCGTGACGCGGGTAAATAAATATAATAGATTAAGTGTTTATGCACAATTGTGTTACAATAACAGACAACTGCAGATCAGTTACGAATTTTTCAAAACGATTTATTTATAAAAAACTTACTTTTCCCACTTAATTTACAAATGAACCTAAAGCAATAAATATCAAGTCGCCGAGAAATCAAGGTGAAAGAACAAAATTTACTATACAGAATGTACAAAACTGAATTTAAAACCTTCGGTGTATTAAATAGAGCGCTATTTACAACAAACCGCAAAATTCCACCAATCTGAACCTATTACCATTTGAAGTCGCAGTTTTAGAATTAGTTTCGCCAGACATATGGTATAGGAAAGAGAGGTCGTATATTGTTATAATGTTCGAGAGAGACGGAACATTAACTTTGGATGAGAAGATTTAGTGCAAGTGAAATAAGTCGAGTTAATTTAACTTCTACGTGAGGTTACTGACAAATGGAGAAGCAAAGGAAATGTTCTTAGACGTATAGATTATACGTTTAGTTCGGGATTTACATTATCTACTAGAAAAAAACATGAATGAAACGTATGTATACAGTGACATCTAAAGTATAAACCTAATATTCACTTATTATAATGTCCCGAAGTGTAGAGAAGCATCTGGAACTTGAAAATTTAGTACACTTTTTATAGAATCTATATTATTTTTAATTCATTAATATAATAAAAAAATCTTTTATTAAAAAAATGTTCTTCCCTTATGTCAGAAACCATATAGATTGTATATGTTCTTTTGATTTAGAATAAAAACCTCTCGCCAATTTAATATCTTAATATAAAATTCCTTAGTATCTATTGGAATTCATTTTATAAGAAAGTCATTTTGTAAGCCACTTTACGTGTAGAATCTATGAATAAGATTTGACTAAAGATATAGCTCCTAAGTTTGGAACATTTAAAGGGTAGATTTAACTTTATATATGTCTATATATTGTTTGCTATTGTTGTCATATTCAGTCAGTCAGTAAGTCAGTCAGTCAGTCAGTCAGTCAATCAGTCAGTCAGTCAGTCAGTCACATTAATATATTTAATTATATTTTAACAATCAAAAACATTTTCTTTTTATGCTTTTATCTTTAATTCAACCTAACCATAGAGAAACTTCGACCTTATTACATAAAAATTTGAGGTTAACTTAGTATAAACTGGATTGTACTATTTATCTGTTGTCAAAAATCGGCCTCATAATAATCACATGCGGGAACTTGTCAATCTTTATGGAACACCCTGTATGACTAAAATATAAGACTAAGAATTTTTAGTTGAAAAATTTTAGATAGAAATAATCTTTTGTTACGTATTTAAGTTTTTTGTGAAAGGAACCAAACTTATTTAATTGGTGTTTTCGAAAAGGCAAAAGTTTTGTACATACAAGACAATTCTGAATTAAAACTATTGAGTGTTGCAGTTCCAAAGCCGCAAAACAGATTAATTTATTATTTGTATATACGAAATAGTTATCTTCAACTAATCTACATAACATACTTACTATTGTTCTGATCCCGTCTGCGATTATTCAAATATCTTTAATTTATCTTAAATCTATCTTAACATTAAATACACACCCACCTTTGAATGCTGCAAAAATTAAGTTTCTTTTAAGAACAATACAAAACAAATTAAAGATAAAAACTCTCACAATGGCTGGTTTCTTTGTTAAATTAATATTCTTCCTCATCCAAGTGAAAGTTTACAGTCAAATTCCAAACGAGCCTCCAGCGATTTGTTATCTCCTGTTATTATAAAGTTTACCTTGAAGCGTTCTGGGGTTTTATTCGCACGGAACTTGTTGAAAACTACTTTTGGTCGCGTGTCCTATTACTTCGGGATAGAAAATTAATAAAAATAAATCGATTGAAGGGATAATATTAAAGGAAAACCTATTAATAGAGACCACTCAACCGCTAGAACAGTAAGGAAGTATATCTGCTTCCTGAGATGTCTACTGTATTTAATAACCAAAAAAAATACCTAAATTTTTCAATAGGAATTTGTAAGAAATGTAATGTTTGGCTTTGTTTTAAGCTTATTTGATAAAATAAAGATAAGATAAATCAGCCAATCATCTCTCGGGTTAAAGTTAATCGTGTTTCGTGCATAAAATTGTTTATTTAATATATTACATCGATTAGTTTAATAAATGTCACTTTATTTCAGATATAAAACGATACAGAAGATGCTTTAAAACATATCAGAAAATATTGTAAATCGTTATACTGTTTTGAAGTATTAAGTCGAAGAACAAGACGACTACCCAATACACGTTGGTTCATTCTTGTTAAAGCCGTAATTACCGCTAATGATTCCAATCAAATGTAATCTTTATTATTACATATAATCATAACTAAGTTATCTTCGATCCAATGAAAGGTTAATAAAATAATTTCTTCCCGACCTCCAGCTCTCCGTGACAATTAAGTCTAAGTGAATCTGGTGCATAAGACCATTATCTTAAGAGCCTCCTGTTATAACAAAGGGTCAACTGATTCCTTCCAGTTTATAGCCAGTAAATTCTTTGAACAATTGTCTTAACATAACCTTTATTTCTGATATTTTTTTAATTAATTAAAGATTTTTCCATTACTTTATACCTATATAATCCCGAGTTTAAGGTCCTTAACAGCCACTGATCACGGGCAGACGAGGTGAAAGTGTCTCAAGACATGAAGTTACAAAATATAAAAAACGCATAGTAACCGAAAAGCTTACTTTCATTTAAATGTGTAAATACGAAAATCTTAGATATTATAACCGATTTTGCTGATAAGTATTAATTTTTTTTTTATTTATTAATATATTATATAATATAACCACTTAAAATAACTGTATATATTTTCATTATCTTCAATAAAAAAGAACTGTCCATAGTACGAAGAGCAGACAGCGACATCATTAGTTGACTATCAGACGGCCATATCACTTGGTTCATTGTAACACCTTTACCACATTTAATTTTGATACATTATATTTATATGTATTCATAACATACTTGCTTGAACAACAGTTCAGAAGGTTTTAATTTTTCTCGTATTCATGTTAAGGATACAACAGGTAACAAAATGAGTTAGCGAGATTTAAATTAATTTTATGAGATGGGAAATTTCGTTATTACAAACCCATTTCACAGTTATTACTTCGACAGACATGTTTTTCTTATAAAATAAATATCTTCAAGCATTCCAACGAGAACGAAATTAATTTGATTGGTTTTACAACAAAAAAAAGCAAAAGCTCAGTTTTAGTCTATTACAATACCTTATATGTAATTACACTTTGTGAGTTATAACAAAAAAAATCCTTACGAAAAACAGAAATATTATATACCTACCTTCGCTTAACTAAAATCAAAATCTTAAAAGAGATAAGGACTTTTCAAGATATAATATTTACTCACTATTTTAAGATACATAATTATTGAAAGATCGGAATATCTATAATTTATGAAAGATGACAAACCACAAATCCTCGCTCGTGAAGACAGGTACATACCGAGGTCAATCCACGAGGTTATTCATATTAAAAAACATCCCAATTTCAATAGACAGGATGACTGGAATCTATCCTACACCTGGGACCCCCTCCTTAAAAATATAAAATCCCATGTCCGTGACCACACAGCAGGACCTCGCGACACCGTAAGCGCATTCTGCCGGCATCCAGAGCGGTACGCCAGAAAATTAAGAAATCGCTGGCGGTAGATGATAAATAACAGGACCAAATGACAGACATTCACATGTCGTCTGCCCGTGATCACGGTTGTTGAAATGTCGGGAGTACGTAGTTTTTACATAAATAAATCACGTTTAGTTTATCCGAAAAATATTCGTTTCATTTAAACTACAATATATTTTGCAGTGAAACAAGACATTTTTAAAGAAAACAGGATTTGGTATACGCACATTATTTATTTCTTAATAATAATATATTTATGAAATTAACAACTGCATATTAAATCTGAAATTATCAAATTATAGTTTTAAATGATTGTATTTTTTTTATTAATAAATTATATAACATAGAAATCTCATGAACATCATATTCTTCGTAAAAACTATCTGTATAAAATATGTGGTCCATTATTAAGTTATTGGTCAGTGTTGAACGCTTCGACAGCACAAAGGACTATTGTGGCGAGATCGTATTACAGACAAGAGATGATCCTCAAAGCCCCATTATCAGACGCTCAGATTGTCTGCATCCTTTCGATGCCTTTACGACGATTTGTCTGATGAACCTTAAGTTGAACTTTGTAGTAATTAAGTTCCTTATCTGGAATAAGAGATTAATTTAAATTCAGATTGTTTAAGCCTTTGCAGCAATATATAAAAGTTATTCCAAATTAATTCTATTTCTCTTCATCGATGTTAACTAATTATTTCAAGACACGATGAAAGAACAAGACACGATGTAAGAAAACTTTAGAAAGTCTAGAGCTGGCCTAGACATTGTTAACTACTAAAAATGCTTAAAACCTCTCATATGCATAGCCAATCAAACAAGTCTAAAAATAAAGAATATAGCAAAAACATTTATCTTAAACACGAGGAATGACATTAGAATATAATATGTTTTTACTACTCCTTATAACTGTATTTGCCACTCGCATTCATAATGTTATATATTTTCTAATTGTAAAGTCTTAATTAATGTCATTACTTGAGTCAGGAGTTTAAGTTTTAAATATTATTAAGCATAGTAATGTATTTTTTGGCTTATACACCAGAACTGTCGCAACCAAGGCCCGCGGGTTGCATGTGGCCTTGACAAAATGCAGCCCTCGAGAACTTTTTTTATTTTCTTTGTAACCTAACCTAACAGATTGATGGAGAATATATAAAAAATAAATTATTTTGTAATGCAAATGAATTGATGGGCAAAATTATATTTTAAATTTCAAAAGTTTTTAAATATTGATTATACCAATTAGAATTGTATCATCTGCGATCAGACTCCTTCTACAAGGACAGAACAGAATCTGGAATTGAATATTTTAAGCTCCTTCCTGAACGTTTCCCGAAACCGACAAATTTTGGTCTTTTCGTCTATAAATGGGTTCGGTAATGGGCAGTATCTATCTTTATGAAAGTGCATATTCAACAATGATTTTTATATAATTGAAATAAAGGTGTTCATTAACAGATGCATGCACTTAAGCTACTTTCAGTACTGACTTTGATGTTTTCAGAAGTGTGGACAGCCCTGAATGTAGATCAATTACGACGTGAAAATGTATCAACGATCTCAACAAATATTAATTTCTTGTCGACAAGTTTCTAAAAAAAGCTCTTGTAAATGCACACGTAAAATAAATGTTCCGATGTCATAAATATTTGCAGTTTCTATTAGAATGTATCAGGTTTTTAAAATTACAAAATATATATAACATAATCTCGATAGCAATCATCGTTTTAATGAAAAGTTCTGCGTGAAAGCACCACTGAGTTTAAAAATAAATAATATAAAAGTCACATCTACATGACGTGGATTTGAAATGACTTTTGGAAAAATTAAAGTCAAATGTAATTATTAATAATTCAAATAGATATTTGTTTTTCCAAAGATTGCTTGACATTTTACAACACCATTTTACTCTCGCTATCTGCATATTAATCGCAATTTAATATATTATTACATGTAAGAATTGCTCGAGTATTCATTTAAATTGAACTAATATTTTTCGGATTACAACGCGTTTTTTATAATTAAAAAGATACATTCTCCCGACCTTTCGGTTGCTGGTTTTGTCGGATCTATTATTTTGTTGCTTTGAAGTCTTAAGTTATTATGATTGCTATTACAATTAACTAATCAATATAAAAAAAAATTGGCTAAAAAAATCCAGACTTTACTGCTTAAATATGTGTAAAAGCTCTTACTACCTTTTTTTAATATGTTCAGTTAGTAAAACATGTACAAAAATGAATTGATATTTTCATTCAATACTTCTGAAAGCCTATATCTCGTTTAGATTCTTTAATTCTACAAACATAACATCGACAGATAAAAAAACAATGAGCAGTTAAGCACTCCGAACTGTATGCTTAACACAAGTTTGCCTTGCTTGTTGCTTGTTTCATAATATATGCAGAGTTTCCAGTTAGTCATTAATAAATGTTTTAGTAGGTTTATTAATGAGAAATGGAAAACGCTACGTATGCAGTAAGTGATTCTTGATATTACATATCGCGGGCTGAACATTTCTACCTTCGCTTAAACATTTTTCCCGCTATTCCACACCCCGAATGTGCTGTTAAAGGTTTTCCGAATTTACTCAATTGTGATGTAAAAGCAATCTTATTTATACAATTGTTAGCTCATCTGTATAGTTTATAAGTGAATTTTAAGTGATTTTGTATTAAGGCCACTGTATGTAATTTTAATTTATATAATATATAGAGGAATGTAAGTCTTAAAAACCTAAATAACCGAATGAAATTGAAAACAATGTTTCTAATTAATTTATTAGGAAATAAATGTTGAAACATTATAATAAATTAAGGCGATTGTTAAACAACTCTATGGGATATAAACTGAGAAGGAATCAGTTGACCCTTTGTTATAACAGGAGGCTCTTAAGATAATGGTCTTAAGCACCAGATTCACTTAGACTTAATTGTTACGGAGAGCTGGAGGTCGGGAAGAAATTATTTTATTAACCTTTCATTGGATCGAAAATAACTTAGTTATGATTATATGTAATAATAAAGATCACATTTGATTGAAATCATTAGCGATGATTACGGCTGTAATAAGAATGAACCAACGTGTATTGGGTAGTCGTCTTGTTCTTCGACTTAATACTTCAAAACAGTATAACGATTTACAATATTTTCTGATATTTCTTAAACCATCTTCTGTATCGTTTTATATCTGAAATAAAGTGACATTTATTAAAATGATCGATGTAATATATTAAATAAACAATTTTATGCACGAAACACGATTAACTTTAACACGAAAGATGATTGGCTGATTTATCTTATCTTTATTTTATCAACTAAGCTTAACCCAAAACCAAACATTACATTTCACATTTCTTACAAATTCCTATTAAAGAATTTAAGTATTTTTTTTGGTTATTAAATACAGTAGACATCTCAGGAAGCAGATATACTTCCTTACTGTTCTAGCGGTTGAGTGGTCTCTATTAATAGCTTTTCCTTTAATATTATCCCTTCAATCGATTTATTTTTATCAATTTTCTATCCTGAAGTAATAGGACACGCGACCAAAAGTAGTTTTCAACAAGTTCCGTGCAAATAAAACCCCAGAACGCTTCAAGGTAAACTTTATAATAACAGGAGATAACAAATCGCTGGAGGCTCGTTTGGAATTTGACTGTAAACTTTCACTTGGATGAGGAAGAATATTAATTTAACAAAGAAACCAGCCATTGTGAGAGTTTTTATCTTTAATTTGTTTTGTATTGTTCTTAAAAGAAACTTAATTTTTGGAGCATTCAAAGGTGGGTGTGTATTTAATGTTATAAAGATATTTGAATAAACACAGATGGGATCAGAACAGGAGTATGTAGTGTAGATTAGATCCCCTCAATTAGACACGATAGTTTTATTGGTAAAGCAACTGAAACGAAGTATTTCGGAGGTTGCAGATACGAATCGTGCTTCTGTGGATGAAAGTTTTATTCCCTATTTTTTAATCATGCGTTCCTAAAATCACTTTATGTTACTTTAGTTTAAATATAACAAACTGCTGTTTTTAAGGGGAAAATCGTCAAATGACTCTATGGTCCTGTGTGGGGCAAGTGGGAGTGACAGACTACTACTGACTAAAAACTCTCGGTACGCTCTCCTGCCACGAGCCAGGCCGCTTTAACTATAACAGACTGATAGAATGAGTTTTTAGATCGCTTCAAATAAGAACTTATTAGAAATAAAAATAAATCTTGAAATAATATAGGAGTAATTTTTGAATGATTTATATGTGTTTTGGTTTCGTACATCAACATCGGAACCCCAGCGAAATATACTGTTTTGTAAACGAAAAGCGACATAAATCTTCAAATAGTAAAATAAACTTCGTCTTTAAATGGTAATGATTAGGTCCTAAAATTTTTTATGGACTTTTTTTTCTACATCCTTTTTACCTAGCAAGACGAATCATCTCCAAAAAGTTAAAGTTATTCTTGAAAAACATTAGATAGCATTTTAAACTTGGCAAGCCCACAAAGGAATAATAAGATCTGGCCATGTATAGACAAAAATGCATCGGAATTATTTTACATCCAAATAATTTGAAAACTATGTGGTTGTATTTTATATTCCGCTAATGTAATAGTTGACATATAAAAATATAAAGATTTTTGAAGATAAAACAGTAAGTTATGAGAACAGTTATAAATGACACTTCACACTGAGATTGTTTACTCACAAGGAATAAAAAAAATTTGTTAATACTATGTACAATTTTTTATGTATCTCACCAATTGTTTATTTATAAATGATTCCTCTTGTTAAGTCTTTCAATTATAGTTTTAACAAAAACAATGTTCAGTTATTATCATAATGACATCGTGTTTACGATATCAAGCTCAACGCCGCGTGAGCTGGCAACAAACAACGATAATGATGGTTCGTTTACCGGACCATGTATTACTTGATGTCATCAAAACATTTATTAACGACTGAGGTTTGGAATAATTGTCTAATAAAAAAAAATGTAGCTCTAAATATCTTACTATCAATGAATTTATATTTAAATAACTTCACACGTGTTTTTGGGACATTCGATTTTGCAGTTGATTTAGTAAATTTTATGATAATTAATGAAATTAAAGCAGTTCTGTATTAACGCGTATAGCCTCTTAGTTCCAGCGCTGCCTCCAAATATTCCGAGTGCTACAGAATGCTCCGAGTCGAATAATGTATGAAGTTTGGTAAAATTAAGTTCACATCCGAGACTCAATATGAACTCTACACCTTTACAATAGAAATCATTTTCTTTTAATTCTCCATCTATACTTTGTAAGTATCAGCTTCAAAACGGTCACATTAAAATCCTTTTAGATTAAAGTCTCTTCTTTTTAATTCTTTATATTACCAGTTCGTTGTCAATTTTAAAGACGGATAAGATAATTTATAAATTGTCATTTTAATAGTGCTAATGACAACTACTTGAACCGTCTCTCATGTATCTGTATAAGCTAGTCTTAACAAACTGCTCCTTAATGTAAATAATGATATATAATTTCAGTACATTTTTTACCTTTAAAAAGGCTCTATAGTAGTTCTTAATCAGCCGTCTTCATGTTCAGCTCTCTTTCTTTATTCATGTTCAGCTTTCTGTTTAATAAAGATATAAAACTTTGGTTTATAGAATATTTTAAATAACATCAGTAACAACGAAGAATGTTACGAGGGTAAATTGAATTTGTATAACATTCTAGCGTAAGAATAAACATCTGCTTATAGTTATACTAACTATTAATTGAGGAGTATTTAAATTATATATTTTTTACTAGATACCAGCCCCGGCTTTGCACGGGCTCTTTACAAAAAATATAAAATAGCCTATTGAATTTTGAGAATTGTTAAACTTATATTATGATAACTTTCAAATGGTAGATCCGATTTAAATGATTTAAAAAGTTATTTACAGATACTGATGTAGGCTTGAAAACGAAGCAATTTATTTTGATAACAGTTAATACCATAGAATCTTATAATAGAAAAAATGTTTTATAGTGGTTAATACACATAAAAGAAATTTAACAATAAATTATGCACATATTCTTGTGAATTGTTAGACAAAGTACTAGAAACGTCTTTTTTGTATTTACAAATAGACTACCTGTATTTTATCTCAAACAGTTTGTTAGATTTCTTTATCCAGATGATTCGTTCTTATTCTGAAGACGATGAAAAAAGACTGTAAACAAAAAGTATAGTAACATTGTTATTATAATAACCGTACAGCTTCAACTGGCATACTTTACAATTGAGTGCAATTAATAGTTACTTGTTGATCAACTAAAGATATAAATTAAAATATTAATTAAAAGAAATTTCATATTAACAGTAATAGCTACCATTGCTGAATATTCCTCACAGTTATTTAAACGTGCTGAAATACAATTAAATAAAAAATACTTTTAAAGGGCCCTCAGCACATTTACTAGGAAATATCCCTCATTCCAAGTGTCAAAACCTAACAATAAAAGTAAAGCGAAATAAACATTTATTATTAAAGTAAAAGTTGAAGCTTTAATATAATATATAAATTAATTTTCTTTGTATATTTAATTTATTTAAAAGCACGTTTAGAATTTATCTACGTCGGAACATAAAGTTGTCGGAATAAAAGTTGGTCTGCTTTGGTCGGAGGAATAGAAATTGTGTTAAATGAAGACGAATTCTATAGACTCGCTCCTCTCATCTGAAGATCGATCAGTGACGAACAAACAGACACGCTGAATTCGTGTCTTATCTGTATCGAACGATTTGGAGGTTTCTTTATTGATGTTCTAAAGGAGATTTTAAGAATATGAAATGTTGATAATGAGAAATACAAATACAAAAATGTCCATACAAAATTAATTTTAATTTATTTTCTTTTTTGTTTAGTATATAAAAAAAATACAAATACCATGCTTCAATACTTTTTGTTGTTGACTATAGCAATCTATTAAGTTAAATATTATATAACTTATGTATTTCCACAGACAGAACTAAAGTTAATTTATTTATATGGAAAAATTCTAATAGTAAGTGGTGTCCAATAAATATAGTTTACAAAGATACAGATAATATTCTTACTAGTATGTGTAGAGCAAGATTAAGTGCTGCTGATATAGGTCAGGTTAATTTAAGTTGTACGTGAAAGAACTGTCAAGTCGAGAAAAAACTACCAGCGAGCCATTTACATAGATATTATCTAGAAGTATTACAGTCGTGAAACTAATTGTATAACGTCAGGATCAAGGAAATATTTGAAAACCATTGCTTTTTATAATTTAGTAATAAGATACTATCTTAAAGAATCATTTTTTATGATACGTACTTTGGGAATCATGTATCTGCTCTATTGAGTTCTCTCAATACTATATTATCTGTTACAAGAAAATAATATAATCTTAGTAAGTTTAAGCTACGAAAATATCTCTCTTGATAAATAGTTACTTTTAATCTACTTATCTCAAAAATCCTTCTCCGCTCTACTGGATTATCGAGGATAATATATTATTATACAAAAAAATACATCATGTTCTCAACACTGCATCATGAAAATTATACATGCATTATATATGTAGGAAAATTATATCTTAACTATATTATAGCTTTACAGGGGGTGACGGGTTACGTAAAAATAAACAGCGTTACATACACAAGGAGAATGGTGCGCATGAATTTAAGCAGTAAATTGCTCTCTAATTCTCCCTCTCTATATCTCTCTTTGTACCAATTATAGAACTTTTTGGGCACCTGAGGCGTATGTAGTTTAATTTCTTTGAAGTTTCAACTTGCACAAACCTTACTACAACTTGAAGTTGAATTTCTTTTTAACCCTGTTCTATATCGTTTTGTATTTTGTAATAATTTACAGTTGTTAGTGGCACATACGTATGTGAACTTTTATGTTAACAGCGTGTTTTAAACCTGCGACGTCTATGAGGGTGTTCGATTCGATGAAAGTATTAATTTTTATATGTAAACAAGCATACTGTCAAATCATACAAGCAGTGCTATATGTTAGGTGTTTCTAGATATACGAGCTATGCAGATAGTTTGTATAGAATTTTGGCTTGTCTTGGAATTGGGTTTTAGAGGTTAAACAAAAAAATTTTGAACAAGTAACCTTACCTTCCCCGTAATTATTTTTCTTACGAAATTATTGTTGATGAATATTTTGCTTTAAACATATACTCATTGATGTTTCTATTGTTTATACTATTATATACAACATGATACTAAAGATATTCCTCGAAGCCTTCCTTACTTTTAGACGATGAGGAGATATTTTTTCCGATTTTTAAAATGGATGTATAAATTTCAATTTATTACTAGATTTATGACAATATTTATATTGACTTAAGGTTAAACGTGAAACTTATAAAGGCAATGTTTTTCGTTAGATTTTTTTCATATCTCCGTTCAGCAAGTTTTTTTCCTAGTGCTTCCATACAAGTGATACTCAGTTATCATACCTTAATACGAACGAATCTGTAATTTTTTATTTGTACATAATAAATGTAAGTAGAATTCAGCACTACAGAAAATAGTTACAGGGAAGTAATTTACTTTAATAGTAAATAGTAGTATACTTAAATCTCAACATATCTCTTAGTTCCTTTGAAGTCTTTAAGTAATGTAGTATCTTTTTATTTTTTCATAAATTTTAATTATCAATACAAAATACTTATTATGAATTTCTCGTCTTTAAACTCAATACTGTTAAAATGTAACGAGTGCTTATGTTATTTATAAAAAATATTATATTATGCGTTCCGTTTGACGTCCGAAATCCATTATAAGAGTGTATCGCTGTCTTCGCCTCGCTTGGCCGTTAGATGTCGCTACTAAAGGTCGGTAACGGGTTACTGACCACCCTTCCTGTCATTTCCAGTCCGGCCCGTAATATAGCTCTTAAATACATGCTATAAATTTCTTCACTGTTGCATAGTTTTTCGAGCCGAGCACTTAATTGTTACGAAAAACTGTTAAAAGTCATAATAAATGTCGTGATTTTTTTTAATTATTTAAATATCCTTCGAAATAAAAGTGAATATAAAATGAGTGATCGGGAGGATATCGTGCCTAGTGAAATGTTCAAGTAAAGGTAGCTAGGAGCTAGAACGTTTAGAAGATTATTTTACTCCTTTACGTTGGTTTTAAATGGAACGTAGTTTTGCCGCGTTTTCCAGTGCATTTAAAGCCCAAAACGAAGAGCCCTTTATTTATGAAAAATTTAACGATTACGATTACAAAACGGTTTCTCACGATATACTGCAAATAACATGCGGCAAATGAGCTGAAGTTTAATAGACACAGGCGGGATTTAGTAAAAAAATTAAAAAATAAGTTTATGAAAGAAGACCTTAAGCAGAAGGCGGACGGCCGGGATATAAAAAAAAATGACTCAAAGGTTTTTTCATGCGGTTGTCTGAGAAGTTTTATAAAATATTTGGGTGCATTTCAATCCACCCAAATCAATGCGCAAAATAATTACTGGTCTCAGGATACCATTCAACAAGCCACCGCCGCTAGTTTTCGCAACTTTAGATGTTTTAATGAAGTTTTAAACTCAAACTTCATATTTAATGTCGACCGAAATTCAGACGTTATTTTGGTCCAAGTTTTTTGAGCTATCACTTCTAACACCATCCTTCATCTCCCCTCTATTCATAATATCGAAATTCGACGGCACTAGTCGCAATACCATTTCTTTCAATTTCAATAATTGCATGTATGACTCGTGGCCATTACTTGGAACCTAAAACACTCATAGCGCCTATTAAGACACCTAAACTTTGTAACCTTCATCACCCATAGGGGAAGATTCCATTGTCGGTTATTAATAATACCAGATTCAGTTCTCAGAAGAGGTACGTACCGAACTGATTTGGTGAATGGAAAATATCGGTGGTCAGTCTCCGATTCATCTCAAAAGAATGTCGACGAACCACATCATCACCAACGCATCAGACGCATAAGCAACGGCTTACAAGGGCTCCCCATTGAATGTCTGATGCGTTAATTCGTTAATTAAAAAAAGGCGCGTGGGACAACATCAGACAAATTGGCATTGCAATCTGAAAGAAATGTGTGCAGTGTTACCACAATATAAATCACAGCGATTGAGCTTCGAAACTCGACAGTGATATTTCAGAATAACAAGAAAACAGTCGTGATCTACATATAAAAACAAAAGCGGAATACGATCACGTCAATTATTAGACTCGACCCGACAATTTTTGAATCTGGTAGGCCACTTTAAAATTGTGTTTCTCCCCCCCCCCCCACTTACCAGGTCTCCTGAACACCGAAGCCTATATCCTGTCTCGAAACCGAACCGCCTTCCCGTGGCATATGAAAGACAAGGAAACTTCGGACTTAGGAACTCTAAACAAATCTAATGCTCTAAGTGTCAAAAGCCATACGATCTGCAATGCCTACAAATTGCTACACGGGCGTACGAGGATTTTTCCAGTAGTTATAAACAATCTTGGCATTGCCGCAGCTGTGTTTGTTCCGTGCCGAAAAGCGGAAATATAAAAACTCCGGTTCATAATGCACTGAGTGGCGCAGCTTCATATGATAATGTCACCACGTTGCGCGGCTCGCATCGGACCTTAATGACGCCCCCGACATCTGACCCGGACCAACCGAACACTGCGGACCTGCTCAAAGAAATGCGAGAGCTAAGATGCGAAGTTTGGCAAATGAAGCAAGGCGGCCGAGATCTTGAGTTTACTCCAAAAAGAGGTTCAAGAATTAAGGACGCAGTTGGCAAGTGTAGTGCCAGTCATCTCGCAGTTTGCTGAACTAAGCAAACTACTTAAATTTCGGGACCTAGAAATATCTCACCTGAAAACAACTGTCGCTCAGTTAGAACAGACCATCTTAGTACAAAATCAACAGTCTTTGAAAAATGAGCTTGGAATCTGTGAAGTCCCTGAGCTTAATAATGAAAATGTGAGGCACATTGTTAACAGCGTCGGAAAAAACGTGGAGCTATATGAACACGACATTGACGAGGTATCAAGAGTAGGACCTAAACCCTAAAACGCAAGTACATCCGGCCATCCCATCGTCGTGAAGCTACTTCGGAAAGCGAAAAAAGATGAGCTTCTCGCTGCGGCAAAGCTAAGGAAAATAACCACAACTGAAAATATTATTCAAGCTCCACCTAGAAAGCTGTAGCTGAACGAACGTCTGACAAAATCGAATAAAATGTTATTTCGGGAAGCGAGACAGCGGTCCCAGCACTACGGCATCCGATTCTGTTGGTTACGAAACGGATCCATTTATATCCGTAAAACAGAAAATACTGAAGAAAACAGAAGCCCCGCCATCCTCATTCGAACAACCCTGGATCTGGATAAATAAGTCGGACCTGAACTCAAAGCATCTTCTGGAGACAGTGAACGGTTACAAAGGAAAGTGCAAAACTATTTTTGTTATATACCTATTTCTAATTATTTACATATATGTAAATATACAAAACTACCAACAGGCTCAATCGAAACTTTACTTGAGATCATCACATAAGTTTGTATACAATGTATGTACATAACATGTATTATATACACCGAAATATCTTTATTTAGAAAGTTTTTTTTTTAATAATTCATATTAATTTTGATTATTAAAACTAATGTTATTCAAAGCCATATTTAACAACAACATAAGACAATTAACTCATTTTTAACAAAATAAAACGTGAGAGACGCCACAATACTGTTTCCATTGTCACCAATATTTCTGTTAAGTAAAATTTTAGACATTAAGTCCATTGTACCGTAAGGTTAAATATGGCACGAGAAAATCACAAATAACCGGGGACACTTGGGAGTTTATTTATTGAATTTTACTTTAAAATTAATTCACAACAATTAATATATCAATGAAATCTGTATAGTAATATATTGCTAATCGTTAGACTCCCTCGAAGTGCACCAACTCTCAAGGTCCTTGGCAGTCCAGAGCCACCTACCCGCAAACTTTCTCATATCACGCTACAGTGTTTCCTACACTATGACTTGTAAACCGTTGTTTCTGGCTGATTATGTGAACGTTTGGAAATATGACCGTCCCTCTCCTGATTCAGCGTTCTGATTCTGCCCAAAATGTCGACAATTTTTGTTCTCTTGATTCACTATGACTTTATACGGACGTCAATCTAGAAACTCCGAACATCGCAAACTTCATATCTCACTCAGTAACCTTGGATTTATGGACAAGTCCTACGGCAAGTGTAAACGATTCAACGCAGTTAATACGGGAGGGACATATTGGTACATTCAATCAATAAATTTTAACATATTACCAACTAGGTGCCAACCCCAGCTTAATACCATATTTATGTATGTAAATAGCTTTCCAATAAACGTTTTAGGAATGCCAATTTTTTAAAGTTATAAAATAGATATAGTATGTTATCCTTAAGGTATAGATATATGCCACCGCTTACTTTTCTGTAGACCTATATAAGATACACAATTCCACCGTATATTATTTTGTTATATCTCAAAGCCTTAAGGCAGCGTTTTCATTAAAAGCTGTCAGACAAGTAAATACAAAAACTTAACAAATTATATACTAAAACCTTCCTGGAGAATTACGTTATAGAGTTGTGATAACTGTTTGATAATTGGTGCAGTATTTTTTCCGTTTATCGCGAACATACAGACGCGGCGAGGGACTTTGTATTATAATATGTATTGATAAAGTACCAAAAGTAATGAAAAAAATATTACTTAATTTTACCAGGTATTTACATAAAAGCTTTTTAGGTAAATTTAAACATATTTTGAATATATTTAATGAGTATTTTATGAACAACACGGTGGTAACAATATGAACCGAGCCGAGCAATTTTAATGACCCGATCCTATTATAACGGAACAGTGCTGTAATGAACATTGTAGACCAGCTTATAATGTTACCAATATCCGGTTAACTTTATAAATGTTTACGAATTCCTGTCAAAACATCAACACTTTATAAATAACGAAGCATTTAAATTAATTCATTAAAACCATTATCAAGGAAATTGACATTACAGGAAACAAAAGGAAGCAAAATAAGACATTCAAAATAATACCTACATTTGACATCTACACAAGTTAATGAAACTTGTATAAGTTTATATTACAATGTACTAAAAGCGGTCTCTTTAGTCTGATTTAGATTCATTTATTTTATAAGTAAGTATTTTCTGTTTGGTCCCAGGCGAGACATTGTCCTAATTCTCTAAATTGACAAATAAAATAATACCGAATTTTTTATCCTCTCTTCATTCGATGACGAAAAATTAAATTCACGAATACTTATAAATTAACGTACATTAAGATTAAAATTTTTATACAATATGAGATTTTGAATATTTCATAAGTTAACTATGTATTTTTATGTTAAAATCGTAAATATAGAGATAATGGGAGTAACCTTAACTTAGCACCAAGTTTAACATTGTTTAAACAAACAGTGAAATGGTATTGAAACTTTTACTTTGTGTTTAAACCATCAGTTACCATGAACCTAAAACAAAACAATACATATGTTTGAGCCAAAAAAAAATCAACCTCCGATACATTTTACGTTAAATATAATTCTGATAAACGAGACGGTTTTCTTCTATAACTATCAAAACATTTGGAATAAAGCCTATAAAGGTCACATCGAACATTCAAACAACCGCCTCCTCAAGTATTAAGATCTTTATGCTCAAATTAAAGCATCTGTATCTTTCATTGTCACCGACATATTCACTGTCACTGTCACTGTCACTGTCACTGTCACTGTCACTGTCACTGTCACTGTCACTGTCACTGTCACTGTCACTGTCACTGTCACTGTCACTGTTTCTACATTTCTTGCGACGGATTATTGTTCCATCACTCTATGAAGTAAACATCAGTACACATTTTACCACATTACTTTAAAGAAATTATGTTTGCTGAGTGATAGATGAACTTGTTTGTAAAGGGTATAGATGCAATGAATGCTTTTTTCGTACAGTTTTTATTATTCGAAAACTTAATCTTTTTAGACGATATTTTCTCAGAAAACACAAAAAATGTTGCCAGATATTTATATATCATAGAAGTATACAGCAATGAACTATCACGGTCTGTAGTCCAGTCATAAAGTTACTGAAGATCTTTTTTATAATATTGTGCCAAAGGTAACGGAAATTTTAGGTCTTTCACAAGATTAACTAAAGAATAACGCGGTTCCTGAGCATAATGATCAATGTACACTCTATTAAAAGTTATTCATTAATGTCTTGTATCAAGTATAAAATTTAATACACGAAGCAGAACAGGTTGAGTTCCACTTACACGAGAAGATTCCGAACTAAATATGGCAGGACCGTTTGTGTACACTTTGGATATTAAAGTAAATACATATCTTTATCATGATCAAACATAAATGATTCCTCTTGTTAAGTCTTTCAATTATAATTTTAACAAAAACAATGTTCAGTTATTATCATAATGACATCGTGTTTACGATATCAAGCTCAACGCCGCGTGAGCTGGCAACAAACAACGATAATGATGGTTCGTTTACCGGACCATGTATTACTCGATGTCATCAAAACATTTATTAACGAGCGAGGTTTGGAATAATTCCGTAATAAAAAATAATTAAGAGTGCATTTTATAATATTGTCATTTCAAATATTATAAGCCTTTAACTATAACTATATCAATCTCGTGTGTCACTGTGATATCGTTTACTGAGAAGTAGGTATTTAAAATATGTGTTGATAATCTATAATACCAAAAGTCAGGAAGGAAAATCCTCTTACGTGATTATTTTTATTTAAATATTAATTTAACACAAATGAATATAATGAAATTAAAACAGTTCTGTATTAACGCGTATAGCCTCTTAGTTCCAGCGCTGCCTCCAAATATTCCGAGTGCTACAGAATGCTCCGAGTCGAATATGTATGAAGCTTGGTGAAATTAAGTTCACATCCGAGACTCAATATGAACTTTACACCTTTAAAATAGAAATCATTTTCTTTAAAGTCTCCATCTAAACTTTGAAAGTATCATTTTCAAAACGGTCACATAAAAATATTTTTAGATAAGTTTTTTTATCAAAGTCAATCTTAAAGTTTCTGCTTTTTACTTCTCTTTGTTATCAGTGTGTCGTCCGTTTTAAAAGCGGATCAAAATATTTGTAATGCTTTGATTAATTTACCTTTAGAAAACAAATGTTTATGTTCATATTAATTATATTAAAATACCTGAACAAACGTTTATAGAAACATCGATATGCAATTTTAAAATTAAGACATTAAACGTTCCAAACACAACAAAAAGGCTCTGGAAGATAATTATTTACTGTCCGCAGTGTAAGGTTATAGTAAATGATTTTTATTTCGCCCTGTCGTTTGTTTGTTTGTTATTTTCTTTACCAGTATGATATATTTAATTATTTAATCAATATCTCTTAACATTGACGAAGGTTGACTAACAACGTTCTCCGTACACTTATCTTTCAGTCAAACTTGTTTAATACCATCAATGATAACTCATTTACATAACTGTAAAAAGTGTCGAGAACATACAACAATATAACCTGTATAACTTGTAACCCCTTATATCCCTTATAATATATAAATTAATTTGCTTTGTATATTAAATTTATTTAAAAGCACGTTTAGAATTAATCAATGTCGGAACATAAAGTTGGTCTGCTTTGGTCGGAGGAATAGAAATTGTGTTAAATGAAGACGAATTCTATAGACTCGCTCCTCTTATCTGAAGATCGATCAGTGACGAACAAACAGACACGCTGAATTCGTGTCTTATCTGTATTGACTATTGAGTGAATTTAAAGTACATAATTTATTTTTGATATGTATTACAATAATTTAAGATAAAAATTTTTTCGTTATATCTAAAAAAATATGTACAGTAAAAAGTCCTGTGAAATAAATATGACGTACTAAGAGACAGATTATGAAATGTAAGATTTTCGGGAGCACACATTTATATTAAACTATAAAATTTGAATTTTACTGGCTTAATATAAAGTAATAAACTGTCCCTTCATTTATACGCATTAATAAACTTAGTGTTAGAACACAGATTACTCTCTTAGTAGTATGTATAGAGCAAGATTAAGTGCTGCTGAAATAGGTCAGGTTAATTTAAGTTGTACGTGAAAGAACTGTCAAGTCAAGAAAAAACTACCAGCGAGTCATTTACATAGATATTATCTAGAAGTGTTACAGTCGTGAAAGTAATTGCATAACGTCAGGATCAAGGAAATATTTGAAAACAATTGCTTTTTATAATTTAGTAATAAGATACTATCTTAAAGAAACATTTTTTATGATACGTACTTTGGGAATCATGTATCTGCTCTATTGAGTTCTCTCAATAATATATTATCTGTTACAAGAAAATAATATAATCTTAGTAAGTTTAAGCTACGAAAATATCTCTCTTGATAAATAAAGTTACTTTTAAGCAGACAAGTGACAAGTTAAGTAAAAACGTAAGGTACGTAATGTACTGAGTGATGATTAATTTGTAATCGGGCAAATGGCACGCTGCAGTGATTACACAAACTTTCGGACAATTAAAGGATTAATTTTTAAATTAAATTAAAGGAATTAAAGGATATGTTGTTTATGGAATCGTGTATTCCAACGAATTGGATGAAATTTCGCTTGAGACTGAAGTTTTTGAATTTATTATAAATCTTTTCATTTGCAACTTTATTTAATCATCTCTGAGTATTTTAATTTTGAACTTTATATAATTAATGTTATCTCTAATATTATGGAAAACTCGTTTGGCTTGGTACAGCGTCTAGGAAGGTTCCTCTGATCAGCTTTCTCACCTTCGAAGTTGTAGCCTGGAGAAGGAACAACGACTAAGGTTCCTCTGCTGGAGGTATGTCAACACTGAAACCAATGATCACCATAGTAACAGCTGGCGGAGAATGCAATACGGAATCATTACTTTCATACTGGTGCAGGTACTCCCTGTTTTGGCAAAAACCTGCATCCGGTGGCTATTTGTATATTTGTAAAAAAAATTCTGCCTTCGTTGACACTACACGTCGTACATTTGAAGATTTTAATAAGAAGAAGAGTTTACATGCCTCAATTATTCTGGCTCTCTTGCTCCTAAAATTCAAGATATAAATATCCTAACATGGGTCCAACTTGGATTTTTCTTCGAAAAGATACGTTATCTGCAAAAAAATATACAAATAAAAATAAAACCAGTTTTACTAAGCATTTTTATAATTTTAAAAGGTTGTTTATTTTTGTTTAGTACGAAAAATTATCCATTACGTTAGAAACGACAACCTCTTCATGGCTACTCAGACATTTATTGGTCCAAAATTATTTCGTGGGCCTCTAGAGTCCAGTCATTAAACAAACCTTGACTTTTTTTCCTGCCCACACACCGCAGGTGACCATTATGCGCGGACTATAGTTGTTGGTGCCGATAACTGACTTCAGAGATGCATGGAAAATTTTGTATAATACGAGTTTTTTAATAAATTTTCACTAAAATATATTTCATACGGACGTTATTGGTAGACTTATTTCTTTAAAACATTCTAATTTTTGTGTTTTTTTCGCTTCCATAATGAACATTTTAGGCAACGATTTTATTTATATATATGAAAACATATTATAAAAATCAGTAGTACATGCAGGTAGTAAAGTAGTTGTTCCGTGATAGCTTGTTATTATTACAAATGTGTTTGTGAATACTCAGAGCAACTGGGTTTTACGGAATTGACGTACTAATTTAGTCTCAGAAGCGAGTTTATTTCGTCATATATCCTTTGTAATTAATAAAAGTACTGCTTCACTTTTTTTTCTTAGAAACTTTAATAAAAAATGCAGAATATAAGAATGGTTTTCATTTATTTAAAAATGAACTTTATTTAAATGTAATGAGTTATGACGAGGCTGTTAAATTTAATCTTTTATACTCCCAATGCCTACTTACTTCATTCGTTATAATATAACAGTATGTACTGTTTTCCATGTTACTAGTTATATATATATATGTCGGAGGAAGCCATTGATGGAGTTGCTTGTTGATTGTACGATACTGCATAAAATTGTCTCTTTATCATCTAAACACATTTTAGAAATCTTAATATAATTTAATACGCATTTTTACATTGTTGTAAAGCCTAAAACATGTTTCTAATAACGGATTTGTGATTATATTTAAAGTAGGAAGTTATTAAGTAGCCATTGGCAACTGAATTATTGTTTAACGCATAGTGGGCAATGTTTAATGTTTATTGAAATTGTAAAAGCTTCTAATAACTTTTAATTTGATCTTACTTTATAAGTTACGTTTTTCACAGATTAAATAACATTATTATCGTAATTTAAGTAACGACCAATCAGAGCAGAGCACGTACCTTGAGTGAGGTCGAGGCGTCATCTTTATATAAGGCAGTTTGACAGTTGTCACAGGTTGAGGTGTAAATTGGGATGGATCGAGTTGGATCCTTGAAGTTGGTTTATCGGTGGTGTTAAGAAGTGGCGCTTTGAACTCCCTGCTCGGTCTTAACAGTTAAAACTTCTCTTTCTGATTATTAATTATCGGCTTGAATGTGTACAGTGATTTTGTGATTTAAACGTGCTGAAACTAAATTAAATATTGTGAAAACTATAATCAACGTGTTTTGTGTTCGCACTTTACCCTCATGACGCCCACCAAGTCCTCAACCACTATAGATGGTGTCGTTGAGAAAAGTGTTTCTCCGACATATATATAACTAGTAACTAGTAACATGGAAAACTAATACATATATATATATATATATATATATATATATATATATATAAAGAGAGAGAGAGAAAGAGAAAGGAGATTAATATTTAAGCTTAATAAAGATAGCATCCAATTGTTTCTTCACACAAAGCACGTCAATAATATGATATTAATGAAAAGATTAATTTTTGTTTTATATTATATAACTTTTATTATAAAATACCACATCTTTATTAAAACTAAAATATATTTTACAAAAATGTTACATGACTCAAAACTAAACTAACAACACAACACAAAACGAAGGAAACTGATTCTTAAACATAAGAATATCAGTTATAACAAAGTATTTTTATCAAACGAAGCATATCGTGTCGTTGAGAATCTGTTGAGTAAAATTTGAACATTAATTTAATTATACCGTAAGGTAAAATAACATTAAAAACAAGAAAATACAAAGAATCCAGGGACTTATAAAATGTAGACACAACATCACTAAGTCATTATTAGTCATTTATTTTTTCCTTTTTTAAATGTCGCTCTATAATATTTCTATCACATCTCACTTTAAAAAAGTGTAAATAAAATCTTAATATAAACAGGAGACGGTTTCGTTTTTATTAAATAATTAAATAATTAAGAAAAAAAAATCTTCAGCAAACATTACATAGTGTTCATTATATTATTCTTAACATAAATAAAGTAAATTAAATAATCTTTAAAGTTTCCAGATAAAATATCTTAAATGAATATTTTATGAACAGCACGCTGGGAACAATATGAACCGAGCCGAGCAATTTTAATGACCCGATCCTATTATCGTGAAACAGTGCTGTAATGAACATTGTAGACCAGCTTATGATGTTACCAATATCCGGTTAACTTTATAAATGTTTACGAATTCCTGTCAAAACATCAACACTTTATAAATAACGAAGTATTTAAATTAATTAATTAAAACCATTATCAAGGAAATTGTCATTACAGGAAACAAAAGGAAGCAAAAATATGACATTCAAAATAATACCTACATTTGACATCTACACAAGTTAGTGAGACTTGTATAAGTTTATATTACAATGTACTAAAAGCGACCTCTTTAGTCTGATTTAGATTCATTTATTTTATAAATAAGTATTTTCTGTTTGAGTACCAAATATATACAAAGTACTTTTGATATAAACTAAACTTCGGTCCCTGGTGAGGCATTGTCCAAATTATCTGAATTCGGAAAATAAAACAATACAAAATTGTTATTTTCGCAGATGTTCCGTTTTAGCTTATAATTTTTTTTATTAATTCATGTCAAATAACCAAGTTAATTTATAATATTTATAAAATTTCTAGTATAAAAAAAATATTCCCACATAAAAAAAATGCAAGACTAGAAGGCTGTTTTGATAACTTTGACTAAAAATGAAGGCTCAAGAGCAAAACTAGCTAGCTATATATATAATTTGTTCAATGTTAAAAATTCTCTACAGTTTGATGAATGTTAATTTATTTACTTTAATAAGTCTTCTCGGTTTACATAGGAGATATATTTAAAATAAACTTAGGTCCCAGGCGAGGCATTGTCCAAATAATCTAGATTCGGCTAACAATACTGCTGATTTTTTTATTTTCTGTGACAAAAGCGAAACTCTTTGGTAATTGTGATGTAAAATAAAATTTATACTGAAACATCCTTGGAATACAAGGTTATGAATATTTTGAAAATTTTCTACATACTATATATTTTAATACAGTTATATTTTATTATAAACTACACATAAGTGAAGTTTTAATAAAAAAAAATTTCGTCTCGAAGTTTCTATGCGACACAAACCACACATCTAAACAATCTGCCAATTCTTTCTCATTATTAATATTATTCTATTATAATTTCTACAAATAAATGTCTCCAATTGGACTTCTTATTATGAATGTAAACTAATCATTCAAATTTAATAATTTTTTCATATATATAATCCTATATTACACTCTACAAATACTAAATAATTATAATGATCAGCATTTTATAGTTTATTTCATTAAAAACTTACCTCCTTTGTAAATATCTTTATAATGATAATGGCAGTCTAATCATTGGAAAAATTATGGGATAAGGAAATTAAAAAAAAATATATAGATAACAAACTTCAGCATTATAAGGATTTCCTATTAGCAGAAGTATTTCCTTCTAGATACAGATAAGTCACGCGTTCAATTTGTTTGTTTGTTAGTCACTGATATCTTCGTCACTCTCCGTAATACGAGGACTGAATTTATGAGACACCTTTTCCTTTTTCCGCTCATTTACCACAATTCCTATTCCCTTTCACAATACCGTTTATATTTTTCTAAGGGAAAGAAAGGAATTGACATCATTCAATAGATTATAATTAGCATTTATTTTCTTGTTCCACGTAAATAAATGTGTTGTACATATTTAAACAGAACTAGTGTTCAAATTATACCTAGCATATATATTTTATTTATATTGAAAATATTGATAAATATAATCACATTATATTTTTATGTTTAAAACTATATATATATATAGCTTTTTGAAACTTTACAACAATTAATATTATATATAAGTAATATATAATTATGAAAAGATTTAAATGATGTCTTAGGCTACACATAAAACTCGCTAGTCCAATCAGCTTCGAACCAGAATCATGACTGTAATGTAACGTATTTTATATCTTAATTTCATATAAATACAGACTATGTTACTCTGATATATTTCATGTAAATGCTTATGTCTTCCCAATAACATATAATAATCCATCTATATCTTTACAATATTTAGTAACTTATTATTTCTTTTTATTAATTTAACGTATACTGATATGTATATAGAAACTCGCTGTGCTAATAACATTACGTTACGTTTAAATGAAACTAATATATTTTCGGATATACTACGCGGATTTTATTATTTTAAAACTACATACTCCCGACGTTTCGGTTACTCTTCAGCAACCGTGATGACGGGCATACGATATGTGAATGTCTGTCAGTTGGTCTTGTTATTTATCATCTACCGCCATCCATCTCTTAATTTTCTGGCGTACAACTCTGGGTAATAAAATCCGCGTAGTATATCCGAAATATATTAGTTTCATTTAAATGAATAAAACTCGCGAAAGTCTTGTATCTCATTACGTTACGTTTGTTATAAAACATTTATTGAAAATATTTCAATTTACTACAATTTAATTTATTGTCTCACCGTCTGTGTGTTAATTAATTCTCGAGATCAAAAGTACGTCGAACCGTGCAAGTACAAAGCTCTTTTAATTAGAACAAAGCTGAGTATTTTTCTTGAGTATTCTATGAAACTATTAATTAAATGAGAAATAAAATCAATTTCTATTATAATTTTAATATTTGTTATAATTAATTGTGTATTCCACTCGTTTCATTTTAATTAAGTTATTTTGTGTTTTTTTTTTTTAATTCAAAAGAATTAATCACATTCAAGAAAATAAGGCAATTTCGATTATTTTCACTCAGTTGCAGTGAAAAGTGCAACATTTAATACAGAAGTCCAATTATAGAATATAATAAAAAAAACTACTTCTTTGTCGCAGAACAGTTATTTATGTTGGTGACACCTGACTCGTTTTTTAAAAGACTACAGTATTTATAAAGCTACTCCTACCTCGAGACACTGCGAGCGCATTCTGCAGGCGCCCCGAGCCCGAGAGGTATGTCAGGATATTAAGAGATCGTTGGCGGTAGATCACAAATAACAGAATCAACTGACAGACACTTACATGTTGTCTGCCCGTGATCACTGTTGGGGCACAGTAACCGACGTAATACATCCGGAAATATTAGTTTTATTTAAATTAATTCTTCGAAAGTCTTAAATACCATTTTGCTACCAAGCACTCGGCTTACCTCATAGAGCTCATGCAGCAATAGCTCTGGAGGTGTTATGACATGAGTCTAGAGGTAATAAGGGTATTGACAACAAAATTGGTGAAAAATAAACCTTCATATTCTAAGTTCCGTACGTCGTTTGCTACATTGAAGATGCATTGAGACAAATTTCACTTAATACAAATGTTGCAAATTGATATTTTTTGATTTATAATAGAGTTTTTTTATTGTATGTTCTATATTTATTTAATTGAATTGTAAAGATTCATAGTTATATGTGAAAAGATTAGGTTTTCTGTTATATTAATGAAATGAGACTAATTTTTTTGTATACTATGCGTTTTTTTATTATTTTGTGTCTACATAATCCCGAAGTTTCCGTTCCTTGACTTTTTGTATCAAAAGTAACTTTAATTCACATCTGACATATTCTTATCGAAGCTTCACTTAAGAACTCACACGTACATATTTTCAGTCTTAAAATAAAACCAGAATAATAATTACCGGGTATATCATTATTGTAATTCATCGTCAACGGTCGAGACAAAGGACTTCAAATTGGTATGCAGCACAGAACGACTTGGACTGCCTCCAGATGATAGCTGGATCTAGCTTTTCATAAAATTCATTCCCTAACGTGAAATTTAATTCAAATTTCAAATGTATATATAAGTATTTTCTTATTTTCTTTCTCGCATAAATACTATAGTCAAAGACGCTGTCAATTAGCGCGATAAAGTAATTAATTAGGACTTAAGATTAATGTCGTCGTACTGATAATGGCGGTAGAGGCCTGAAAACTGTAATCCTCACCGATTAAACCCAGTGCACTGTTGTTGTTTTTTTTTTTAATTTATCTCCCATTTCCGAAAGCCTGTGAATATTTACCAAATCAATATTAAATTGTCTATCAGAATGATACCAGTTGCTTAACTTTTATTTGTAATCACTATTAGTCAGTTGTATATTACATAAATATTTTTTTTTTAATTAAATTAAATTCCTCAAAAAAGTAATCATGATTTAAAAAATATAAGTGGTTCGTTTTTTAATTTTAATTTATACCTAGATTAATTTTTTATCTTTATATGATGAAACTAACTAACTCGCTGTGATAAAAACGGTTTATCGATAAAGGTGGAACTCAATTTTAAGTCATAATATCAAAACTTCTACGATTCCGTCCTTTCGTACAGTCTGTTTGAAAAACTTAAAAGATTAAGATTGGATTTTCACGATTCAAACGTTAATAATATAACTTCGAGTTCCTATCAAACAGATATCCGTGGTTCACTTTTAATGAATGCTCAAATAAACAATACTATTCGTTGATTGTGTCGGATGCCGATTATTTTTTTTTTTAATTTTCATTTAATACAAAACAAAAACCACACCAGAGTAGGTTTAAATTCTTATTCCTAATCACCGCACCATTCATTTGCAGTTTAATGTATGAAAAGATTTGTTTTACTTCATAAATATACCCCTTAAAATAAGTCTAGTTACTAAACTAAAACTAAAACAAACGATCATAATGTATTTTAAATAAAAAATATCGAAATCATTCTTGAAGATATGATAATCATAAGGAATTAGTATGCATTTAATATTACACTGTTATCTATACTAATGTACCTTTTCCTATTTTTTTTTTCTTGTATTTCTTTAAAAATATATTTATATAAATAAATTGGTTACTTTTGATTTTTTTCATCGTATTATATATTTATATATATTTCAATAAAATCCCAAGAATAGTTTAGTGAAAAACAGAAAATCGGATCTAGTTTCTGAACTTATAAAAACAAATCTCTCTCATGTTGTAATTAATTAGTTAATTTTAAATATTTTTATAAATATCCGGCGTCTTAATAAAGTCATTTGAGATAAAAACGTCACAAATGACGACATTAATCGCGATAATATTTAAGAGATCGTGTGTGCTTGTATTCTTTAATCGAAGTTATTATACTCGTAGATTAACTAAACAATTTAAACTGTCGTTATCTACGTTAAAATGATCCGATGATATGGATTAATAACAAAACTAATTTAAATTTACCTTCCATCAATTGGTTATTCTGTTTGTCTGCTATGACGTTAAAAAACTTCGTGAAGATGATAAATGTAAGGAACAAAATAGACTTACATAAAAGAAATTACTTGTAGTTTCTTCTCAGCTGCATTCTGAACGCGACGAATATAAATACACCCTTAGTATTAAAAAACTTCAAGACTATTCATGTACTACGATCATTTTTCATTATGCCTTTGTTTTGCTATCTCATAAGTTCACAATGAAAGTGACTTGAAAATTTATAACTAATATTAATAACTATTACGTTACAAGGAATAGTTTTAAATTAATTTTATATACTTTGATAATAAACTCGCAAATCATATATTTTTAAATAAAACTAATATCAATTAATTCTTGAAACGTACTGCGAAGGCAGCTCTAGTAGGTTCTTTTTATATTTGGTTAGGTAGGGTGAGGAGCTTGGACAGTGGAGGTGAGCGTTTAACGCGCGTTAGTTAGGGGCCCCTTAAACCTACACCTGGGTCGCAAGTCCCAGGCACTGTTGAAGCTCCTCTCCCTGCAACGATGGACCCGGCAACCGCACGGTGAATCCATGGAATGCTGAGAGGTTTCGTCACGTCTCTATCAATACATCCGTTTCCATATGATAGTTAATCATTGAAATGGTAATAGTTTTACTCTTCAATACATTTCAAAATTCACAAGCTTTGATATCTAAATTTATGAGGAAACAATGATTATTAATATAAATAAAACAAATATTTTTCGGATAAACTACGCGGATTTTTTTTGTAGTAGTTTAGTTTATCCGAAAAATGTTAGTTTCATTTAAATGAATAAAACTCGCGGAAATCTTAGATCTCATTTATTATTATGAATTCTAAAACAATTATTATGTTTAATTTGAATTTAATATAGCAGCCATAGAACGGGGAAAACTTGTTTTATCGTAGCAACTTAAAACCTTTTATTCAATTGTCATCTAAATTAAATACCGGACTATATGTTCTCGATAGAGTAAGTTAAAATTATAGAAATTTTGACATTTAAAAATTAATTTTATTATATAAATATTATATTGTTGTGTTTATCAAATACCGATCAATAAATTCCTGTAATCAATTTATTTAATTTTAATAAAATACATGATTTTACTAATAGTCTTAATAACTGAAACATTAATGTCATATGTATTGTTGAAATAAATAGGAAACAGTTGAGAAACAAACGAATTTTGAAATAGAAAATACTTTGTTGTTTACTTATATTTTGAAAACTGTACTTCTTGTGCCGGGATCAGAAATATAAAATTGTCTAAATATTTATACAATCAGCATAACGTACAAAACGTGATATAAAGTTGAAAAAGTGGTGAAGAATAATCTCGAAGTAAAAAAATGCTGAACTATGAGAGACATCAGATAGACGATTCAGAGTGGATGCCTACTATGTTGAGGTAAATTTTTGCTGTTTTAACAGTAAATATTTCTATTATAAAATCAACGAAAATTATTTTCCAAATAATTAACCGTGCATGCATGGCGTTGTATGCATGCATGGCGTTCCGTTTATTGTTTTGTGTTCTTCCTTTCGATGGGTTTCATATTGGTATTTTAAATATGCTACAATTTTAAACGTCTGTTAAAATAAATACAGTCTTTGTCCGGGTTGTGTACTAATTAAAGATTACCAAGTAAAAAAACAACACGTACTTTATGACCTGAAAACATGCAAAATATTAATATCACAAAGACGGATATGCTCACTTTATAAGTTCTCATTAAAATAATTGATAAAATTAAGTTAAATATCAACGTTTTGTTCGTTATTACACGCGTATTTTACAATATCTTTTCTTCAATGCCAATTCAGGTATTATAAATTTCGTGAAACTTAAGTCAAGGAGGCTTGAAACAGACTATGTTGTGACTTGTTTGTTTGATTCAAATAGTAAATATATCGAATGACTCAAATTAAATTATCAGAAAACGTATTTGTCATATCTATTTAGAATCCTATTATTATTATTTTTCATTGATAATTCTAGATATAATTTATAAAAGTTATTGACTATCCATTTTATTAGTTTTATAACTAACTAAATTCTTGAGATACCTCTTCGGTTGGAAGACCTTGTTGGATTATCATTTATTAAAAGTTTCTATAGCATTTGTGTTTCACTAATTAAAATATCTTGTTACAAAGCTGAAAGCGGACAAGTGATTTCAAAATTTTGAATTTTTACTTAATTTATATTGAGTTATTTAACATTAAGTTAATATACATGATTAATAATGCGGAGCTCAGTAATCTTAAATTAAATAAATCTATTTATAATCTAAGTATTTATAAGTACCTGATTCTCATCAAAAAAACTGTTACCTAAAATCGAGTTTAATAAAATGTTTCGCAATTTATACTACACGTTACTTTGAACGCCCCGCGTTTGTAACATATCACGAAAACGCTTAAATCTCTATTCAAAGTGGGGAATCCTTACTAACGACGCTAGTTCAATGCGGGGTGTGAACGCAAAAAATGTTTGAGGATTTTTTATTACTCAGAGCAGAGCACCTCTTTTCAGACTAACAATGTTTATTTATATCAAATTTAATACAGAATATAATACAGTTGAATGTAGATGAAAAAAATAATTATTACAAATATCTTACCTCCTCGAACTTAGCTTTGACCACTAAATCCGAAAGCATTTTTCTTAAGTATAAGATTCGTAAATAATCTGTTTTTTATGTTAAATAAAAGCAATGATATTAGATAAAAAGACATCCTCTTTTCGTTAAAACTATTTAGTTTTTAAAAATGTAATTGATTGGCAACGAACATTCATTGAAAGAGAGGCTGCTCTCATCTTGATGAATCAAATCACTTATGTTTATATATTTAGATATTTTTGCGTATTTCTTTGTACGTTACTTTAATTTCTTGTTCTTATAAATTGACTTATAAGGCTATTTGGAAAGGACAAAACTTTCCAAAAATATTGTTGCATGTCCATTTTAAATAAAGAAATCGTTTAAATTTTGATTTACTTGGTTAGTCTTATTTCGATTTTTTGTTGTGATGAAATAAAATACCACAGATTATCCTGCAAAAAAAAACTTTTAATTTAACTTACACATGATACATTTTTATTTTTAACTTAGACATGTATATTTATTATATCGCTAGGAGAAAAGTCTTTTTCATACACATACCTCAGGTATTTTCTGTTCAAGAAAATAAAATTGTCATTTTATTTTTTTTCCCCAAAAACAAGTCGAAGGAAGATACGATAAAACTTCCACAGAAACTTCTCTAAGACTTTATAATAATGGTAGTGATAACAAAACGCTTCGGGCTCACTCGTGAACTGTAGTTGTTCCTTTGCCTAAAGAAAAAAAATTTACTTTTATATAGAATAACAACATTAAATTTTTTATATAATCTGTATTAGAACATTTTGACATCATCATAAATAGTATCGTCCGTTGTTTATTATAAAGTTAGTTCGAAATTACAAATTATTGTTAGGGCAACAACAAACTGAAACTGACAAGGCTGTCCTTGTTCAGAGGTTTTTATGGAAAAAAAAAAAGAAATATCAAGCGAATTTCAACGATGTCGCCCACATTGACAACGAATTGTCAAAAAAGCGAGTAATGTAAATATTTTTATAGCATAGCTCTTTCATGGTTTCTCTCGAAAACTTCAGGAATTGATGATGTATGGAAATATGACAACGTTTCTAATAAATTAGTTAACACAATACACTTTATTTTTTGTAGTTAATATTTAGTAGTAGTCTGATTGTAGGGGACATATTATTGTATTTATACCACTGTTATGTTAAACAAAGGTTAAAAATCCAAACCTCAGATAGTTTCTATGTATGTATATGTATAACCGTCCTTTGAGACTTACTTGTTTCCTTAATTAAATTTACCGACACAATACTTGGGTAATTATACGTATCTTTCACTGTACGAGCACTGATCACTTCTCCAAACGATCGGATGCGAATATATCGAATGCCAGTGCGACCACCTTTTTATTCCTGTTCCGTGGCTCCAACGCAATGGCGGCTGGCCGGGAATATTTTCAAAACTACCGACAGCAATACGTCATCTATGAAGTCTCTTATTAGTAATATTTCTGACGTTACCCACATTATACCCATAATTCAAAAATAACGATAACAGTTAGTTGCGTTAAATCGGCTACGTAATCCGTTACAGGTGAAATATATATATTTTTTTACACAACGGTATTTCCCTGGATGGGTTTGTTAATTTTTAATAAAATGAACAAAAATATAATAAATCACAATTTACTATGCTTATTTTACAAGAACAAATATTGAACCGTTTCGGTTGCAAAAAATTGGGTTGCAGCGCTTTAACAGACACTGTACTCTGATAAATAGTGATCACTCAATTGCATCTGAATTGAATTTGATAATAGTTTTTGTGTCAGAAATTCTCCATTGGCCTTGATAAAAACCAGAGCTTATTTTAGGACTTCCACTGAAGAGGTCGTGTAAAAGAGGTCTCATTTTTCCTTAAAATTAAATAATCATCACGCACAACAGTATGATGAGGTTTAGCGAGATCTTGTGGCAAACAGTCCCTCAACTCGCATTGATTTCATAAAGAAACTTTACTGTTCCCAGGAGAATTCTTATTCATGAGAAAAGAGAAAAATCCGCAGCTATATTTGTATAGTACTAAAGCTGTAAGAGCAGTTCAAGGTCAAGATCGAGATCTTGTGTATACTGCAAAGTACACTATTACGAATAAGACAATGAAGGTCAAATTAAAGAGAATAAATAATTTTAGATTTATTTAACTCGAAGATAATAAATTACAATATATTTTTTTCATCCTCAGATGAAACACTTTCTGTTTCAGTCACAAGAGTCATGACATGCCTGCATAATTTCTATTCAGAAACCAGAATTACACGTACACGAGGTTATCTCTTTTAACGAGTGTCAATCGAATGTTTTAGTCCTTAAAAAAATAATTCCCTTATACACATATTTATATAAATCCTAACCCAGAGCACAAAAAGAGATTAAAAAAAAACGAGCGAGCAATAGGTTTTGTGGGAGAAGGCACTAGGGCTATAAAATCAAACGTCAATAAGTACTCTAACTTTGAAGCGGCTCCGGATTGGACTTATATAACATCCCAGACGACATTTGTGCGTGGCCGTCCAGGCATATTCCTGCCTTCTTGAATTTTAAAGCGGGTTGGGTTAATAGACCTTACGGTTCGTAGGAAAACCAACTTCCCCAAGGACCACCAAGGCCAGTTAGTATTACGAACTCGATAGGAATAGGCTCCTGGTAAAGTAGGTAGAAATGGAAGCGAGGGATATAACATCTAAATCTCTCTACAACCTACTAAAAGACTTGGGCTTGTCCAGAACTAGCATCAATTCATTCTTAGAACGTACTGCAGAGGCAGCCTGACCAGGTTAGTTTCAAGTTTGGTTAGATAGAGAGAAGAGCTTGGACGGTGGAGGTGATCGTTTAACGAGCTTAAGATACCCCCTTAGACCCCTAAACCTACACCTGGGTCACAAGTCCCAATCGTTGTGAAAGCTCCTCTCCCTGCAGCGCGATGGTGCGGGCAACCGCACGGTGAATCCGTGGAATGCTGATAAGTTACGTCTCATATACAATCATTAAAGTTAAAAAAAAAAACTTTTTCTATAAACGCTGCGTATTCAGTGTCTTGTTGCAAATAGATAATGTTTGTTAATATAACAACTAGGACGAAGTTGCGTTCAAGCTAGTTAAAGAAACAAAGATAAACAAAGATATTAATGATAGTTACATTAAAGATAAATGTCTTACAATTCTTCTATTTGATATTCAGTTCTGTAATAAAAATGATTTACAAAAAATAAATGTTCACAATAATGCTGTTATTACACAAAGGCTTGTGGATTTTTCTGTTCGTACATATCCATCAAGAAAGTAATAGAAATATGGAAATAGGTCTTTTTAATTTCAGTTCAAATGAAAATCTCTACAAAATACCAAATCTAACTAACACGTGTTAGTACCAACAACATTAAAAATCAGCATTAAATTCAATATTAAAGACAAATATCAATATTATTTAGTATTTATTAGAAAAATCTTTGTATATGTAACATTTGTTATATAAATTTAGTATATAGTTCTGACTAATGAAATAAATGACAGCACTTCAGATCTCTATAAATTCGAGATTTTACTTAAAGTATTTTTAACCAGCAAGAGTATACGATTTTATTTAATTATCATTTCATTTAATATAATTATACCATCATCTACCTATCAGAGCCCACTGCTGAGCAAAGGCCTCTTCTCACATGGAGAAGGTTAGAGCATAAATCACCACGCTTGCTCAAGACGGGTTGGTGATTTCAATCTTATAATTTGAAATTATAAGTCCAGATTTCCTCGCTATGTTTTCCTTCACCGTCCGTCAGTGGTGTCTAAATACTCTTAGAAAGTACGTATGACTCGGAAGAGATCACATTGGTAGTTGCCAGGTTTCGAACCCACACCCTCACCTATGAGAGGCGGGCCTTTAACCTCCAGGCTAATTATATAATTTATAATCGTTCATATAATTATACGATCGTTTGGTAATAAAGACACTGACAGATAAGAAAAATGTATGAATTTTAGCGACGATAAAAAAAATAAAAATTTTGAATATACAAAAAAATTTACTTTATTACTTTCACTATTTGCCAATAGACACATGACAGATAATTTTTGAAGTTCTTAATATGAAAAAGTTTAATCATTTTTCTTTCTTTTATTTTTATACTTTTGCCGTGTACCACTGCAAATTGGACGACGGATTAGTGTTTTTGCTAAATTTAACTCCAATGCGAGAAATGTGTATTAAAAAATACAGAAACTAATTTAAAATTATTGTGAAAAATATATAAGTCATTTGATTTCATACATAACAATGACAACTAACGTAAAAATTTAAGAGAAAAAAAGGCCAACGACCAAATTTTAAAATTATTATATAAAAATCTATCCATATCTATAATTAATAGCGAGTCGTGTGTCTGTATGTCTCACAATATTTTTGTATCTATTTAATCCAGTGTAAATGAGTTTATTTTAATGGCCTGTCTGTCATAATCCAAAGTTTTACCGCGATTTAGAGTTGCGTCAGTTGTTGTGACATCCTAAACTGTACAGTCATGTTGGTGAGTTCGAGATAAGTTTTTTACGTTCCGCTACTAAATGACAACGTAAAGTTAAAAAGTTGAAATACGTTCACTATTTGTAACTCAGAACGAATACACGGATTGATGCAACCGAAACAGGAACTCATCAAAACATCGAACAAAATTTTATCCGGAAATTATAGGTACAGTAGATGTGAGGGCAAAATAACCGAGTGTCGCAAAACTTGTAATTACCGCTCGTCTGAGTTTCATCTCACGACGATCTAATGTATGTTGGATGCGGCATTTCTGATCAAAAAAAAAATAATATTTTTATATTTCTTTCCCATTTATACCTTCGTTATAACAATAATTTTATATTTACTAAAACTGAATTGTTGTGTCGTATTCAGATTTTATGCCGTATCCATTTTTCGTTGATTCGTGTTTGTGTTCAAGGAAGGATGAAATTAACTAGCGACAAATTCATTCATTGAAACAGAGACTCTCTTTACTGTCTTTTATTAATTAACAATGTTTTTAGACGCTTTTTCTCGTTTTTAATACGTTTTTGCTTACATTTATTTAATACATGGTTTGGAGATAAATATTTAATATAAAATTTATAGACAATTGAAAGTTGTCAGGTATTTTTGTGAGTGGTTTTTGTTTAAGGGTTAGTAACTATATGACAGATTGTTTCAAGTACACTGAACTTTGACAAGAATTTAGCTATGGTTGTTTAAAATTTGCTCACACGACGTTTTTTACTCATCTTGTTAACAACTTTAGTTTAGTGGATGCTGCGAATGGGAACTGTGGGTCATTTAACTGTTTACATTCAAATAGTGCACATTGTTCTGATACCAAATGAGTGATCGATCGGCAACTTCTGGGGCTAGGACTGTAACCATGATCGAGGAAGGGCACACCTATCGCTCAGTCAGTTGCGCATTGACATCGATTCATCGCGTCCTCCGACGTCATAGGGAGACTGGGTCGTAAGTTCAGACGAGGACAGGGCAGACATCGAACAAATAACGCCATAGATGACCGTTTCTTGGCCATGCAGTCTAATCAGACCCGAAATCTTTTAGCAGAATTCTGTAATGTCCACGTCAATGAAAGGACTGTTAGAAGACGGTTTAATGAACTTGGATTAAAATCTTACTTGCCAGCAACGGGCCCAAGATTCGAGGAAGCTCGTTTAGCAAAATTAGCGTTCGCTAGAGAGCATCAAGATTGAACAAATCCGTGGGGCAGTTTTGTTCAGCGATGAGGGTCAATTTTGTGCCAATTTTGTGGATGGAAGGGAAAGGATATAGAGACGCCATGGAGAAATTTTAACAGATTTCAGTTTTTGAGGAAAAAACGTTCATTTTCATTTATTGTAATATTTGTTTAATTTTAAAGAAAAAACCCTGTGTAAGTTACCTTAGGATTTATTTTAATTAGTTGGGTGTAACTTATTATTACGTAGTGAAAAAAATGTATAACGCAAATATGTTAAGAAAGTCCATATTTTCTTTGTCCCCCTAGTTCTGCTGGTGGGTGAACTGTTACGAACCACAGAAAATCTGTTTTTTGTTATACCTTTGTAACTTTAACAATAGTGATTATTTTATTTATTTCCTAACAATGTTGATTTTAATAAAATTGCTTACTTTTCCGAACTTTTCACACTTTTTAAGGAATAAAGGAAAAAATATCAATTTCTTTCAATCGGTATATATTCATGACAGAAACAAAATTTGTGACTGATAGCTATAACCATATCTTCGCATTTTTAACTTTATACACACTATACATAAAAAAATTAACATAAAACTAAATCTTATTTATAATAACTTTCTTATTTTTTAGATATTTAGACCCATATCATATATTAAACATTTATTCTTGGCTCACTAATGCAAGCGGCATAACTCAACATCACTAAAGACCCGCATTCACTCTTGTGAGTGAGCCGTGTGTTCTCATCCGAACAAACAAATTAGTATATAGTTCGTTAATATAATACATACAAAAAATACAGAATTTAACGAAAATCATTTTTATTTGTACACATAATTATATAATTTTATGATCTAAATGAATTGAGAAATATTAGTTCGTAAAAAAATCTTACGTAACTAATATCATAAAACAAACGTGCACAATTTCAGTCATAATGTATTAGACAGACTGCATTGGGTGAGTAAACCAAGCGATATAACTAAATAAATTGAATGTAGTATTTGTTTTAGAAGCAATTACATACGACATTACAACGAAGTATAAAATAAGCGCTTATCTAAATATATTTAACATTAGAATCTTATTTAAATTTTTTAAATTAAATGTTAAATTTAAAGTTTAAAAGTTAATGAGTTAAGTTAAAACTTAAATATCTCGTTATCCTCATTTACATCTTTTAATAACTAAGGCCGTGTCGGGGATGAAAAATTTCTGAGTTTTTAATTTTATAGTTTAAACACTTTCAATGCAATGCGATTTTAAATCCTTATAATTAAAAAAGCTCGTGTTTATTTAATAACTTTTTTGAACTGATAACTATGACATTCAGCGGATCCTTTGATGTTTTTTTACTATATAAAAAATCTGACAGCGTATAGTAAGGACATGAGACACGGGCGATTGAATTTTACTATATCAATGTAAAAAAAACTAGATGTGAAATTTGTGTGACAGTTTGTACACAATATAATATAGTAAAACCTTAAAATAAGTTTCATTGACTTCATATTAAATTAGAAAATAAACCTTAGTTTAAAACACACTTAAAAATAATAATATTTACATACACACATGAACAATGCTTCTGCGTAGAAACTAAACTTTAATGACGTCATTCATACGAATTGTAGATTGACTCGTTTTAAACATCACAACAATACAAATGTGGTAAAACTAGGCGAGTAAATATAAACAACAAAATGATTGTATCAGTGGTTTTTCAAAACCCTAGAAGTAATTCGTCTCAACCGAAATGCTCGACGAAGTCCTAACAGATTTAAGGGTCATAAAGAAAGTGCCTGACACGAAAATCGAGAGATTTAAATGCATAGCATATTTACGGTCAATAATGAAAATTCTGATGCAATAGCAGTTCTTATAAAAGTAAATTAAAATAACACAACTATGTATTACAAAGCTTTAATATTTATTTGTAAATGTATAAAAAACATTATTACGAAAAGTAAAGAATTAAATACATGTTTCAAAACTAAAAAAAATTGCTACAAAAGATAACGATAAGGTTAAATAACTTTGCCACATATATGTATGTATATATTAGATTATCAGTCTGATTTTCTACTCACACTGAACCCTAAAAATACTTTTACAAAATTCATTTATTTTGAATCTACAATTATTAATTCACTGTATACTAGATTATTGAAAAGGAAATAAAGATTTGTTTAACAATGAGCGATAATTTTTTTTGTAAAACTATCCCATAAAATGTGATATAGAGCACATTTTTGGTTGAACATAAATCAAAGCTGCGTTATCACTCTCTTGGGAGGATCGCGATTAGCTGCTTATCGTGGGCTTCACATTAAATAGCGCCTCAGAGACTTGTCCAGGGTCTAGACCGAGCGCTGATAGATAGTTGTAACATTGTCCTTGTAATATTATAACTCAGATATCTTAAGCCGTCGTCGTGTCAAATAAAATAGTTCATAAAATAAATAACCACGTATATTAGATGTGTGAAATAATATTTCAATTATTAAGTTGTACTAATAGTAATTATATTGGGTTTAAATCTAGCAATAGCTAGTACACCTGAACGTCAATTGTGACTATTTTGTAACCATTGCTTTATCGAATAATTCCTTTGATATTATTAATTCTATTTGCAATTGGACATACGAGTACGCTTTCACCGAAATCATGGCACATTCTTGTTATAATTTTCACATGAATTAAATTTATACAAAGAATAATTAAATATATTTATGATTTAAAATTCTTTAAATGTATAATTTTTATTTACATGTTTTATTTTAAAACTTCCAATCATAATGAGATCTGAGACTGCCGCTAGTATTAATTTAAATAAAACGAATATTTTCGGATTTTAATCCTTGTATTTTATTATTTTAAAAAACGACATGATCCCGACGTTTCGGTTACTTTTCAGCCACCGTGATCACAGGCATCACCTCGTCTGCCCGTCCTCTCTGCCGAAAATATTAGTTTTATGTAAACTTCTAATCATATGACATAACCAACGAATGCAATGTCAACAAGTATGTATATGCATGGTGCTCAGCTTATTTCTTATCAAGATTCCCACAATACAGCATCTAACTTCTCAATTATAATTAAACTAGGAGATAATGACAGCCTGAGATGCGGGCAGAGAGTTTTATCTGTGATCTCTTTGAAGACCAATTGATGCGGATCATATTATATATAAAGCTAGATTATTACAACGGTTTAGAGTTCACCAGTTTACTTTATATACAAAGAAAAATAATGTCAAAGAAGTATAAATAATTTTATTTGTATCTCAATGAATACCTACATAAAAAATGTATACTTTTTTTTTCATAAATTTATCATCAAACCTACGTTTTCCCAGGCGCAATGAAACATCTCTTTGGATTCAGAAAGCTAGAAGTAAATGGACAGGAAAGCTTAACTAGTTTTTACTCCGTTTTTGTCTTCTCTAATATAAATGTGAACACTACATCGTTATCCATATATTCGTTACAATATACAATAAAGGACATCACACATCTAACTAAAAAAATCTATCGCATTATGATAAATTCTCTCCTTATATTTTATATTTCAACGACGGCGTCTTTCCTCAACTTACAGATCTCACGATGACATAAAATATTAGTACATAAATGTAATAATAAACTCTACAATTCCAATTTTTCCTCAGATACTAAAAATACGACGGCGTCATCTATTCCAGTTCTCGTTGCGACGGTAATGTGATATGTCATTATATGATACAACAGTAGTTTATTTAATTCTATATTTGATGTGGAAATTTCATTAAATTAAAAAAAAAAACTCCTTTTTAATGTTAACGCTGACTTTTACTTCACTTCTTATTGTCAGCGACATTAGAGATTACATTCTAAGACTTATAAACTAACAAGCAACTGATTTTATTTACTAATCGATGCAAAGAAGAAATATTATTAAAGTATATACTTAACTAGTTTAAGTAAAAGTATACCTAATCCGAGTAATGTCTAGTAATACATATTAGTTAAAAATGTAAGTAATTCAGCAATTTATACTTATATTAGCCACTACAATTAATTGCCGTCCTAGCTACAAATCCTTAACAAATATTTTATCATCACTTTTCAGTCCTTATCCAACGCCGGATGTGGTCGAAACAATACGTTCTCCTTCTCCACACATATCTATCATCTTCATCTCAGAACTCACTTTTCTTTCACGCGTATCCTCATTTACACAGTTCATCTACATTCGCTATCATCCCTAACCATACCATACCAGGTAAAACTTCCATTCATTAATTAATCTCTTCGCTGGCTACAGTTCCAAACCTATCCATTATATGCTCTACACAACCATCTCAACATTTCATCCGTACGGCATACGACACTCTGCCTTCGTCAATCATTTTTCTATCTCAAGTCCCAACATTCTGATTTGAAAAGCCTCTCCACGGTAGCACTTACAGAATCAAGTTTCGCTGTCAGGAGATTTAATGGCTTTTCGTTTTGTCAACAACTCCCAGAAAAGTAGGATGCAAATACACCAGATATGAAGTTGATCAAAGAAGTGATTGACAATATGATTCTCTAGCTAAGATCATCGTCTTGGACGAAATAATATTGATGCTAATTTATCAAATAACTCAAAGCCTGCACACATCTCGTAATTGATATAGTTCGTCTCACTTCTGTGTCCTATTTTGGAAGATGTGTAGTTTGAAGATGAAGAATAAGAAAACTATGAAAACTCCAGATTAAACGTCACGAAAACCTCAAAATATTTTCAAACTGGTCTTAAAATGTAAAAAATATTCCAAGATCCTAAATCTGCGTTTGAGTCAGTGGAGCTTTTCAGTTTTGAAATTAAAAATAAAATTAACACATAATTCTAACAATGTTTTAAATAATATAGGAACGTAGAATACTTAGACGTTGGTTCTATATAAAGAATTATGTGGATTTTTATTTTAATAACTTACTATAAACCTGTTAGGGTGAATAAAGCTCTGGGTAACGACAAGCCTTGTCACGTTGCATGACGTAAATCTCTCTTAACAAACAAAGGAACACAGAGTGGAAGTAACGGCTGATTTGATTACTTTATTGTACTATGTGGCTTATTTTTTTGTAAATAAACTTTATAACTAATTTCATATTACATTTAATTAACAAACATTAAATAAATAAGTGTATTTACAAAAAATATTCAAAATTCTACAATAGCTAGTTCGATTTTTAATTTAAAAAATTAATATTCTTTGTCTATTAGGTATTGTATAGTTTACTGCACTATTGAACACTGAAATTTCAATTTAAACGGCGATAATATGATTCATATGTGGCTAGCAAATTTTTATTGAATGAATGGATTGCATTTTTATTAAATAAGACATGAACAATAAATATATTAATCATATCTGTACTAATGGCATATCTCATTTTATTCGATAAAGTACCTACTTATAGTACAATTGCTATCTTAGCAATTTTCATATTTCGTTCGACATTTAGAAAATACGGCCGTAGAACAAATTACGCAAGCAAATCGCAGCCAGAACTATCAGCAGAAGAGATTTGCTCTCCCTACACACAACATAACTATGTTGAGCGCGTTTAATCATTAGTTTTCTAAACGTCAAAAAAGGACAATACTTTAATAATCTGTTTACTAATATTTTCTTGCTTTTTCCATTACTATTATTAAAATATTATGTCACATTTCTGATGAAAAAATATAATGATAGTATCTATGTATTCTACATTCCCTGGTCCACCTTATAGTTATGATAATAAAAACAGCTGCCAATAATTTGAGAAATATAACAGAATTATCGCGTCTTGTTGGTTGTATGTAATCAACCCTAATATTCCTAGACTATCGCTATTGGGAAAACTATTGAATATGTACTATTGCATTGGAAAAACTTATAAAATATCATGAAAGACAAAAGAAGATGTTAATTAAGTAACAAGACTTGAAAGTTAGCATTACAATGTTAATAGTTTCATTTTATTTATGACAAATATATAACCATGTTTTTTCCATTACCATTTCCAAAGAGAAGACCTTAATAACTAGTTAAACGATTAAAATTAAGTAGAAAATAATTCAAACATTAAAAAAAAGAAGCGAATAAAGTAACAAATAATTAAAATACTCCATAAAATCGCGGACAAAGTCACGGACACGGTACACAATGCCTTTATTAGTGAGCGTAGTCCGCTAACTTTATGCAAACTCCTTCAAGATACGCGGAGCTTACTAAAATATTGTTGAACCAAGATAAATGAAGAGATAAAGATCCAGGGGTTGATTAACTTTATACTTGGCACAAAAGAAAGTTTAGATTTTAAACGTAAAACGTTTGTACTAAAGGTGGAATATAAACATCGCATTAAAATTTACATTTTAGTATTTTTGGACCGCATTATATTCTTACAATTTTGAACATCTCTGCATTTCGTGTGTTATTAATAAAATTTGATAAGGCTTAGTATTCGTGTTGAACGATTGTAATCAAAAATTAAAACGTTGGAATTATTTATATAATAAAACACAGACAATAATAAATCACATACTAATCATCTTGCTATAAATTCATCTTATAATAAAAACGCTGAAAAATTTGCGTTGATCTATTTAAGTAAAAGTTATTTGAAAAGAACCAATCTAAAGAGTTCCAATGTGAATAATTTCAAGTTATTTGTCAGCAATTAGAGTGAAGAACTAACTATATAATAGTTTTTATCTCAAAGCTATAAGGTTCTTATCACCTGCGAATGTTAGACTGAGATCTTCATAAATTATTCCGTCCAAAGCGCTTTTAAGCCTTGATCACAAAATGGCGTTCAGTATTCAAGATGTTAGTAATGTAGAATAAATAATATATTTTTTTCTATGTTAAATTACTTATGAAACAAAATAAGACCTTGCATTGTTGTTAATTAGTGTGAGTATTTATGTAAGCTAGAATTCGTGGTGACCTGGACGTTAATAGGCCCGCCTCTCATATGTGAGGGCGCGGGTTCGAAACCTGGCCAGTAGCAATGTGATCTTTTCTGAATCATATGTACTTTCTAAGAGTATTTAGACACCACTGACGGACAATGAAGGAAAATACCGTGAGAAAACCTGGTCTAATAATTTCAAATTATAAGATTGAAATCGCCAACCCGTCTTGAGCAAGCGTGGTGATTAATGCTCTAACCTTCTCCATGTGAGAAGAGGCCTTTGCTCAGCAGTGGGCTCCCATAGGCTGATGATGATAATGAGAATATTAGGAGATCGTGTAATCATATTTACAATAATTAAATAAATCTCAACTATAAACTATATATTTTTAGACAAATCTTTAAATGATTATTAAAAAAAATATATAAACCGGAAATCGAAAAACATTGATATAACATTTCAACTTTAATAAATTAATATGCTTAACACAAGTTTGCATCAGGACGCTATATGCGAAACTTTTCCCGTTTTACACTCAATAACCTACGTTAATGCTAAAATGTGTCTGATGATCCGCATCATCATCACTTAGGGTAAACATAAATATCAATTGCCGAAGCTTAAAACAAATAAATCTTATTTAAAACAGCATTAGTAAAAATTACCTTGTTTATAATATTAAAAATTACCTTGTAAAATACGACACACAAAAAGTACGAGTTTTTCTTGTTTCTATTATGTAATTTAAAACTTTATACATTGCCCTATATTTTCAATTTTAAAATATATTATTAATGCCTGAAATTATTATAAACATCACGAATTTAGCTCCAGCTGTTCTCGAGAAGATTAAGAAAGGAGAAATAAACAAAAAATATGTCAAGTGCTGAACGCTCCAGGCTGTGTCAAGAGCTGAACACTTCGCTACTATTACAATAATCAATCTTTAAGGACTTAATAACACAAGTTTACATAGCATATAATGAGATCTAAAACTTCCGCGAGGATTCATTTAAATGAAACTAATATTCTCGGCAGAGAGGAGCGGCAGACGAGGTTATGGCCGTGATCGCGGTTGCTGCAAAATAATCGAAACGTCTGGAATATGTAGTTATAAAAATAATAAAAAAACGCCCGGTAATCCGAAAATGTTAGTTTCATTCATATAGTATCTATATTCAGTCTATGGTGGTAATGGAGAAAAATACACATAGCCAGCCAAAAAAATATTGTATTTAATTTTTAATTATTGTGTTACTTGTTTACAAAACACATTAAATGCAATTTTTATTCAATCTTACAGGCCAATACATTTTTATCTTAAATATTTTTAATTAATTGTATTATGAATATTCAATTAATACTGTTAAACGAAGATCCTGCGATCAAAAATGATTACAAAATACTATTTTTTTATTATTTTTTACACTTGGATACGAACAACTCTGAAATGTCCTTTTTAACAGTAAACCTATTAAAAAATCTTACAGGAATATCAATCGAAACGGAAATATGAGCTCATCTTCCATATTAACTAACCTTAATCTCACAAAATATATCCTGTATCTACAATTTTTACAATAACTTGCAGTCTTTGATGGCTTTTAAAACGTTATTGCGCACAACATATTTACTTCAGTAATACCAACGTATAGGCCTCCTCCGAGTCTAAAGCACTACAAAATGCCCTGAACCGAATAATGTATGAAGATTCCCAGCAGTTTTAACTTAAAACGCAATATGAACTTTATTCCATCGCAATAAAAGCGACAGTCCTTTAATAATTCAAATGCAGGAATCGACTTTATGCATCCGCATTGAAAATCTTTTAGATGAGAACGTCTTCTTTAGATAACTTTGGAGTTCAAGATAGTTTTATGAAGAGATTTAAAAGATCCGAAACTCTTTTTTGTTTGACTCGAAGCAATACTTATACAACGTCTGTTTTGTGTGGTATGAAATCAATTAAAACAATATAAAACAAGACTACAAGGAAATAGAAACCGGAATAAATGCCGGTTTTATTAATAAAAGTATCCATACCTTTAACAATTTCCGATGAGAAAGAAATACAATAATTTAAAAATGTATTTACCTATAAAATAATATAGATAAAATCGTACAAAAGTAAGTACATATTATTTATAAAGCATACCTATATAATAAAACAAATGAATTTACGTGAATCGGATATTGTTTTTATCTCTGTACTAGACACTTTATCTTCTGTTCTTCGAGTATTTCTTCTCAAAATATATGTGACATACCATTATAAAACCATTTTTAAATAAATATTAAACCTTTATTAAATACTTATAAGATTACATATATACATACGTAATTCATAATGAATTTATATTCAGCCCTCGCTAAGATTTATATTGTTATTTGAAGCGTGTTGTTCAACACGAATTTTACGATAATTCTGCGTTAACATATTCCCACATTTTCGTTAATAGCCTCTAAATACGTTTGAGACACTGTTTATAAACACATTATTTGCGCATATAATTACGGTCTTTAATATAAATACATACATGCCGGTAGTATTGTGTAAAACACCTATACGAATTTGAAAAGCCATTTTACAACCTATATCCATAGATCAATTTAATCAAATTAAAAGTCGTGATTATTACGTCGCCTCGTTTTTCCGTTAATCTATCGCATGTCGCATTACAACCAACTATATTAATCCATGTCTCAGAGGTATCAACGTGTTGTGATTAGTGATTTAAATATTTTGTAAAAATATTATGAATGCGTTAAACAACTGAAAAGTTTTTAGTTTTTCCTCAAGCACATTGTAATTAATATAAAAAGTAGATGTCAAGTATTGATTTCCCTTTATGAATCGCAATTCAAATAATTTAAATAGAACACAGTTGAATCGAAGTTTTTACAAAATTACCGATACATCACTACTGTAAAAAAAAATTCCACACGCATCATAACATGAAATTACATCGCGCTTTTATTTTTTAATGTAATCAAAAATATAAATTATTTCTACTAAAAGGATGTTATATTAACTTTAAATTAAAAACTGCACTCTGTAAAATTTCTTTTTTTAAATTATTTTTTATTCAACACAAACAGTTCTTTAAACAAAAATTAACGACTAAGTTTCGCAAGAGAAAAACTGTTCTCTAGCAAACTTTTACTTTATAAAATATAGAAAATATAGGGGCTCTTCTATTTAATTTTAATTATAATAATATAATTATTAGATTATTATTATTATTTAGAAGATCGACGGAAAGTAGTGGTAGAAGTAGTAATAGTAGGACAAATTAATGACATACATACCTCACATGTACACATAGGTGATGTGTGTTGTGTTTGTGTGTGCGTGTATTTAAAAATTAAACAACAACACGTAAAAGAATTTTATTAGTTTTTAAGAATATGTATAAACTACTTATGTATTTAAATTTTTTCATATATTCTGTTCTTCTAAAACATCCACTGTTTTCACTGACAGGCCGATCATTTCACTAATATTCCTCCAATTATCGGCGTCTATTATCGACATCATATCAAAAACTAAATACGACGCTTGTACTAAAATAAAATATTATCAATAATTTAAGTGAAGTATTTTTTATTCATTATTATATACTTAAATTTATTTAGACAAAAATATTTTTATCATTAATGAAATTTTTAAAATATAGTACAAATATATTTATGATTTTCTAATTTTAGGTTATCAAATAATATGGTGCATTAACGTTGCTAATGACTTATGATAAAGTTTGATATCATCAGTAGCAAATTGACGTAACAAAAATTATTAGAAAATTTAACCTCGCATTTGACTTATTTTGTCGACAAGTCTCTTCAGATTTGATAATTCCGATTCAATAATCTCCCTGGATATAATAATAAAGTCCGGATCGTCAAAACAATCTGAAAGATTCATTTTAGTTAACACAGAATAACAACTTACAAATATGAACACAATTCTCAATGTCAAAATAGCTTTAATATTAATCAGTCATTGCCCGCCATTTTTTATAAACTGCAACCGATCAAAACTATTATGCCAGCTGACAATAAAATATAAAAAAATACAGAAATGCCAAGCCAAGCATTTAAATTAAATATAGGTCAAGCGTTGCAAGCAATTACAACTTAAAAGCCCCCAGGCGCAATGAAAAAGCAATTTTTTTATCTGTTATCGATAAATCACAATGAATTGTTCGGACGATGATGCCAATCATTCAGCCAGGCGGACTAAATCTGTTTTTGGATGGGTTTTGGTATGTCGCGACGTCACTGAATGTCATTGGATTTATAAATACGATCAGCTCCAGAAATAGGTGGCTACAGGTTTTCCAGGCGTACCGACCAAAATAAAGTAGCCTGGATTCGGTTAACAATATTATTGTCTGCACCGTGCGTCGTATCGTTGTGTCTAAAATTTTACGGCCTATTTAATAATTCAGCCATGGATGAAGATGATGTACAACAATTTTCTCTGCGTTGGCACAACCACCAGGTAGGTAAGTATGTTTTGTACACACCCATACATTTTTTTACACACTTAAAAAAATTATAACCTCAAAGGTGACGTTTATTTTTAAACTGTATTAACATGACACTTCGAGTAAGTGTATTTAAATAATAATTGCCTGTTATTTGTGATTTGAGAAACGTCTTTTAAGAGTTTTATGTATTTTTAAATAATATTTCTTAATAATTACAGATACACTGAGGACCGTGTTATCTGAAGCTACACTGTTTCTTATACTTCATTGGACACCTTACAAATGGTACTAGCGACTGCAACGCCATCTTTACTTATTATTTTAATCTTTCTAGACATTTGGCTGTATGTGTTTGAACATTGAACTCACAGATATAAACACAATAAGCATCATATTATTGCACAACACATTGGTAAAATTAATAATACAACGAAATTAATTCAAATTAATAGCGAAATTAACATATTTCTACATAAAACAACAAAACTATTCTAACAATACATTTTCATAAAATTAATTAATTGCTTATATTTAAAAAAAAAAAAACGTGGTAAATTTAAAAAAAGCGAAAATAAAAACTTTGTTTACATGTGACAAACAGGTTTGCATATCAAATGACCCATTATTCCAACAATAAAGGTATAGTTTGATTAACTTTGTTGAATAGCTGTAATCTTCTCTGTATTCATTACTAACACCTTTATGTCGTTTATGTAAGCATGATGTGTTCAAGAAATTAATATAATGCGTTCCAAAATTGCAGATAATAAAAAAACAAAAATACACTGACGAACATTTAAACGATTTGAGTAGAATCTAGAATAGATACTAATTTTTACAATTCAATAGCCTTATTATGGATACTGAAATATATTTTAATATGATTATTATATTTCAGAACAGTGTGATTGGTGCACTAGGTCGTATGTTGACGACTGGAGCCCTGAGTGACGTCACACTGAGCGCCACCGGTGTAAATTTGAAGGCACATAGAATTGTATTGGCTGCTTGTAGCCAGTACTTCGCTAAGTTGTTCAAAGTAATTATACAGTATAGTATACAACAGACTATAAAACATTTTAAGACTTATACAACACCTCTGTTACTTAGAAACGTTACTTAGTATACAGTGGACCCACGTTAATCCGGAACCCTTTCCCCTCCGCCCCCTATTCCGACATGTTCTATTATTTATAATTGAATATATTTTTTGTCTATCTTCCCTAATGCATGGTTTCACAAAGTTATAAGTTGTATACACCACGAATATTGTGCTCTGCGTTTAAGATGTTGTCTTCATTCTGAGTGCTCACTTTGAATTTGTCGACATGTGATGAAGCGGTATGATTTGTCCTTTAGTACTAATATAATATATAAATATAACATATAGATCGTACTACAATGTGGTAATAAAAATACGGACTATAGGGGTCCTAGAAAATGCGTCAGATTCTATAGTTCCAGACAGCGTTGCAAAATGTTTGTTGGATTACAGTGGTCCACTGTATTTATAAGTAGATCTGCAATTCCTTAAAATAATTGAAATTAGACGTCATTGAACCGCCATATCTCTAGAACGAGCCCAAGAGCTTTCTTTATATTTCATGTCTCCCAATACTTCTGGGTGTTTTGTGTTTTAAATTCCAGGACGTAGAAACGGAGAACAGCACGCTAGTGGTGGTCCTGAACTGTGAGGCTGAAGAGTTGCGTTTACTTCTAACGTTCATGTACACCGGCGAGGTGACCGCGGGGCGGAGCGCGTTACCAGCACTCTTACAACTGGCCCGCACGCTCCAGGTGTCAGGGTTGACTGACGCCGACACAGTAAGTTATTGGAAAGATGAAACTTTTTTTTTTTGGACGTAACTTATTATTCTCCTGGTGTTTTATTAACTCCCACAAACCATTTGATGTCATACATTTTTTTCAAATCACTAACTTGTTGAGCTGGACTGTCAGTCTTCCTGATGGTAAATAGAAATTAAGTCTGTGGTTAATGGAAGCACCATCATTGTAAAAGCCTCTTCACGATTTCCTTGAACACAGTTAAGACTTCCAATGAATTTACAGTTTCGAATATTATATGTTCAGTCAGCTTGGAATGTGGTGCATTCGTTCACACAATAATAAGTGTTTATAAAAATATCTGTAATTTTAATAACGGGAACTTATTAGCGCTTAGATCAAATTCCTCCAACGATAGATTGCTGTGAGAAATAATTAACTGAATATTAAAAACGAAATCTTCAATTTCGTTTCAGAACCCTCCTATTCCACAACCCATTCCAGAACAACCATCAGAACCGACATCGCCAATAAATTTAGAAAAATCCAATTCTTCAATAGATTTAATACGAAACGACAGCAACTTTGATCCGGAGAAAAAAATCGGAGATTATCAAAAGGAACCGGAATATTTGAGAGACATCTTGGATAAAAACGACAATGATAAGGACAAATTAAGTAAACTGGACCAAATAGTACAGAATCTTTACAGCACTCATAGAGTTGGGAGTTATGCTGCGAGCGTGCCGCCCAATATAAACAGTTTAATGGGTGAGTGGGATTTGTCATCTAACGGCTCCTCGATACCTGCGACTTCTCACCAAAAAAATCGATTTTATTATCATGAGAGTCTGCTCTCTGCTACATTCATCAGCATTTTGTTGCTTTTTTTAGGAGTATCTTTCGACAAAGCAACTGTTACGTCCTTATAAAAATCTAACTTTATATTCTGACTTTTTAACTTATTCAGAGAAAACTACCCCCAGAAATCTCAAAAAAATATAATTGCCTCGTCTAATACCAAAACTGTGCAAATCGAAATCCCTAATCCCCTCCAATTCAGAAACTTTTTGCCAGTTATTCGTTTTCTTGATAGTAGAGCGAGTAACAAGTAAATTGTTCATTAATGAAAATAGTCATCTTTTATCCTATCGGTTATTTACAATTCTTATCGTCCTACTTATGAGAACACTACACAAAAGGAAACTTCACAGAGAGCTCACATCCACCCACAAAATCTTCTTCACCAGCAGTTCAGAACAAAGACCTGTAGAGAACTTCGTACAAAGAGCTCAGAAGCTCATTTCAATACAAAACTGTTAGTATATTGGAACGCAAGTAAAAGAGTTTTTCTCTTTGCCAGTGGCGCCACTGTTTTCTTTCCTTTCCGTCCATCCCGTTTGCCACGATCTGTAACAGTTAGACGAATAAAGTCCCCTGATATAATTAAAATATGTTTAGTTATTTACCACCACCACGAAATATATTCCCTTAAAAACCCATATCACAGATACATACACTATAAGTCAATCCAATTTCATACATATATCAGTATCTTTTAGATCAGGACAGTCGTCGTTCGTCGACCTGCGGTATATGTAACAAGCGTCTCAGCAACCAGTACAACCTCAGGGTTCATATGGAAACCCACGCGGGACGGAGACACGCTTGTTGCAGCTGCAGTCACGTGTCACGCTCCAGAGACGCTCTCAGAAAACACGTGGCTTACAGACACGGAAGAGGCGCAGTTTGAAGGTTTTATTTTCGCTAGGTATAATATTCAGTTTTTTTTTTCTTAGGGCTGAATCTGTCGTGCATTCTGCCAAAGTCGTTATTTATTGCAATTTTAATATTACATATTTTTAAGTACATCGTGGAAAAACTTAATTCAAATTATTTTTAAAGATATATTATCTATAATTATTGTTTTTTTATGCTATGGCTTCAGTCGCACCGGTCGCGTTGTTGTGGAATATGTTGCCAATGTCAACGTTTTTATTTTTGGACGAATTATAATATCAAGTACTGTGTGCTGAAAACACGAAGGAGTTTTTCGAATGGAAGTAATCAATGTTTTTAAAGGTCAATTTATATAAATTGTTACATATATCAATTAAATTACTTTTTATGTACATATTTCAAAAAAAAAACATATTTTGAATAAGGTTCGTGATTAGAGATAGAATATAATCACGAACCTTATTAAATATAGTGATATATTTCCCTTTTTCACTATTAAACACTATTGTCAGTTAAAACTGTGTATAATTCGTCGCGTAATTAGTAGACTATACTTTTTTAAATATTATTTTCTGTAACCACTCAGCCTACATATATTTGGGCGATGGGTTTTCTTATTCCCCACGTTATATATAAATCGTACTTACCAATAAATTTAAGGAGTTTTTACATTTAACTGGCATACTTTCAGTCTAAACGTATCCTTACTCTGTATATCTGGATTGTTATTTTATCTTTATAACCACATATATAATCTGTAACATGTCTAGTCATAAATCATTAATTTTAAGGAAAGCACAAAAGACAGTAATTGTATTAATTATTATAAAAAATAATAATATTTTATATTTAAATAAAACACTCAATACAAGTGTACACAATTTATTTATTTCTTACATTAAAAAATTTTTAGTACAAACTGCATGGAGAAAAAAAAAACGTGAAAATATTACGAAGTACAAAAATACTGTTCCAAATATTATTATTATTATTATTTTTGTTCTGAACAAAATATATCGACGGGACGACGCAAGGTCCACGCTATTAATAGAAAACGACAGCCTACATTATGAGTAGAAAAAATATTTATTAGATACATCTCGAGATCTTTCAAGCTTAATAACATTAAAAAAGAAAATGCAAAAACACGGCCGTTAGTAACAAACCGGTTAAAGTTTCAACTTACTCAAGCAAATAAATATGTTAGTATATATTAAAGTTATCTCTTGATTAAACGTAACCGTTGAGTCGCGAGAAAATTTATATGAATATTCTTGAGAATTTTCTGTGACGCCGCATACGGCGCGTACAAATACATTACATAATACTTTAATAGTAAGGTTCCCAATACACGGATGTTGTAAGCTTGAGTTAAGCGTTAGGCACCGACCACACGCGCGTGTTGGCGTCCTGACCGACCGACACGATGGTCTCGTCGTCGACCCACGACACACCCGTGATCTGGCTCTGTGGGTGAGCGTCTGAAACACGAAGCGACAACACATAACAAATATTTAAATATTCTGTTAAATAAATATAGTCCACGTTAACATAGAATAAATTTTCAAAAAGTAACGAATATTATGTGTAAATTAAAAATCACAACCAACTGGCAGCGACATCTACCGTCAGTATCATGACCTCACATAAAAAACAAATATTATGACGTGTCATTTTACAATTTTAGTGCACGGATCAACGGAACATGTTATAATGCATCCATTATTGTGATATGTGAACTATATCTGCGTATAGTTTCATCGAAATCGATACAGCAGTTTTCGTGCGGTGGAGTCACAAACATTCTCATGATATAAATAGCAAGTAGATATATATACTAACTTTTAATAACGATATGCTTAGTCGGAGCAGCGACGCTCCATACTATGAGGCAGGTGTCTAGGGCCCCGGAGACAACTCTCAAACTGTCAGGGCTCCAGGCGACACGGTTCACGCGGGCCGTGTGGAAGCCCCACTCGGCTTTGTGAGCTAGCTGTAAACAGAACAAACATATTCCATAGTAATTATATTGTAACCTGTAGGCTATACACAAAATTAATTAATAAAAAAAAAACTATATTCTTTGCATGAGATAGAAAACAAAAACACATACAGGCAAACAGAATATAATAAACAAAATTGTGTAAATATTTCACCTGTCACTATATTTGATACTGAAATTGGCGCGAAATAGTGTTGAAATCTCTGATCGCTTGTAAAAAGTTATGAAAATTACCCGAGTTATAATTTATATGACATAACAACCAATACATTATACACTAACCTTATATTCCTCAGTAGTATATAGTATGATCTTCCTGTGAGCGTCGCAGGCCACTAAGTAGCGACTGTTGGGACTGTACCGAGCATCTGTGACCGGGCCCAGGTGTTCCAGCTCATTGATGAGTGACAGATCCGATAGGGAATATATGTGGACCTTGTTGTCATCACCTGGAAATTTATATACATTCATTATATATATAGCTAAAGAAATATATATATATATGTATTGTTTATAATACATACCACCAACAGCAACGTGTTTGGACACTGGGTCTATTGTGACACAGCTCGGTTCATAGCTTAGAGACAGCGATGATTGCTTAACATTGCCTTTCAGTACTAGGAGCTGAAAATATATAATCATTATTAATAAGTGATAGTTATACACAAATAACGAGAAATACAATCGGAAACATTAGTATTGAAAATGAAGTAAAAAGCGTTTAAATGAAAAAATAACATATTTAATGCTACCGACATTAACATAATATAAAGAGAATGACTAAAGACGACTTGTAATAATTTGAATTATTGAACTATTATGAGGATTCAATTTATTAATGTGCGGAAAATGCGAGCAAAGACATGAGCTAACTATAGTATCCAATAATTGTGGCCTGGTAAAGAAATACGTCATAACGACAGCTTTATTGGAGTATATATACAAAGTAAATAGCATTTGATTCATAGTAATAACAATATTAAGGTTTTAATATCTCTGACCTCTTTGACGGTCGCCACAACTGTAGTTCCTTCACCCTCCAGATGATCCAAGGCCTTCGGCTGAGATCCCAGAGGTGTGGCATCAGACGAATATGTTGGTATGTCCCCTGTAGATACATAAACATATATATATATATATATATATATATATATATATATATATATAGCTTAGTCTAAATTAATTTTATATTTATCGGATCGTAGCAACGACTTCTGCATGTATACTAGAAATTTGGTTTGAAAATTGAGACGCCTAGAAAATCAATAAAAAATATGTCTTTGTTTATCAACAATTGTTGATCACCCATCCAAATTTTGGACTGTAATGGATGTTACTTAACTCTAATCCTCATGAAGTTATGGTTAGTAGTTAATATAGTTTCAGCTATTCCTCAATACCTTTATTTATAATAAACAAGTGGCGCCATCTGTGACGTACTAATTATAACATACTATAATCCTTGCAATTATTTTCATGGCTGATTATAATTATAACGCTGAACCTTTGTAATTGTCTAATGGCAACATTTAAGTATCGACTTGTATTTGAAAGCTATAAATACAGGCTAAAGAAATTTTTCAGGACATTACCGGAAGTAACACTGAGCATTAACCATCAAGTCTGAAACTGTACATCAAACACTTTATATAAAATGTATCGTATATCCAACCTTCGCTAGCCGGGACAGCCTTCCTCAAGGTATCGTCTATGCCGCATGTCAATAGACTGCCGTCCTCGCAAGCCTTCATACCATTCACCTGGTTGCCGTGACCTGGACCGGAAATGTGCACAGCCTCACCTGGAATTATGGTTATTTATTATAGTTACCGGCACAATTATTTTTATTTGAATAACTTATAATTGAGGGTAGTAGTTGTTGGTATAAATAGAGGCGAGGGTGGAGATTAATAACAGTCTAACTCGAGCCGTTGCAGAAATAGGACCTTTTCGAGTGAGGGATTTGTGGAACTGGCTATGAGGTTATCTTAATAGCCTCGGAACCTGACGACAGTCGAGAATGCGGTCATCGATGACGTCAGTTATGCTGACGTCACTCTTTTGAAAAACGACAAAATGCTTTTGACTCCGACATATTTAATACTAATATATATGTTAGAGATTGTGAAAAAATATCGATGTTTGTCGCATTTGACGCAAAATATACTGAACGGATTTTAGTGAAAATTTATAGTAACTCAGTTTAGACACCAGATGAAGATACAGGATATAATCTATCCCTTCATTCCTTATAGTCCCTGGCCGCTTCATAGCAGACATCGTGTTTGAGGTCACGTGACACATGATAGCGGTTGGTTACTATAAATGATGTTTTAACATAGTATATATTGCACTCTGAGGTCCCGCGCTCCGGGCGGACCAAGCCCTCGCTGAAAATTGGTTTAATCATATAATAATTTGAGCTGACGCCCTGAGGAATTAAACTGTAATAGACCCAGAAAGAAAATATATATATACATACATAGTAACACATGCTAAGACTTATAAATAAAAAACTGAAAACTATCTGTATTCAGTTACATTACGCGGACTCGTGGTAAGGATGAGAGCAGTGAAAATTAATTACCAGTATTAACATTCCACCTCGTGACGACGCCATCGTGACTGGCTGTGAAGAGGGAGGTTCCGTGTAGAGCGAGGCAGGTTATGGGTTTGTTGTGGCCCGTGACCACGCGCACCGGCTTCTCAGGGTTGGAAGGGTCCAAGTACGTGATGTCGCCCGACAGAGATATTGTTATAATGTGGTCCCTCTGCCATAAACAGGACACCTGGAAATTTGTGATGAGGTATAAGGTTCATATCAATACTGATAAGACTAATGAGAATAATTAAAAAGACTATAAAGAAATAATAATTTATACGAGAAGGATTCTTATATATATATATATATATATATATATATATATATATATATATATATAAATTACTTAATATACTGCATAATACCTGTTGGTTCTCAACAGCGTTTCCCATATTGAAGGTGACCGTTCTCTCCCTAGTTTCAACGTCCCATATAGCACAGGTCTTGTCGCCGGAACATGACAGGAGCTGCTTTCCGTCCGCCGACCACGAGATACAGTACACGCCACCCTTATGAGCTGGTGAGCCTATCTGGAATATAAAAAAAATATTAGCCAATATATATATAGCTCTAAATAGGTTCTTGTTTTTAGAACACAATGCTAGATAGAGGTTCTCGTGTCGTCTGCCCGCGGTCACGGTCGGGGGTATGTAGTTTAAAATAATAAAATACGCGCAGTGATCCGGATAATATTAGTCTAACTTAAATGTGTACTCGCGAAAGTCTTAGATCTCATTGAGACGGATTTTGTGATTTGATGTTATCTGCGTGTCTGTTCGTGGCATCATAACTCTGGAATTGATCGGAAGATTTGTTTAATACGTTTTTAGGCACGTGCTATTAATGTGCCGAGCCGTAAATATATCAGCTCTTGTCCAAAATTATGTAATTTTTGGTCTGTAAACATTTGAGTGCCTCACACGTGTGTGTTTTTGTTAAATGGCAGCTACTGAGTGACTAGTTTCTTTGCGTAATTAATAAGTAGTAACTAGTAACTTGGGTGGTATTCATAAAATTGATTAACACAGATATTAACTTAAGGAGGCCTACATAAAGTACGTCATTCGAATTTTAGATTTTGAACCCCTCCTCCCGTCCTTGACACATTTTTATCCCCCCCCCCTCCTGATGTGACGTCATCGACGTATTTATTATTATATCATTGTATATTTTATTTGTGTGTGTGTGTTTGTGTATAACATGCGGCGAGTTAGTGATGTACCTCTCCCTTGAGTTCCGAGGTCACTCCATCGAAGAGGAAGATCTTTCCGTCGAAGCCTGCTGACGCGAACAGACTACCGTCAGGGCTGTACCTGACGGCTTGAGCGAAACGCGTGTGCTCCTGGAATCATTGGAATTATTGGATTTATTCCACGTAATCAATAATCAAAGCGTCCGTATTGTATATAAAATACGTTGCTATGGTAAAATTTTGATTTTATACAGTGATACAATCATACAACATGTTTTTGTAGAAATTGCTATGGAATGGAAAAAAATATTACCTTTTTTTTTAAATATTTGTTTTTAATGATATAAATAAACAGATACATAACAACATCGTTACCAACATAGCCATATAATGTTCCATTGTTGACGTAAGGGTGGCAAATCGTTTTCTTGACAGCTTTAGCAAAGCGTTTGACACTAACAAATTTGACATTTACATGAATTAGTACAATATAATATCTGTCCCCTCCATTCTACATGACACTGGCAGAATATACTGTGCACGTCTTTGCACGGGTGAAGGCCATATATGTATATATATGGCCTTTATCTACGTTATGTCAAAAAAATAGAATTTAATCTGTTGTTTTAAAATGTAATTCTTACCTGTTTAGTGCACTTGAACTTGAAGGGGGGCCCTTCAAACACGGCCAGCGTGTTGTCCTCCGACGCGGTGACGATCCTGAAGGGCCTCGCGGGCCGGAAATCGACCGAGTTGATTGGCTTTGACTGTCCACTGATCTCCCCAACCGATGTACCCGTCTCAGCCATGAACACGTGTCCGAAGCTTAAATATTAATCATGCATCATTTAAGTAGGTATCGATACGAGATTACTTGCGGAGAAGATACTCGATTTCGATCTATCATTATAAACGGACCAAAGGTTTCTGAATACGGCTTAGTAGTTTTTAGTTTTAAGTTCAATAAGAAAGAACAGATGTTTAAATAATCTCATTAAAAATCTGATTCCTCTGCCATTTGTTTGATGACCAAAACCTTAAAAATATATCATTGTCATAGCATAACTGGAATTGAAAGTCAACTATCAATACATAAGCTGCGATTATAACTACTGAGCTGATAGTCGCAGTTCATTTTTTACTTTACCAGGCATTGAAACTAGCTACAGACCTAGAAGACCTCTACCACTGCTCTTGAAGGTCACCAATTCTAATAAATTTCAATGAAACTAGTATTTTTCGGATGAACTACGCGTGATTTATTTTTGTAAAAAACTACATACTCACGACGTTTCGGTTACTTTTCAGTAACCGTGATCACGGGCAGGGACATCCGAAAAATACTAGTTTCATTTAAATGAATACTCGCGAAAATCTTAGATCTCATTCTAATAAATTTCGATGTAATTCTCACCGTTCCCTTCCTTCACCAGCGACCACCATTCGCTGGCTGTCAGCACTCCAGGCGATATCCTTGATCGGTCCACCGATTGGCTGGAACTCATTCTTGAGAATGTGTTCCTTGTTCACGGTATCCCATATACGAACTTTGCCGGAAACATCTGAGGGTTTCGGACGAATTTGATGAACTCAGTCATCACTTTAGATTCTATAGAAACTGGTCTCACTCAAATGTATGAAACAAATCTATAGGTCACATGGATTACTGCCTATATTACAACGGAAAAATTTATCAAAACATGATACATGACCTGGAGATCAGCACCGTTACGTCTATTGCTGATGACAAGCGATCAAATTTATTTATATCACTTATAGCTAACTCAGACGCCATGACACCACACTATAGCAAACAACCATTTTAATAAGTCAGATCTGAAGGACCTTGGGAATTTCTAAAACTTCCCAAAGCTTCTAACGTACGACGCGTATGAAACAAGTATCTCAATATGACCTTTAATGGGTCAGAATATGTATTTAACTTAGACGTTATAGTTACCAAATATGTTTAATGTTTTAACCGAACAAATCACTTCCTTATACTCAAATCGAACAATTCACACGATACACCTGTATCCTTTATCTCAATAATGTTAAGGTCCGTTATGCTTCAACACAATAACTTGGCACGAGCAACAGATGTCAACATCCTGAAGGCGAATCTTATCGTAAATAATATAGCGTGTTTGTTATTACTAACTGAATGCAAACAACAACGCAATAAAATATAAAAGTATATTAAATCGATACTTAATTTCATAATATTTCCTATCAACCACGGTACATCCAACGCACGTTATAATTTGGTAAATTTATAATGTATGTCTGTATTAATTAATATTTTATTTAAACATATAAAGTTATGATTTTTATTTTATATATATAAAAACTGCTGGTAACTGTTCATCCGCGTGTCACATAATTGCGAAAACACATCGAACATTTTTGAATGTAATTTTATATTAAGGTAGTTTAAAGAAAAAAAAAATATTATAAATGCTTTTATTCTTTTTTGTTTGAATTAGTATTCATATACTTTAAACTGAATAAAATAGCGGTTAAAATTTCAATAAAAATCAAACTTGAACGTTATTGCAAAGCGTCAAAAATGGCTAACGATATGCTAAGGTCAACGACCCGAGCTCGTTTCGCTCAGTTGGCGGCGAACATTTTTCCCTTTACTTTTTTTTCGCTATAAAACGTCATTTTCGGGACAGTTTAAAACTCCGGATAGTTTAATTTAGAAAATGTCATTCATTACCTCTGGTCGTTGAACCTGAACCGAATTTTAAAACATCAGAGGTAATATTTTGTGAACGTTTTTTTTAATATATGAGAAAATAATACGAATATTTTATTTAAAAAAAAAAACATATTACATTATAGAAACCCTGAGTATAGATTATTATTTGTGCTTTAACATAAAAACTAGTAAAAGAAGTATTAACAAATCTACCTCTACACGTATATGTATCCGGGAGCAGTTCTGAAAGACTACATCTCTTATTCCATCCTTTTCAATCCATTCAAATATTAACTAACATTTTGCACATTACAACATTGGTATAGCGAATCATATATATAAAAAAATATATATATTTTATTGTGAAACTTTGATACCCGAGATTTAATCTCACACTTGGATGTGAGCCAGCGTAAACTATGTTTAGACTTTGCATTAGTATATTGTGTATGGTTAAGCGGCTGTAAATTAGAGTTCTCGTTTTAAGCGCTGACTGTCGTAGAAGCTATGACTCCAGTAGTAAAAGATAATTAAAGATAAATATATTCAAAGATCAAATTACTGACACAATATAAGACAATACTTTGATGACTGGGATATGTAAAATGTGTATCACGTAAGGGAAAGAGCCAAAAATATAGATATTTCAATTAGACGAAAATTCTCAGCATTTACAGGATTCACCGCGCTGGGTCCATCGTGTTACAGGGAGAGGAGCTTCAACAGTGCCTGGGACTTGCGACCCAAGTACAGCCTATCTGACGAGCATATGTACCGATTTATTTATGTACATATTAACTTTGTTACTATCTTTATAATAAAATATAAATGCGGTTAAAATTTTTAGTATCACTATTACAAGCCAAATTCGCATATAACATACACCCCGTATAGTTCGCATCACATAGAAAATTAAATAATATTAGTTATATGTAACAAAACTAATGCTAGCAATTTAAATCAAACTGAGTTCTTCGGGTACTGCGAGTTTTTTCTTATTATTGAGAATATTTCGTCTCGTTTGCTGCAAAGGAACCGAAAGTTCGGTATTATTTTGATACAAAATAATAAAATTTTATTTCGTCTGCCCGTGATCACGGTTGCTGAAATGTAACCGAAACGTCGGGAGTATGTAGTTTTTTCACAAAAATAAAGCACGCGTAGTATATCCGAATAATATTAGTTTCATTTAAATGAATAAAACTCGCGAAAGCCTTAGATCTCATTAACTTCGTTTTATTTAAATATGTTCACACCAAAATCTTCATTATCATAACTGTTAATATTTCTCAAACGTATAACAAGCAAAGCTAAAAAAAATCTTCGTCGATCGATAAAAATATCAATTCTCTTTAAAATCACCGATGCGCTATAGATCTTTACACGCGATTAGTTCGGGAACAAAAACCGTTAAGTGAAATCACACATGACTTAGCAAAAAAACGATAAACTTAATTGACATTGACTTAATTAATACCCTTATATGGCAAGACCGTTTTAATGTACATATATAAAAAAAAATATTAACAAAATAATTTTATTTTTATTAAGTATAGTTAAATATAATAAATGTTCTATAAGAGAATACATAAAAATCTCATTTAATGTTATTTTTTTTTTAACATCTTTATAATTAATATAATATTTTTCAGATCACTACGCGTATTTTATTATTTCAAAAACTACATACTCCCGACGTTTCGGTTACTTCGCAGCAACCGTGATCGCGGGACAGATCTTTTACAGATCAGTTTAATTTTTTTTAAACAATTACACCATAACAACATGTCTGACATACATTCTCTATTCAATTGTTATTAATTGACAATATAAATAATTGTATTGTACGTTAATATATTTAATAAGCATTTCAAAAAAGAGATTAAAAAAAAATATATATGAATATTCACAAATACTCCAGAAAGCGATATACAACAAGAATTCATGAACAGAGCTATGGGAACAAAGCGAAGTAGACATACACATTCAACAACTGATATAAATTTAAGTTGAAATAGAAAATTATATATAAAAAAAACTATATTAATTTCCAATTTTAAAAATAAAAAAAACGCAAAATATTGTTCCATTAAATAAATGAATGTTACTAGTAATAAAAAAAATAATCTGACATTATTGCAAACTTAGTGTGTAATATACTAAAAAAAGTTTATATATATATATTAGTCAAGTTTTGATGTCCTATCTTATCTTATTAATTAATCAATAAAAGATAAACAGTGATTCTGTCAGGTAAGGGTGAGCACTTATATGGCAATGTTGCTATGACTCATGACGTCTTTACTTATTACTTATAAGGTAATAATGTCAAGAACCTTCTTCGCATGTTATATACTTTAAATGCTTTATAAATTAGCATAAATAAAAATCTATTAATAGCATTAAATTAAATATAATGAAAAAAAACATTGATATAGCTTTTCACAACTAATAAAATAAATATTAGTTTGTAAATCCGTTTCATTCTTCTATCACCCATTACAATTCTGTTATAAAACAAACTATTGGTCTGTTATGAATATTGTATTTATGTTTTAAGTGACAGTATATTTTAACTTTATCAAGAGTCTTATAGACACATGCATTTACATGCACAGATAAAACTATCAACTGACCAACGAAGGGTAACATCAATATTTTGAAGCTCACACAACGTCACTAATATCTTAGATATATATTTTCCTGTAATTTGTTAATATTGCCAGACAATGTTAACAATTTTCAACACCAGGAAAATTAAACTAATTTAATGTTTGATGATATTTACTTACAATTAAAGCATGTTATTTTTTAGAAAATATAAAAACTTACAATATTCAACAGATCTCAGTGTAGGAACTGTAGGTTATTTAAAGCATCTAATAAATGTTATTTGTTGGGAAATAAGTTAAATATAAAACCACACTCACCTCCAGACGCGATGTAAAAACCACTCGGTGAGTACTTCGCGACGTTAACTTGACACGAATGTTCGGTATATACATCAGATATCGCCGGATTTTCGATATCCCTTATAATTACCGAATTCCCGTTCGTATACAAAAAATGCTTCCCTTTAGGATCACCTCCCAACACTAAAGGCGTACCGCGCTGTGTTCTAGGCAAAGCCGCAAACGTATACTCTGTAAATACCAATAACTTTCATGATAATCATAGAACGATAGAGATTTCACTTTTACAATCCGGGCGGTGCACCATGCTTTTAATATAAATAAACCCACTCACTATTTGAATATGACATATTTATTCCCTTTTACACTGAGGGCCGTGATAGTTATAGCTAAACTAAGTTTTTACTAGTACTTAATAATTTAAATAGGAATACAAAATCAGCCGCTATCACCCATAGCCCAGCTTCACAAAAAATGACGTGAATTGTGACGTATTATAAGTTGAATAGGGACGTATAATCTAGAATCAGAATCGTGAAATTGTTAATTAATCGATTTAAGTTTTTTTTCCTATTCTATTTATAATGAGATTGTGAATCAGCGTCCCTCGATAGGTTTATGTGTAAATTTTGGTTTTTTATCAATAACGTGACACAATTTAAACATTCCAAATATTCAACTTTTATTTTGAAACATTCTGAAATCGATACCAAGTAAATATCGAATTTAAAGACAAGACATATCTATTATGATTATTAAGTTGGTACACTGTTGTTTGACTGAAATGCCAAATGCCCATATATGGCGTTCTGTAGAAAACAGTCTTGCCATTCCAATGTAAAAATTGCAAAATGTTGTTTTTACGATTAACATGTTAAACAATATTGTTGATTATATATTACAAATTGCATTTTTAAAATCAATTGAATGTTTTTTTTTAAATGTTTGCCAATAAGAAACTCAAAGTAATTAAAAAGTTCTAATCTTTATTTTTAAACTTAAGTGATGGAAATTTTAAAAGAGCATACAGACAAGAGAACGTAACTTTTTTTTAAGTTACACATACATAATAATGTAATTACTATAACAGAATGATATTATTTTTAACTTGAAAATTAATTTTTATGTTTTTTCAACTTTGACTTCCAATAAAATATTAAAACTAAAATTGTTCAAAATTACCTATGGCTAATTTGACATCTGTCAGCTTGTCATCTTTTTTTATTTGTCTTCAGAGTTGAACGTCAAACTCATTCCGTTCGCAGTAGCTCAGTGAGATGCATGAAACGTAGTAGCAGTGTCAAGAATGTCTCGAACATTGCATCATGATCGTTAAAATTTTCACATATGTTGCATGTTCTGCATCTTTCGAGTGCATTGTCTAGACGTTTTATTTGAATTAGTGATTTTTTGGTGTTTAATTTTAGCTGTGATATATATTTTTTTGACATTTCTGTCCACGTGGTGCATTGTCACAACGGGTCTACGTGTTGGTTCTTTCACAAGAATTGTGCTTAAATTGTAGTCTCGAAACAAAGAAATGGATTCCTTGAATATGTCGAAGTTAAATTTGTCAAGCGTCCGAAGCGCTGTAAACGATAATGCATCTAAACAGGACATTTGCCAACCAAAGTTTGAATCAAATGTAAGTTGAAGTATGTTTTGAATTAAATGAAATATTGTACAAGTTTATGTATTAAAAAGGCAATAAAACTATATTAAAACTATGAATGTGATATAAAATGTATAGAGTTGTCGATAAAAAAAAAACACCATGTTCTGTCTCAAGGTTAAACAATTATTTAACTTCCCTGATGTAAATACAATAGTAGATTGTGTTAAAAAGGAAGTCATTGAAACTTTTTGCTCAAAATCTACAATTACAATACAATATAGAATTCCTGGCGACAAAGAAAGTAATAAAAAAAATATTACAGGTATTAACAGATCCAGATGATGAGCACTATTGTGAGTACCGTGAGGAGATCTGGAAGAATCTTTTGGAGCAAGATGCTGAAAAACCAATCATACACCTTCAGTCCCCACAAGTAAGTGTTACTTACATAAAATAGCTAGTAATAGTGTTTCTATTGATAAATTCTGTTGTTGTAAATAACTTAAAATTCTAAATTAACTTGAAAATGACTTGAAACAACTGAAAATTTATGAAGTATTTTAATGCTAGGTATACATATTTTCAATATTAATGTTTCGTTGTAATTTTAATATGTAAACATTTTTTCTATCAACCAATATAAGATTATAAGGAACATTGAAATAAAACTGTCATGTAATATTATAAATAACATAAATTCCAAATTTAATAATTATACAAAGTTTAAGAAAAAAGTTAAAATATTTTTATTATATGATCGGGGAGTGTTACCATCAACTTTGAAAATTGCAAAAAACCTTATCAGCTTAACCAGGAATAACATTACATATAATAAAATATAAAAAAAAACCTATGCATTAATTATCACTTTATTGTACCGGCAGCCATGAAACCTTGATTGAAAAATAATATGCCAAAAATCCTTTACGTCATTTTGGAAATCACACAATACTGTTACTCTGATAGATCAATATTAACCAAATATATGTAATAATCATTGCAAGAAAATAGGCTTTTAAATGAAAAAAAAAATCAAAAATTTTCATTGTTTGAGAGTTACAATGTCACAGACCGACACACACTTCAAACATAACACTCTTTTACATAGACGGTTAAAAATAGTATTGATGATTATCAATGAGATTTCATATCTCTATATAAAAAATTTCTATTATATGTATATCTTTCAAATCATTATCAGATTATCTATTGTCTGTTCACAATTACAGATATTTGAATTAAACTAATTTGTAAATTACAGAGTCATTATCGTTAAGAGCCCGCACACAGAGGGCAGTCTGACTACGGCGCCCTCTGTATGCCTTGTTGTTATAGACTCAGTATATTCTAATGAACTCGGAACTCCTTACCGCTCTCTGTGTAGGCTCTAATGCCTTATCTAATCTGTTACATAATTCTTATTATTTATAGACATGTAGTTAATTTTTCTGCTGTACTATTTAATCATTATTCATATAAAAAATATTGATTGGCAATATATTCAATCTTACTATTATAAATATAATCAGATCATTCAAATGGCGTAAAGCTTTTAATAATATAATATATAGGTATATACTATTACACTCTTTAGAAACTTTGACAATTTTTAAAATGGCTATAATTGTGTGGATAAAAATTTTAAATTATCAAAAAATATATAACAATATTGTATAGAATTTTTATCGTTCATATATATATATAGAATATTATTTTGTGTAAAGATTATTTAGGATAATTTATATGACAAAAAATCTAATTCTAGTATACTTGTACACCAAATAGATTTAACGAAATATCAAAGCTATTTTTTTTTTTCATAAAATTTTTTATTCCGTCAACGTGTATCGATGTGTTCTCGAATGAGGTTAATTATGTGTCCATAGAATTAAATTTAAAAAATTATTACTAGAGAGTAAATGTAACAGATAATTAATCTGTATATCATTGCCTTATGTTATGCAACACATGTGTATATTGCTTAAGTTAATGAAATGTTTTTAAAGTGATAGTTAATCGATTCAATGATTTTTTTTTTTTAATTAAGTTTAAAATTTATAACATTTTTTTTTAACAATTATTTTCGTACATAATCAGACATTTTAATAGTTGAATAGTTTATATTTGATGCCAAATTAATGTCTTTGTAGATTTTGTTAAAATTCGCGTATTTTTTTTAATCGATATTTTATTTAAATGATGTTAGTGACATACATACATACATTTCTGATGATATTTTTTTACAAAGCAAACGTCTATAACATTAAACATATTACATCCCCGTTTAGTCTTACCTTTTATTCATTATGCAATTATGATGCAATAATTGCATTTTATCAAACAATGTTTCGTTTCATAAAAACAATTTAACGATAGAAATGAATTGATGGAATTTAAAATAAAGGATTATCTGTAATACTGTTTGTGAGTTAATATGAGCGGTGCACTGCTATAGTTATGGGCTATATAATTACGTGTCATTAAAATTCACCTCGTTTTTTTTAAGTTTAGAGTCTAGATAAGTAATTAACAAATACAAACTTGAAAATTAATTGTATCAAGCACAATTTTTCGCCAGCGAGATTTAAATTTTAGTATAGGAAATCAATTTTTTATATCTGCCTAACATCACGTTATATTAGGAATTGTAAACAGATTATATTATTATGAAAAAAGGATAGTTTTATTTTTAAAATTACATAGTGAAGTTTTCAAATTAAAGTGACTTCTTTTTTAATTTTTTAGTGTATAAAATTCAACAGGTTCGTTATTTTAATGAGATATTATGTATTTTCATACAATACTGTTGTCTTCGTTTGATGTAATTTCCTTCACGTGAATAATCACTTCATCGGATTTTAACAAAAAAAAAAATAAAGATTTCAATCTGTTTATATTTTCTTTATTCCGTTAAGTAAAACCTTCTTAATACAAACTTTTTTTTTATATTAGTTGGATCGTATATACAAACTTAAGTTTGTCTAAAATATAACAGCAATTTTTTGATGTCATTGACAGAAATGGAATGTGGGTGAAGTGAACCATTACATATTTATGTATTTTCGATTTAATTTTTTATACTAAAAAATTAATTATGATCAATAACGCGATGTGAACCTACGATTCGTGGGAGACGGCGTCTCGTCACTTTGCCAATTGAACTATCGCGTCAATGCGACTTATTAAATGTAAATGTTTTGTAAATCATCGAATTCACTCAATTCTACGCTTATCTCACATATACTTCATCAAAGGTTGGATTCGTCGAGGAAAAACTTACTTTTTATTTTGCTAGAATGCCTCTCGCGTTAATAACGTAATGTATACGAAGAGTAGAAGATTTGATTTAAATATTTCGTGTCCTCATTTCTAAAATCGGACACGCAATCTCCTTTCGTCATTTAGTTTGTACGTCTTAACTTAAAAAAAGACTTATGGTCCAAAAAGCAATTAAACTAAATTTTCTTTCATTTCTTGAATGTTTTAATTCGTAAGAGTTTCGTCTCATCGGGAGCGTTTTCAAGTATCTAACTAAATATTAAGCTAATATCGAATTATAATAAAAATAAAGCAATATAAAAATAAACGACAATAAAAATAATGCACTTTTCCAGTTGGAGTTCAGAGGCGCTTTAGTGCAACAGCTGCGTGACGTCACAAAAAAGCTTGGGCTAACTGTGGCGACCTTACACTCGGCTGTGGCTCAGCTAGACCTGTTCATGGACGCTCACAGACTGAGAGCTGATAGACTGACGCATGTGGCGCTGGCCTGTCTCAGTCTAGCTGGTAATAAAACAGTTAATGTAGAGCTTGGAGCGAGGAGGCGTGCTTAGTCCTAGCCTGAATTTGCATACAAATGATTTTTTTTTATTATTGACACTTTCGCAAAGTTTATTTAACATTTTTAACCGACATTCAGAACCCTGAGGTGTGGTGGAAATCACTGAGCTACATAAATTACTTTTTTCATTAAAAATTATCGAAGTTATGAAAACTTGTTACGTAAAATATTTTAAACTTTAGAAATTTATTTTATTTTGTGGAGTTTGAACAAATCATGTGAACAAATCAATTATTCATCCCGAAATACAAATGTATAAATATATATCAAGGGCCCAAAAAAATAATTATTATTTTATCACAGCAAAAAACGAAGAGAAAATCAGCAGAGCGCCAACCCTGAAGACGTTGTCCAAAATAAGCGGAGTCCAGTTGTGCGGGAAGACTTTCAGACAGCTGGAGTGGATGGTCGGCCAGCACGTCCGGTGGAGACTGCTGGCGCCGACCCCTGTGACCTTTGCAGCACTGCTGGCCCAATACGTCATCACGGACAGCGACCTAACGACCCGCCACCCTAAATTCGTGCGGCGCTTCAAACGTGACGGAGCCAAACTGCTGGAGGCGTATCTGGATTTGACGTTATCTGGTGAGTTTTCTACTGAGATTGTCACGATGTAATATTTCTTACTTTCATTGTAATTTCTTTTCAGTTCTCTAAATTTAAAAGGTTATTGTTTTTTTATTAAGTTACATTCGTAAGACATCATGCTTGGGGATCTTTAACAGGGCCTCTTCGGATGAGGCGTTTACAATTTTTTTCATATAAGTAGAAATTATTTGACAACCTTTCCCCACTATGAGTTAAACTAAGTTACAATGTCTATGTTAAGTTATATATATGTATGTATATGTTGGGCCAGTTATTTCAGTCCTTTGAATAGTTACTTACTTCATAGGGAAGAATGAATCATATGTATATATTTTTCCAGATGTCCGTCTCAAAGTGGTGGAGTGTGTCGACGTGGGTTGTGCTTGTGTTGCGTGCGCACGCGCAGATCTAGGGCTCTCTGCGTGGCCCGCTTGGCTCGCGGGGCGCTCGGGGCGGAGTCACGCACATGTAGCACCCATAGCGAGGCTCTTACAAAGGTATGAACAATATATATGTATATGTTACATAAGAATTGATAAAACATTATTTAAAGTGTGCAGCCACTGTGTTGTTATGTATATTAAAATGTGATTATTGTTTTAAATAACACCCATAAGGTGAGCAAATATTACTTTGAATTTTTTTTTTTTTTGAGTTTTGAGGTTTACTTTAACTGTAAATTGTAATATTGCAGTGAAGATTTATACCAAAATGTTGCATATTATGTACAGGAAAGAAAGAATTTCTTAAAAAAATAATTACTGTTAGTTTGTGTTTTTTTATATGAACATAAATAGCATACATGTGATGATAAAAGGCCGAAAAGACAGAGAGTTGATATCCCGTTAGGTCGATATCCTTTCTGATGTTTATATTAAAGAAGCGAAAACCTGAATCAATCAGTCGCAGTGCAGACCCAAACATCAAAGTTAGCAATTAATATTGTTATATATATACAGGATGATGCAGATCTTAAAGTCTCGTGAGGCTGGTGATTCAGAGATCGACCAAGGCTACAGCAGCGCTAGGACGTCGCCGAACATAACACCCTGTACATCACCACAGTATCAAATATCACCGGCATCGAGCACATGCAGTACATCATCCAGGAGCTACCTGAATGTGGACACGTCATACCGCCAGCGGCCAGTGCGGCCTGACAATCCGTACGCCGTACTAGACTTAGATAACAGTGCACCAATATTACCAAATCACGATTACTACATACCAACCATAGAAAACTGTCAGCGGGTGAACAACCCGTCTGACTATAGATACTGCAGGGCGAGTAGACTCATTGACTACGACAGTCAACAGGCTACGAGCATGGCTGTGAAGAGAGGTCTAGATGGTAACGTAGATTTAGATAGGAAACGGTATCGACTGACGTCACAAATGTCACAAGTCGTGCTCTGATCGCTGCCTGTCAATGTCATCTATAAACTGTCATAGACAATTATTATTTTTTTCATTCGAAGGCAACTAAGAATTTAGCTTGGCTATTTATATATCATACAATGGCTGTATGTATTAGATACATATTTTTTACAACAGGACCATCACAAAATATTTTTTTTATTATAATAATAATTATATATATATATATATATATATATATATATATACAGTGGATTTGGGCTATAACGACGATGAAGGGACCACTGTTATTTCGTCGTTACATCCGGATGTCGTTACAGGCAAAGGCAAAAAGACACAGACATGTTCATGGTTTATATTCATTTATTTTTAAAAATATTTGCACACATAGTTATTTACTGATACATTTAAAAAATTGTGTAATATTACTTTGTTTCAATTTATTTTTTTGCGCTAGCATACGCTGTAGGGTGTATTCTATTTTCATTGCTCCTTCAATGTCTATATTATCCTCTCCATCACCAAATAGACAATATCTTTTGAGCCTTGTCACTGCACATAACACATCCTCAGTTGTAGGAATCTCACCTTCCTTGTCATCTTCTTCTTCCTCCTCATTTTCCTCATCTTGCGTCGTAGGTGATGAAGCAACAGTTTCAACAATTTCAATATCAGTCAAATTGCTAGTGGTGATAAGCTGACTGTCAATATTGACATATGTTTCCCAATCCGGAACATAGGTTCCGCTTGACGATGCTGTCAGCTGTGCCAATGGTATGTCCAACTCATCGTCAGAATCGTCGTCAATTGTTGTGATAACCGAAGATTTACGGAACCCAGCGTGTAGAAAACACTTTTTGATCGTTTCCGGAGTCACTCGAGCCCATGCCGTAGTTGTCATCTCAATAGCATTTAAAAGATTAACGGAAAATGAGCCTGCCGCTTTTTCAATGTCGTTCATCATTTTCTGTACTAAAATCTTCCGATAATGACTTTTGAGAGTTTTAATTATCCCTTGATCAATAGGTTGAATCACTGATGTTGTGTTTGGTGGTAAAAACGCCAGTTTTATGTTGGTCAAATTTTCAATTTTAGGATGAGCTGGGCAATTGTCAATAAATAAAATGATCTTCTTTTTGTTATTTCTTAACCGGGAGTCCCATTTTCGTAGAACTTTTTCGAAAATATCTGGAGTCATCCAGGCCTTTCTATTTGCTTCGTAATCAACCGGTAAAAATTTAACATTTTTGAAACACCAGGGCTTTTTCGCCTTGCCTATGACCAATAATTTTCTTTTTTCCCCTGCCATGCTTGATGCAACAAGCACGGTGATTCTATCTTTTGATAATTTTCCACCTACGCACTTTTCTCCTTTAAATTTCAATGTTTTTTCAGGCTTTAGCTTAAAAAACAAACCTGTCTCGTCTGCGTTCCATATTTGGCTATCAGTGTAACCTTCAGTCAATTTTGGGAAAACTGTTTTTAGCCAGTTGTCACAGTCACTATGCGATACGCTTGCGGCCTCTCTACAAACTTTGCCTACTACAATATCGTGCCGTCCAGCTTTCCGAACACTTAAAATCTATTTTTCCAAACAGTCTGGCAAAATTAGCCTTTTCTTGCAGCAGAGGACCGCTCACAGGTACGTTTTGGCTTCTTTGAGCTTTGAACCACACTAGAAGAGCTTTTTCAACATCTCGATGCGTCGGCTTGCGGTTTTTCTTAATTTTTAAGGATTTGGACACAAAGCACTCTAATATTTTATCACGGTTTTTCCACATCGTAGATATTGTTGAATGCGAAACTTTGTATTCTTTGCACAAATCAGCATTGTTTGCACCATTTTTCCATTTTGAAATGATTTCCACCTTTTCTTTAACAGTAAACGTGCGTCTAGGAGCCATACTTATTCAAAAGTTTATTATACACAGTCGCTACTCTGAATACCAATTAGTAACTGAATCATTTAAACTCGCAAACGTACACGCTTACCTACCTAATTACCTAGCTAATATTTATAAACAAAAAGTAAAGATTGCTGACCATCTGTATGGATGTAAACAAAAGATAAGAAAGCTCTTTTGTGTCTTTGGCGGCCGACTCCGGTCGCAATATCTGCTTGGGATTTCCAAGAATTTATTACAAACTATTCAATAAAAACAGTCGCTACACCCGAACTCGACGTTACATCCAAAATCGCTATAGCCATATGTTTGTACATACTAAAGTATGCTTTAATTCAAGGGACTGAGATTTAACGTCGCTATAGACAAATGGTCGCTACAACCAAGGTCGTAATAAATAAAATCCATTGTATATATATATTTAATTTAAACCCTCAATTATTCATAGTGCCTGAGATAAATTGAAAAGAATAAAAAGTAGCGAAGGCTTCGCCTTAATATTTATATGACAGACTATTGTTATAACCTCTTAATACATTTTATATGACGTATTTAAATTTTAGGATTAGTTAGCAACAAATTAATCGTATTCACAACCTTTAGAAACGTACAATTCGACTAGAAAATTATATTATATAGATAATATAAAATGCTATAGTTGCTTGTCAAATAATATGTTGTTTAAAATAAGACTGAAGAATATTCATATGATTTGAATATACATTATGTTTGACAGACGTCATTTTAATTCACCTTTGAATTTAACAAAAAATTTCGCTGACTCTTGCAAAACAATTTCAAGCATTCTAATTGTATTACGTAATTACGTAAAAAAATTTTTTTTCTTTTAAGAAAATCAAGATCAATAAAAATTAAAGTAAATTTTTATAACATGTATATAATATACGTTTCTAGTAATGACTGCATAATTTATTAAACAAAATCGTTGTAAGGTTGTGGATCCGACGCGTGGTGACTGTGACGAACGAACACAGACGTCTCGAGCTTTAAAACGCCCAGTTAGTGAATGTTGTGTAGTTTATGTCGGTGTTTGTTCGTCTATGTCTATGGTATAGGTTACGATATAACGGAATGTTATCTACATGGATATAATCGATTACTTTTATACGTGTAATCGATTACATTATCGATACATGTTACATATTTGGTTTCATTAAGTCACAGCTTATGTTGGTGGTCAAAAGTTTGACGTTTCAAAGTTTTTTTTTTTTTGTACAGAAAATGAGACATAATTTATGGCTCATTTCCTAGTATTTGATAAATTGTGTATTATCTGTGTTGGTAATTTTTTTATATAAATATTCTCGATTTTCGTAATAGCGGTCACACAGCGGTTTTTAGTTCACCCAAACAATTCTCTTCCGACCTCACTGATGACGGGCATTTCGTTGTATAATAATCTTAGTTATTTTAATGTTATAAAAAATGTATATTAAACAAGGTCATATAAAGCTATAACATATGAAATAAGCTATTTTATATATGAAATTGAAATATCGTGATATACATAGATTTGATATTCCGATCTCGATTGTAACTTCAGGGCTGACACAGGCTATACTATAAATGTAGATTAAAAATATCCGTACGGGAAATACAAATGGCGAATGTCAAGTGATCTGTCATCATAACAATGTGACGTAACAGATAATACTCAATAACATTCAACGTGTCAGCCCTGATTGAACTAGCAAATTATTATAGACAATATTTTTGTAATGCTTTCGATAATAAAAATCATTGGTATGTACCAGATAGTGATTGCCAAAGTGTTATGTAATATATTAGTTACTTTTTTAAAAATTCCTGTTTTTAAGAGCAGCATCGATGTTACTGGACTGCTCACGGACGGCTTAATGTAGACTAATTTTCTGTAGTATTTGTAAATACAGTCACAGTTTCCTATGTCCGTTGAAAATTTATATTTTCCATTCAGTGAAGACGAGTGAATTACTGGAAACTTTGGCTGTATGGGATACGGGAAACGATGTAATTAATTCTTGCATTTATATGTTGCTGTTGATTGATTTGAGGGTAATCTTGATGGCCGATGGCAATAATAACGTGTTTCATTGTATTAAAGATAAGATTGTTTATTTTTTATGACCGTTTATTCTAGTGGTTGTGAGCTTGTTCTTATTTATTATTTTTTTTAAATATGAATTATGTAACGGATAGTTTGTATATTTTTTTTTATGTTATGGAAACTCTTTGGTTCGAAGACGGGGAGCAGTTTTTAAGTATGTAATTGTCATTATTTTCAATTTTGTTCAATGATTGCATGATATAGTTAATTCCTCGTGAGCTATTTGTTTAATATGTAGAAAAGTCCAACAATAAATATATACGGTCTGCAAAAAACTGCTCTCTTAAACATATAATATGATTTTCAGCAATTGTTTTTTCCAGTAACATGATAATTGTTATTCAAAGTTACCAATGTTAATGTTATGAAGTTTATCTGAACTTGAATTCTTATTTTGATTGTTCTGATGTAAGTACAGTTGACAAAAAACGTTAACTATGACCCGATTTTCGATATAACCTATTTTTCTTGCCCTGTCTATATATATCTGTGATGCTGTGTTTAAATTAAATCTTCAACTATTATTCATTTTGTTTTCATAGACTTTTTTGCTGACTGTACTTACAAAAGAGTAGAAGATATTTAGTGTATAGCCGCTTCCAATGTATAACATCTGTATCAATAATAATTTGTAATTTCGACATAACTTCGAACGAAAATTTCATGCGGATGTAATAGAAAAATATTTTTTTTAATGTTGACTTTTCTTTATATCAGTCCGATATTATCTTACAAGTTACACTTTGGCTCTATATTGTTTTAAATACGGAAATCTTAATTGCTGTGGAAGAGTTTATTTCACACACTCTCGAGAGTTCTAAGAAATGGTGGCAGCCGACAAAGATCACAAAACCTAGTATATCATGAGTATTCTTCAGATACTTGGCAAAAAAAACTGTGGTTTGTGATTCCAAATAAAAGCAACAATAAAACACTAATCAATATATATACAATATATTATTTGCTCTTCACAATAAAACATACTCGGTGAAGTTTTTAATTACTATCCAGAAATACCACAATTCTATATCCTGAGACTAAAACCGATTACGTTGTAGATTGGTGCAGTGAAGACAACATCCTTTGGATATGTTAGACCTTATGCGAGTCGATAGACCGCGGTGTCATCTAGAGAGAGGGTTGGTAGGCGAGGGGGTCTGCGGGGGGGGCGTCTTCGTCTACGAGGTCGGCATTCGCAGTGTAACGCACAGAGACCTATCCCAGCACAGCCCGATAGGAAGAGAGGAATCGCCAGGGTTCTAGTCACAGTAGCCACTTGCTCACCTCGAGACCATCTCGGTATCACCACAGAAGTATCGGCTCTCGACCAGTAGCAAGGGTACTTCGCACCAACGTATCCGTAGCTCAGGGTAAAGTTCTCGCAGTTTACCACGGGAGGATAGCCGCATCCTTTTATATTCACGTACAGCACCGCGGGCCGCCAGTCCTCGGCCTGTGATTTATATTTCACATGCAGTTGAATGCATTTATAAGCATCGCTGGTACAACCTTCGCGACAGGATGCCCAAGTGCAATTGTCCAAGCCCAATCTATCGTCTCGTCTTTCCGTTACGCACTCCGCTGGTATTGGATCGAAGTCGGCAGCTAAAGCGCTTAAAGCAGGATCAGCGTATAGCGGCACTAGGAAGAGTAGAGCTGATCCACCTCCTCCTAGCAATGCTGCCAACATAACAGTGATGTACCGTGTCAATTTCGCACGCGTGTCCCCACGACGACGCGAGGATCGCACGACCAAACGCTCTGAACTTCCACCTCTCATTTTTATTAATACTGCGTCAACCCATGCTGAGTTATTATCCTTGCCCTAAATACTATAAACTCAAATAAAGTTGGCATGCGCAAAATATGGACATGCGCAATGAAAAAGGTAAATGTTTATCAAAATGTACCACTTATTTTCTCGCGTATGTCGTATGCTAATACACAAATATGTTTGAAAATTAAATGTTTGGGAACCAAATTTTTCAAAAATATTTAACAAAATAAGAAGAGGATAACTGAATTTATGGAAAGCATTTAATTTTAGAGCAAACAAAAATTATAATGAACCCTCTATCACTATGAAATTATCTATTATTTGTGCATATATCCATAAAACTGCAAAACTTTAGTTCTCTTAGCTTTCCATTTAAGAGGAAAAGAAAGGTTTTTTCTGCAACTATGCTATGTTCATATACAAAATTGGTAGATATTTAGTAACAATGATTACCATATTGTTTATAAGACCTGTTGTACTGATTCATTAATATTATAATTGTTTTTTCTTTCCATTGAGTTTTTGGTTTGACGAATATTTACATAAAACACGCGGTCATTTTATCTCAAATCTTGAGCAATTGTTATTTTACATTTTCCTTAAAGATTAACCCTAATTGATAAGTTTTTGTAGTTTCGTTGAAAAAAGAGTTCTAAAAATAACTATAATATTATCGACTGTTTTAGTCGATAAATTTATAGCAACCCTTTCAGGAAATAAGTTTATCTTGAATGTTTTTAAAACAGTGGACACTAACTTGCAAAAGTTATTAACAATTTATTTATTTTAGATAAACTGACAAAAGAAGTTTTATATAAATATATAAACAATAAAGTATATAGCTGTGTAGTAACCTCACGGGATAACACTAATAGTGTAATTTTTTTCATTAGTTTTCCAAATAATATAAAGTTGATATTTACTAGGCACTATTAAAAGTTGGAATAAATATAATAATATCCAAGGTTGTAATAAATAAATATGATCTCCAAGAGCTAAATGCGGTCTCACTTCCCTATTTTGTTTTTTTTCACAAGTTCTGTCACAAGTCAGTCACATTTCTATTGAAGTTGAGGTGTGTCAAAACAAGATAAAATGGCGAATAGTTGAATGTAAACAGTTATATCAAAAACATTATATTTATAGCTATTGCTATTAAATTCTCATTAGGTATGTCCCTTAAATTTATCAGAGTATTCGTTAGTTCATTGAGGCAGCATCTACCACGACAGAACAATTTATTATCAGGTACATAAGTACACGTGTTCTAAGTTGGTTAAGTGTTCTAAGTTGGTTATGTGTTGTCCGTACTTTTAATATTACATAGAAATGTAATTAAAGACTTTTTGTGAACATTTTAAGGTTTTCAAATACGAACTATAACAGCAATGGAGGTTGCGCCTGTTGATAAAAAGGACAATTTAGTTCAGGATAAAAATCGCACTAGGTATAAACGAAGGCGACAATGGGACGATAGAAAAGAAAATGGTGAGAGTCAAGAGAAAAAAACATGCGATAAACCTTTCGAGAGAATTAAAAGAAAAAAAATGGCCATGCTACTCGGCTATTGCGGAGTTGATTATTATGGTATGCAAAGGTAATTTGATTTTCGTTAATATGCCATCGTGTTTCTATTCGTCTAAAAATGTCTAATCTATTTCGTCACATCAGGAACCCCGGGGTTCCGACTATTGAAGAGGATCTCCTAAAAGCTTTATATGAAGCGAAATATATCACGGAAGATGATTTTAACAACCAGCAGAATGCACAGTTCCAAAGAAGTTCTAGGACCGACAAGGGTGTCTCAGCGGCTAGGCAGGTGGTGTCACTTAAACTACGTTAGTATAAATATGATATGGATATTAACTTACATCTATAGAGAACTTTTAATTTAAGTTATAAATATATCCCTGATTATTATAAATTACACAAATTCATATGTTATGGCAGAACTTAATTTAAAAAAAAAATCCACCCTTATGTCACAATTTTTATTATATTTTGTGGTAGATTACAACCTCCTCTTGTAATTTCAATATCTTTCAGGTATTTTAATAATGTTTCATAAATGACAATGATCAAATCAGTCCCGTTTATGATATTGAATTAAGAATTCAATTTGCCGATGGCTTACTTAGTTGGAAAGACATAAAATAGTACTTACCAATACTGTGATCTTGTTGAATACACTTGTTGGTTACATGTTTTGTCAAATCCTGTAATTTTTAACTTATTTCTTCTTATAACATATTTTTAGTGAATTAAGAAATTTATATTCATAATTTTTAAACTTGTTATAATTACTCAGGTCATCGTAGTTATATTCTAATAACTGCTAGGATACGGCGCTTTAGCTTTGTCTATGATAATTTAACTAAAAATCTATAATGTGGGTGTAAAAGTAAGTAAACATAATATTGAAACTGACTTATGAATAGTCTTTTAAAGACATTGAATCCGAATCGGTAGTTGTTTTGACAGATTATTGCCACTTTATCATAATAACTATAACTACAGGCAGATTATAACTAGTATTTTATACACACACATATATATATATATATATATATTTAATTTATGGGATTTAACTTTAATTAAGTTTTCTTAAAGTCAAACACTCTAGCTTTAATTATTACCTATTTGCTTCACTTCACTTCACATTATTTTCAATCTTATTCATATATCACACAAAATCGTCTTAAAATTCTAGGGATGTATGTACATTTTGTCGATAACTTTCATCTAATAAACAATATCATTGAAATGACATTTTAACTTGAAATATATTGCATATTGTGGGTTTGTCATTTTGTTGGTTTTATATATGTATATATTAAATATGGCAGTAAATTATTAGAATCCATCAATTATTATTATTTACAGCTCTAGAAGTAAGCGTAGACGAAATAAACAGTAGGTTACCAGATTGCATCAAAGTTTTTGGTATAAAAAGAGCAACAAATAAATTTAACTCAAAATCTAAATGCAATGCCAGAACATACAGCTACACGCTACCTACTTACGTGTTTGAGTCAAATGTCGCATCGGAAGATGAGAGGAAAGCATACAGAATCACGTCTCAGAAGATAGCTCAAGTCAATGAAGTGCTTGGTTACTATAAGGGCACAAAGAGTTATCATAACTTCACCGAGAAAAAGTAAGTTTTACTTGTACTTAAATAATTTTTTTATTATAAGACCATATGTATTTAGAATGTGATTGTAATTTTTTTTTTATATATATTAAAAAGGTTTTACATAATATTAATTTAAAGTCATGTGCAGCCGCATGAATTAATATGTTAATGCCCATTTCAGACATTTCCAAGATCCGTCATCTCTGAGGTACATGATGAGTTTTGTATTGGAGAGGGTCTTCATGGAGTCGGAAATGGAGTTCGCGGAATTGCTAGTTAAAGTGAGTTTAGTTAAAACATTAAAAATTAGGTTAGATTTTCATTTTATGGTATACCATTAATTTTATATCGGAAAGTTAAATAATGTATGTGAGAGCTAAATATTGTGTTAATACTCTAAATGTGAAATTTTGTTGATATTTCGTGTAAAAAATGCTGAGCGGATTTTGATGTGACTTTATAGTAAAGTAGTTTAGTCACGGTAACATAGCCTATACTATATAAAAGGAGTTGTATTGTGTGTGTGAAGTTACGTCACACGGATTATAGATGTCGCTGCTGTTTTGCTAGTATAACTATCATTAAAGACTGAACTCCCAGAGAAATTTCATAACGTATCTAGTAAAAATATATACTTTTTTATATGATACTAATATTTTCGGACTACTACGCGTCCTTTTATTTCTTTTAAAACTAAATACTCCCGACGTTTCGGTTACTTTGCAGCAGCCGTGACCACGGGCAGACGAGATGTGAAATTTCTCATCCCGTCTAAATGAACACTTAAACTCTTAGGTCTCGCTGTATATTTTATTATCTTTAACCTATTATTTAAACGTTTAAGGGACAAAGTTTCATGTTGCATCAAATAAGAAAGATGATAGGGCTGATGATCGCTGTAGTTAGAGGTCATACAGACATTTCTACGTTGGAGAAGTCGTTTGGCAAAGAAAAGGTCATGATACCAACAGCGCCTGGCCTGGGATTGGTTCTCGATAAGGTATTGATATATTTTTACTGAAGTTAAAAAAAGGAGGTTCTATCAAATTAAATTTCTGTTCCAATGTTCCAAAAATTTTTAATTCATATCATGTGTGCGGGTATTTCACTGCTATTCGGAATTTTGCCGATACAAGGCCGCCTAGGCAATGTTTTTTATGTGGTTGAGAATGTTCCTTATATATTGATGGATAATAGTAAATTAATACTCAGGAAAGCCTACTAATTGCGAGCTGATTTTAGCGTTGCGGACGATTTTATACAAAACTGTGCCAAAGAAAATTATTTTTATGAATAATAGATATTTTCGCGTAAAAGTAGCCAAACTGTACTCCTAGATCTTTTTATGTTAGTGATTCCCGACATTCTCGAGATAAAAGTTGCTCATCGATTCGATTTTAGAAAATAGACTGAAATTGGTTTTCAAGATTGCTTAATAATCATTTCCTTAGCATAACGTAAGTCTGAATCTTTAGACAGTTCAGCGCAGATATTGCAAAACAATATTTGCGTATTTTATGCAAAAAAAAAAAAAATGCCACCCAGAAAGGAAAAGTTACATGTTTAATTGTCAATCACTTTAAGCGAATATTTGAATTAATAAAGAAAAGTTACTGGTGGACTATTTTTCTAATCTAATCTCAGAAGATAGTAAAAGTGTTAGTCGTAACACCAACAAGATGGCAGCTTAACAGGGGACTGTTTTCGATTTAAAAAAAGTACAATTATTCTATATAAAATTGCGTATTGTGTTTGTTAAGTATTTCAATATATATTGTATACAGTCACCAACACCTAAAAAATCAATATCGGTCACAAAACCTGTGATAGATTAAAGGGGAAAAGGAACATCAAAGTACTGTATTTCAAGGCTGATTTCATCAAACAGTATACTATTATATTGCTGAATAAACTTCTCGGTGTCCGCAATACGCAGTGATATATCGTTATTTATGCAAACAGACAAAGAATTCTACTTAGCAGAGGAATACCCTCGCGCATTGACAAATGTACATTTTAAATGAAATTGGTCATTAATGTTTCACGAGATTTATAAATCCTAGGTACATTACGAGAGATATGACGCCAAATTCAAAGACAGCCACGAAAGCTTAACCTGGGACGAAGAGGAAGATGCAGTGGAGAAATTCAAACGAGAAAAAATATTCCCTAACATTGTTAAAGGTGAATTGGAATCAAATTCGATGGGATTGTGGCTCGAGAAGATGAAGAATCATTCTTATGAACCATCTGAAGATGCTAATGATGAAAGAGTTAAAGACGAAGAGAAAGATTGTGGTGATGATGATGGTGATGATGAAATAAAAGATGATGATGACGATGAGGTTGAGGTTAAAGACCTTGGGAATAAAGTAGAAGATGCTAGTGACGCTGAAGTAAAAGATAATGGTGATGAAGTAAAAGATAATGGTGATGAAGTAAAAGATAAAAGTGATGTTAGTGAAATAGAAGCTAAGAAGGTGAACGTGTAAATAGTGTTCCACTTATAATAAGCATAATTTACATCCCAGATACGCAAGTTATTGAAAATAAATGTAAGTGACATGCTTTGTATTTTGTTATAAATTAGGTTCAATTTATCTGGTGTTCAGAAAAATAGCAAATAATATAGCAGAACATATTAGTTTCAATGGAACAGGTGACCAGCAATAAAGTTAACTAACTCGGCGTTTCATTAAAATGATATAAAATCTTGACGGGTTTTACTTAATTTATTAGTTAAATTTCTAGTATTGAAAGAATTAATAATCACGATAATACGGTAAACCGACAGTCATTGGTTAATTGAGTAAATAATCTATTTAAAATGTTAGTTCCGTCAGCTATTACAGTAATTTAGATATTACAGAGATATTTTAAAACCACATATAATGACCTACTCTAGGTATGATTTTAAAATCTTATATCTTCTAAGTGATGTAAAATATCATCAGTGTTATAAAAAAATTCACAAAAATACAGTTAATGGACGAAATTTGAATATTTATAATTGACGATATTCTGTTGGTTTTTTTTTACCAAACATTTTGTTTTTCACACGTATCCATTATTATAGTCCAATCCGTAGCCGCTTTAAGGATAGAGTAAGGCTTGACATTTGTTTTTATAGCCCTAGTGCCCTTTCTCACAAAACCTACTGATCGCTCGTTTGTGGTTATTTCCTTTTGCGCTCTGGCTACCGATAGACTAACCGCTTCACGTATGATTTCCAGAACCCTATCGTGACGACGCGAGTATTGGTCGCTATCGAGGAGTACCCTACATCCCACCAACAAATGCCTAGCAGGTCCAACTGCCTTCCCACAGATATAGGAAGTCTTTTCGGTACCTTTACCCCATCTTACTAAATTACTCTGATCTGGGAGAGTCATCTGGAACGCATTGAGATAGAATTTTTGCAATGCTGGCGACCAATCATGGATTAAGGTGCGCCATTTTAGTGCTAATGGGATGCAAAAATCTCCTATGTCTAACCACTCGTTCTGCATTTCTAAACTTATTGCATGGATCTTATATTTATCATTCTCGTCTTGCCGAATAAAAGACTTCAATATATCCGTATCTTGGACCTTCTTACTTGATCCTAACCCTAATCTGTTACTTTGCGCTCCTATCATAAACTGCTTGTGGAATTGAAGCCTGGACTCTAGATCTGGGGCATCTTTGTCTTTTGGGATTGATTTAATGACGTCATCCTGGGATTTCCCCAGGATGTATCTCTTGGAAACTCTCAGGTGTTTATAGAGCTCCGATGGCCTTTTTAGACTCATCCTAAAACTATTGCGATCTCTAAATAAAGCCGATGAATCAGCCGTTAGCGCGAGCCCGAGCCACAACTTCAACATCTTTATGACGCCTGCATCTAACTTTGACAAAAGGGTTTTATTAAAATCATAAACGGGGAAAGGCCAATTTAAATGTGAAGTTAGATAATTATCGAAGATCCAAGCTTTTTAACCGTTACTGATCTGTTGGCTATCTACCTTGTTGAGATCGTTTAAAAAGCTATCTACTATACCTTCTAAAGATGGAGTACGACCTATATTATCAATCTTCCGACCGAGAAATTTAAATGGTGCATTTTCTGTAACCGTAGAAATGCATTGACCGCCTAAGGATAATCCCGGATCGTATGAGGTGTATCTTGTACTCCGCCTACCGAGACACAGACAGTGACATTTACTTGGTTTTATCCTCAATCCATCGGTCCACTCACAGAATTTATCCACTTCATCTAATAGTACTTGACAGTGTTTGGGGTTACGTGTCTCTATTGCGAGATCGTCAGCGAAGGCTAAAATGGATTTCGTGTATTTATTATTAAACTTGAGCCGATACCCCCATTTTTTCTCGTTGCTGGTTAATTTATCTACTAAGATGTTAATTACAATATTAAATACAATTGGAGATAAACAGCAACCTTGAAATAGTCCTACATTGTAACTTAAAGTTTTTGAATGGCCTTCTTTAGTTGTTATAGAAAACTTTAATTTTGAATAATACGACGCGATCATCATCATCACTGACTAGGAGTGGAAAGTTGTACCATCTCAGCGCGAATAGCATCAATTCGTGTTGTATCGATCCGAACGCGTTCTCTAAGTCTATCCAACAAACTGTAATTTTGCCTCTCGCTTTTCCTAGCATCTTTTAAACTCTCCGACAGCAAAGTGTTGTGTTCTAGGCATCCAGAAATTCCGGGTATAAACCCTTTCTGGTGATTTGGCCTAAAATACCTGTTGCTGAGCATGAATCGCGTCATTCTCGTTTGTAGAACTGAGAAAAAGATTTTGGATATAGTATTTGTTAAGGCTATCGGTCTAGTATCTTTCGGATCTGGGACTCGATCTTTTTTGGGAATGAGGACAAAAATTGCTTTCCCGAAGCACTCCGGGATTTGCTTCCTTGACCAGATTTTTTCGTATATATATGTGAGATATTTACGAACCGATGGACATTTTTTAAAGACTATATATGGGATAACATCAGGTCCCGGCGCAGATTTAGACGATTTTTTCTTTATCTGAATACTTATCTCATCTAGCGTTGGTGGAATGCCGTGGAAATCGAAACGAGAAATTTCAGGTTTTTATTCGTTGGGATCCGTATAGAGTCTTACACTTTTAGGCACTTCGTATGTGCTCTTAAAATGATCGTAAATTTGTTCGTTGGTCAAGAGAAGCTGTCCGCGTTCTTTCTTAAAAATGGTTTTGGAATACTCAAAAGGTTTTTATCAAAATCTACTTCCTGTTTTGCCCGGTCAAAATTATCGCGATTTTCTGCCGTTTTTCCGATATTCCTTGAATTAATTTTAGAATTGATCTTAACGCCCTAGCTAGTTGATGACTAAGGTGATTGTCGCCTAGGGCTTTTTCTATACGTAGATTTTTTTATTAATTCCCGTTTTTTCCTCCTCATTTGTATCTTGAAAGAATTGTCTTTATTTTTGCGAGCGTAATGATTTCGACGTGGATATTGCTCGTTAAAGTAGTCGTAAATAGTATTTTGGAAAGTTTCTACTCGCGAGTTCAATTCCTGCTTCGAGCCCGAATGCTCTAACAGGTCCGCTAAATTGTCGTCGTGATCTTTCCAAGTTGATTGTTTCATGTTTGGAATGCTAAGACGTGTCCGGATGTCAATGGACTCCTGGTAGTTTTCAGTTAATGGTTCACCATGGGATACATGAGGGTCAACTCTATCCGAAGTGAAAGTTGAAGAACTTACCGACAATTGTCGTGCTTCAACACCATTATGCGTTTTTAGATGTTTAATGTACCAGGCTCGTCTCTTGTAATTTTTCCCGCACGTAGGGCATTTCAAATCGGTATTCGCGCCGTTTTCGCCGTTTACATCGACCGGTGGACAGATCTTTCGCCCCCCCTCTCTAACTGTCCTAGGGGTATTTTTCTTAATAGGACTTTTAGGTTCGTAAATCCCGGGCTGGGCTTGCTAGGCCGTTGCCCTCGGCTGTCTTTCCAGCGCCATCTGTCTTTCCAGCGTCAGCTGTCTTTCCAGCGTCAACTGTCTTTCCAGCGTCAACCCGGCTCTCCGGGCAATCGTTTTAAATGAGACGAAACCTCTTAGCATTCAATGGATTCACCGTGCGGGTGCCGGGTCCATGGCGTTGCAGGGAGATTATTAATATTAGAGAGAATATTTATGATTATTAATATTTATGAGAATATTTTCGGAATTATTACGCGTTTATAATTAATTTTAACTATGTCCATACTCCCGACGTCTTGTGATGTGAACGAAAGTCTTAGATCTCATTAAATATCATCATAACGTGAAGCATATTGAAGAACGTGTCATATGCCATCTCGAAAATCGGCCTTGACTTGTGTGCTTCGGAACATTTGATCCAATGTCTCGACGCCAGCTTTATATCGGTTACAAAACTTTATAACTTCTGGTTTCCGTTTAGCGTTATCATTAACTGATGCATCGGAATGAATTGTAGATAACAGAATGACAGTATTTTTTTGGGAACATAAGAACACAGTAAAATTTTCGTGAAATCCAAACACTGTCAAATAATGGTCCCGTGTATTACGAGGGGTGATCAATAAGTAATGATAATCAATATGAAACAGAACTATTAGATAAAAAAAAGTATTTTATTTTTCAACATAGTCTCCTAACAAGTTAATACATTTAGTGTATCTTTTTTCTAAGCCCATGATTCCCTTAGAAAAAAATTCTTTGTCTTGACCCTCCAAAAATGCCTCTACTGCGGCCATCACTTCACTATTGTCCTCAAATTTGTTGCCCCGGAGATGTTCTTTGAGCCGAGGAAAGAGGTAGAAGTCACTGGGAGCTAGATCTGGCGAATAGGGAGGGTGTTCGAGCAGTTCGAACCCCATTTCTTCAATGGCAGCCATCGCAACTGCGGCTTTGTGAGCCGGGGCGTTGTCTTGGTGAAACAGCACACTAGCGCGCAGTTTACCGCGTCTTTTTGACTTAATAGCCTCTCGCAATCTTCTTATTTGGTCTGCGTAGTAAGAGCCTTTTATAGTGGCCCCCTTTTCCAAATATTCCACCATAATAATTCCTTCTGCATCCCAGAAAACAGACGCCATAACCTTTCCCGCTGAACTTGACACTTTGAATTTCTTCGGCGTTGGTGAGGAAGCTCGTTTCCAAGTCATTGATTGTTGTTTGGTTTCGGGATCAAAGTGGTGGCTCCAGGTCTCGTCCATGGTCACAAAACACGACAAAAAATTTTCCTTATCGGCCTGGAACTTTTGAAGATTCACCCTCGAAATGTCGACTCGTTTCTTTTTTTGCTCGTCGGTTAACATTCTCGGCACCCAACGCGCAGAGACCTTTTTCATATGCATTTCGTTGACAATGATTTTTTGAACGCTGCCGTAGGAGATCCCTGTGACCTCAGCTACATGCCTTACGGTCACCCTTCGATCGGCCAACACGATATCTTCCACTTTTTTTACGTTTTCTCCAGTAAGGGACGTGGAAGGGCGTCCTTCGCGATGTTCATCTTCAGTGGAGGTTCTGCCCAGTTTAAATTCCTTTGCCCAGCGTGCGACTGTGGAATATGGAGGAGCAGACTCCCCCAATGTTTCCTCTAAGTCGCTGTGTATGTCTTTGGTAGACATTTTTTTCAGGCAGAGGTACTTGATGACAGCTCTTATTTCATTTTTCTCCATTTTGATGTTTTCTCTTCGCCAGTTCGTATTCAAATGAATGTATCTTCCGGTAATGGTGTCCTATTTATACAATTTTTTGAAGCTGAACTAGTGGATAAATAAGCAAGCAGAAAAAAAATAATTTGGGGTTTTGTGCGTTCTAGAAATACTCGATTATCATTACTTATTGATCACCCCTCGTATTTTGTCATAGTCTAGGGATGTAAGGGTATTTTCCGTGTAAACAATAAGGTTTCACGGTAACAAATATTTAGCAACGGGAAGATTAGCAAAGAAGTTATCCATACAAATGTTTCTACTGCTACCTCGATACGGAGCTGCTAATTCTTTCCCTACTCTTTCATCCCGAGTTTTTCCCGACTTTTCCCGAGTTGCAAAGGATTTTCCGCATCACAAATCCACCAAATCTTTAAACTTAGCTGATTTCGATGGTATGTATTGAGTGAATCCTGTACGGCTACGTTAGGGATAAATCTGTTCATCACTTGTCAAGTTGTGCGGTTGGTTTGTAGATCTAGGCTAAATTTGAATTCAACATTGTCCACACATTACGAATTTGCGCATTGTCTTCTTTTTGCGTTGACTTCGAGTACTACTATCGTTGAAACTCAAAAAACGCGGAATGTTTTGAAATTTGTTCAATCCCGTCGTCGCACTGTTATGAGTTCCAGGGTCGAAAGGTTTAAAAAAAAGATTTCATGTGAAAAGTGGACACGACCGTTTTAGATAAATGATGGATTGAGACTTAAATGTGTGATGGATAGCGGAGCAGGTGCAAGGAGAAGAAGTGCTGATAAGTATGTAATATAAAGATGAAGTTTAAAAATACAAAATACAAGACTTACACAAATTATAATGATTCACAAAATAATAAGTCTCATATTGAATAATAGGATGTTGATCTAAAATATTATCTGCTTCAGATGAAATTGATTTCAATTCAAATTTCGATTCTTTCGTAAAGATATCAAGGTCAATGTTATTTAATTCGATAGGAGACACTTCCTTTATCTTAAACTTAAGTACTCTAGAATACAGCAAAAGTCATTAATTATGTTGAAATGTGATTTTATGGAGGTTACATTAATTACAAAATTATTAAATTTCTGTATTAATTTAGTAGACTTGTAATATGCTACACAATTGATAGGAACGTTTACAATACCTGTTCCTATAATATTGAATTCAATTATATTTTTATCTTGACATTCTAGATAAAGTTTAGTAGTTTGCGACTGAACAAAAATCCAATTATTATTAGAGAGGTTTCCACAGGTCAATATTGCGTTTTACACTGTTTTGGTAGGGAATTATCAACTTTGGACATCATTTCACTTTCACAACTGGGATTTGCACTTGTAGGTTTGCAATTTGCATTACCTATCCTTAGTCACTGCTATATATTTCGTATTAGGCGGTATAAAACTAAAAGTTTTTATAAGGAATAGATAAAGCAATTGTATGAAATAGATTTTATTCCTTAGGGAAAAACTAAAGGTAATATTTAAACAAATTATTTTATTATCTAAACTATAACAAACTGTATTAGAAATGCTCATTAATAAATGAATTTGGTTGAATGTCGTAATCATAATTTTCTGTTGTAGGCGTAATTTTCACGTCTCCAGAATACAATATTGATCTTTTCACTGTTAGCAACAACTATTTCTCTGTTTTGTTCATATTGTGCATTCATAAGTTGGGTTATGAATCATAACCCAACTTTCATTGGCTGTGACGTGTAGACTCGCGCCCGAGTCGATATAGGGGAGACGGTGGCAAGACGGGGTACTTAACCCCCTATAACTCAAGAATATGCATTTTTAATTTTGTTGTTTAAGGGTAATTAAAACAAAATAAGATTGTATGTTTTTCATCGTTTTTTATTTATTCAATTTTTTCCAAAAAAAAAAAATAGAGAAACAGGGAGTGTTGTCCCCAGGCAACATTCATGGGGCAACATTGAGACATAAGCTTAAAAACTATAAATATAAGAGAAAGTTATGAGACGTGGAAGTTCCTGAAGCAGTTCTTGGTTTTGGTATAGCATAGGGCAACCCCGCATTTTTCGCATGTATTTTGAGTAAATCCAGTACACTTTGGGAACTTACACCAAATTTTTTTGTCAGACCATTGAGGCCAGTGCCCAATGTGGTCTTGCCGTACTGCCATAGGAGATGTATGCTGTATAGGTCCTTTATGTTTTTTTGCTTGTATCTCGTTCTCTGGCGAACGGCGACTAGACATTTTACCCAATAGGCTAGACTAGACCAGGTTTTATACCCAATTTACAAAGAGCAACATCTAGACGAAAATCTGCTGAAGATAAACGACATGAGAGGCCTTTGTCTTTACAGACTCTTTTATAAAGCAACCATGCGTTTGCCATTGTGAGATCCAAGTAATGGTAGAATAGACGTATTTGCCATCGTTTGCTTCGCAACTGTATTTTGTATATGCTCATGATGCTGTCGATCAGGTCAACATCACCCATGTGGCGATTGTACTCCCCTACAACATTCGGTCGTTTTATGCTCACGTACTTTCAGGCTGTATTCCAGCAAAAGTAGAAGCTAGGGTGACATTTTTATTGTTTTTTCATGCTATATTTGATATGTCGGTGCCGTTGACATCAGCTACATATTCTTCTGAATAACCTCTGGGTTTTTTCAAAATCTCCTTTTCTGGTAGCAACTTACACTCTGGGATTCTATTTCTTTTAATCGTACCAAGACTGAATGCTTTCCTTAGCCAAATATTCCAACAGACGAAGGGAGGTAAAATAATTGTCAAAATATAGTTGGTAATTTTGATACTTTGGAATCATGTGCGCTAACCTCATGACAACGTTGGAGGCTGCACCCAAATCTGGCTCATCTGGAAGCGTAACGTTTTCCTTGCCAGTTTCAATTTCTGTTGTATACGCGTAACCAGAAACGCCAATCCACACATAGATTTTAAAACGCCATTTATGTGGCTTTTGAGGGTTGTATCACTTCAACACATTCTGTGCTTTAGTGGAACACATTTGCACGTCAACACAGATGTGTTCTTCCAAAGGGACCCTTTTGTACGCTGCATTGAGAGACTCAACCAGTGGTCTTATTTTGAAAATTCTATCATTTCCAGGATCGTTCCTAGGGAGATTTTTATTATTGTCGTTGAAGTGTAAAGTTTGACGTATTATCTCGTATTATTTAGGTACAAAGTATCGGAGACCAGTGGTTCGAAACTCTAGGTAATCGAATAAAAGACATTAGATATACCATACCCATAAATTGCCTGATATCTATTTCTGTCACACGAAAAGTGCTATTAGGGTTATTTTGGACTTGATAAAGATTTGTCTCTTCTGAAATCATCTTGATAAGTTCTTGTGGAAAGAGGTAAAAGAAAAACTGGATAGGGGTTTCTAGTTCTAGAAGTTCAGGGCACAAGTTCTTGTTACCCTTGAACCTAAGCTGCTCGGTATTTAACTGTAGGTTTTTCTTCCTTCAGCATAAATTCAGTTTGGCAGGTTTCGCTGTAGTTTGTTTTACTTCATTGCTTTGAGCTGATGAAGGTTGAGGACGGTTTGACGCAGTTGCAGTGCTTGGAGGTGGTGGCACTGAGTCTTCATGGTTGATTGATGATGTTTCTATAATAGAATTCATGTCGATATCTAAGGTGGAAGTACTGTTAAAAGTTTCTAATTCAGGTGAAAAATCTGGGTCTGCGAGGCTGTCATCAAAATCCAAACCGTCCTCACTGTCATCATTCTGCAGCACCGAGGTAATATACTCCTCTAAAAGGACTAGAAGAGTAAGCTTACGAGCTTCCCTGGCACAAAATTTTGAGCCTCTATGATATAATCTATAGCCACTTAAGCGAATGCAAAATAATACCCTTATCCGTCAATGCAGCTTTCGGGCAACAAACACAAATTTACAAAAAAAACAAATTTACAAATTTCATGTACTACGTACGTACTACATAATCACGAGCAGACGAGATGCCAGTGATCACGGTTGCTGAAAAGTAACCGAAACGTCGGGATTATGTAGTTTTTTAAAATAATAAAATCCGCGTAGTATATCCGAAAAATATTAGTTTCATATAAATGCCATATGACTTTAAATTTTTTTTTAATCTGCAAAACGCCGCTCAAACTCGACGATTATTTCGTCAATGTATTTGAGGTGGTCCAAAAAATTGCATTCTTCAAAACTTTTCATTTCTAAATAATGTCCTTTACAACTTGGAAAAAAATAAAAATCATTTTGATGTAGAGATGTTTTGAACAATTTTAGTTTACTTCTGAATCCATGCATTTTTCCCTACATGTTGGGTATATTGTGGTTTTTGCCTTGCATTTTTTTAATTTAATTCATTCAAGTGTTGCGTCATATCAGTTAAAAACATAAGATCAGCCAGAAACTGAGGATCTTGCATTCTATCTTGTAGTTCAGAAGTGCCAGATGATATTTTATTTTTTAGAAATAAAGGTATTTCTTTTCGTAAGGCGAAAAAGCGTTGCAAGCAGTGTCCAGCACTTAGCCACCTAATTTCTGAATGCAATAGTAAATCTCTATAGGTTGCATAGATTGCACTCAAAAAGCCCTTAAATTTTCTGTGTCAATGCCCTGTTTCCACCTCTAATCCAATTGGTTACCCTTATAACAAATTTCATAGCATTCATGTGACGCAAAGATTTTCCACACAAGGAAGGCTTCTTGACGTATGATACAATGCAACAACGGCCAATCAATGTCATTTTGTATTAGAATTCCCGCGAATCCTGTCACTGTCACAGCTTTTGCTCCATCGGTCACAATACAAGAACTTAATTCGAATTTGAATTACAATTCAACTTAAGTTTTATAGTATGTATATATATTTGTTATATGTTAATACAAATTATATATTAATGAAGTACACTGTACACTAAGAAAAATCCGTTATCTTCTTTTGATTTAAACTTTTTGCAGATTTTTTTCAATTATTTGTTCAAGCTCAAACAATGAACCGAATACATGATCCTCCATATCATCACATATTTCAACATAAGTTTGTAGAGTGTTGATTGCAGCTCTGGCTTCTTTATTTGTTATTGGGGGTTTAAAACTTGCTAAATCAGTATGATCAACGTCATTTTCATTAACATCATCGTCATCCATATTCTGATTAACTGTTTCGATGATTTCAGCATCAGTTAGCGTTCCAGTAGCTATCCCTTCATCACATGCCATATAATCTTCAAACGGAACTTCTATATAGTCTGAAGTTTATTCCAGTCAGCCTCTACACTCACGTCCAGCTCAAGGAGTTCTTCCGAAGCTTCTTCTTATGGCAACGAAAATCCACAGCTTTTGAAGCAATTTGATATTCTAGTTTTAGATACACTTCTCCAAGCCTTGTCTATCATCCTAATTGCATGCAATACATTAATAGATAAAGCTGACTGTTGTTCCATATCTGTTATCAGTTTCCTAACAACTTCCTTTCTGTAAGCGGATTTGAAGTTTTTTATTATTCCTTGATCTAAGGGCTGTAGCTTAGATGTTGTATTGGGTAGAAAAAAATAAACTTTCACGGCTTTTAATTGCGGAATTATGTGGTGAGCTGTACAGTTGTCAATGAAGAGTAATATTTTTCGTTTCTCCTTAATCATTTTCTTCTCAATTTTAATGAGCCATCCTTTGAATATATCAGCTGTCATCCATGCTTTCTTGTTAACATTAGTCTTTAGTGGTAGAGATTTACAACCAGAAAAACAACGAGGCTTTTTAGCCTTTCCTATAACTAATGGCTTAAGTTTTTCAGAGCCTGTCATGTTTGTTGTTAGCAATATTGTTAATCGCTCTTTACTGTGCTTACCGCCAAGACATTTTTCATTTTTAAAAATAAGTGTTTTATCATGTAAGCACTTGAAAAAAAGGCCAGTCTCGTGGGCATTAAAGACATCTTTTGGTTCATAATCCTTCAATAAACTCTGCAACTCAATTATCCATTCATCACATATCTCGTTATTGACGCTTGCACTTTCGCCGCAAACTTTCCTAAACACAAGTTCATGACGCTTCTTGAAATTCACCAACCAACCGTTGCTGGCACGAAAAGAACTGTGTCCAAGTGATTTTGAAAATTCTTCTGCCTTTTCGCGTAAGATAGGCCCAGATACACTTATGTTTTTGTCCCGACACTGTTTGAACCAGGTGAGTAAGCATTCTTCTACATCAGGAAACTCAGCTAGACGCGGTCTTTTGCTAGACAAATTGCCACTTGATTCATACCTTTGCAATATTTCGGCTTCATTCTTAATTATTGTAGACAAAGCGCTTGCTGGAAATCCGTATTGAGCTGCGACGTCTTTTATTTTCATGCCTTTTTTTACCGCATTGATAACATCGCTTTTTTCACGTAGAATCAAAGTCTTTAGTTTCGCTTTGTACTCATGTTGTTGCTAGTTAATTGCCAAAATAATACTGACGGACAAGCTCAAAAGTAATCGTGTCCTGTGTCGACAAGGAACAAACATAACGTTCACAGCTGTGTTACTTAGAAAGTTTCATGAATGTATTCATTTGTAGGGGCTTTTGCTTCCCTAACTATTTCGGAGGTTTCTTGAGTATAGTAATAAACTTGTTGATGCTTCAGGTGGAATGATTTTATTTGAAATTTACACAGATATATGTACTAAAATGACAATTATTAATAACCAATAAACAATATTTACAGAAATTCGTCTCCAATAAAAAGTTTCACATTATAACCAATGAAATTGGATTATAATGTGAGTTACAATTTAATTACCGGTTTACCAATCGGAAGGGCTATAACAAGAATAAAATTCTTTAAGAAAATTATGTACAAATCAAAACATTGGCTTTTCTACCAATAGCGAGTGAGTATGTAACAACAATAATTATTTCTTACGGAATTGTACGAGAGGTGAGGGGCGCACCGTCGCCGCGGGGGCACCATATAAATACGCGCCTATCTGTGTCCATACAAAACTCGGCGTATGTTCTCCTACGTTTTAGTAACCGCGCGCCTTCGGCTCGCGACGGTCATATACTTGATGTTTTGTATGGACGCTGCGTGTGGTAGGTAATATAGGTCCCACAATTATTTGTACTAGTGGCGTGCACATTAGTGAACTCAAATGGTTCATAATTAAGGGGTATATGATTAAAGTATTTTTCAACGGATTCCGGACTAATAAATGACTGGTTTGCGCCAGTATCTATTAACACGTTCGCGCGCTGTAATGCATGACAAATTTTGGCATTTTGACACACGTTTTTTCCATACTAAGTCCATAGGCGTACTTGCGTAGGTCCGCTTACCAATACCATACAAAATGACAGAACGTCTTCAGGCGTCGCACGTCCTAGGGCGTTCTGGCAGATTTCTTTCTATCATGTAGGTGTTCTGCCCCTTAACGTTTTGAGGCGTTCAATAATAAAACATATATTTTTTGTACTAAAATGTTTAATTAATCTTAAGAATAAGGTATCAATATTTGAAACTATAACTAGGTAAGGCACTTTTACTTATAATAAATCAACTTACAAAACAAAACAATCTTAGGAGTGTGAGATCAATAATAATGTTAATTAATAATTAGGTAGGTACGAAACTTTTACTCATAATAAATCAACTTTCATAATAAAAAATTAGTAAACAAAATGACCTTAGAAATTATTGGTAATTATGTTATTATAAATTAATTTCGTTATGCCAGGCCTCGAAGCAAGATGGACAAAGTGGAGGGTTTTGTGGACATCCTTTGCAACGGTAACTAGTTTCTACGCGTTTTCCATCTTTGGAAAAAACACGGCATTTTAAAAAAGCATATTTTTTCTTGCTGCCAGGATTAGATTCAATTCGTTCAGGCCAGTGGCCCTTCATTCTATCTAAAGATCTCTCATTACGCTCAATTGCTGGTATATTATCGTGTAGCCTGTTGTAATGCATACTTTTCTTGTTGACCAAGTCCTTTACATTTATATTAGTATCGAGTTTTATCAAGTCTTTTATCAATTCCTCTCTAAACATAATAAATTCATAACTTTTGTCATTATTTTTTTTTGTATTTTTTGTACAAAAAATATGCATTCCACACTGATATGTCTAAAAGATGAAATAATACTTTTTTATACCAACGAATTGTTTTTCTAGGGCTTGAATAATAAGAGACCATTTGGTCTAAGCGATCAATTCCTGACATATGATTATTATAAGTCGCCACCTCAAGAGGCTTCATCTTCTTTCTCCCAAATCTGTTTTGTACTTCAACCATTGTAGGATGAGTGTTTGTAGAAATCATCAGGACAGGGCGACTATCCCTCCATTTAGATACGTAAACATTGTTCTTTCGGACCCAAACGTGTTCACCTTTCTTTAATTTTTTCTTTACAATACTGTCAGGATTACCTTTCCTATTTGACCGCAACGTTCCAACAGTGTGAGTTCTCAAACCGAGTAATTTCTTGCACAAGCTAACAGAGTTATAAAAGTTGTCCATATATAAATGGTGTCCCTTCAAAAGGTAAGGTCGCATTAGCCTCAAAACTAGGTCTTCAGTCTTTGAAATGTTTTCTTCTAGATTTTCTTTACCACAATACATGTCAATATTCAAGACATATCCATCCGACGTTGTGAGCTCATAGAACTTGATACCGTAACGAGCCTTTTTAGATTTAATATATTGACGAAATTGCAATCGCCCTCGGAATAGAAGTAAAGATTCGTCTAAAGAAAGTTTTTTACCAGCATTGTAAATCTTTTGAAAATGTGCTGTAGCTGTGTCAATAAACGGAGTTATTTTTCTTGATCCCTTAGCATCAACTTCAGAAGCGTAAAGACAACGCAATAATTGCTCATGTCTTCTAGCAGACATAACATATGTAAAAATTGGGTGATAATACAAATGATTTGTGTAGGTAAACAGGTTACGTTGTTTAGGGCATTTAACATGTCCTTTCAGCAAACATAGACCCAAAAATTTCAATATTTCTTCATTATTGCTCTCTCGAAATACAGCCCTTCGACTATGTCTGGTTTGGGGTCTGTTAGTAGAACACAACTTATTACCATAGGCATTTGTACATTGCACAATATAATCGACGAAATGTTTAGGAAAAACAATATCAAACATATCCCGAGGATTGTTTTCCTTCCCTTTGTTTACTGATATGCCTTCTATTGATGAATCAAAATTAAATTCTGGAATGTCAACTAGTGTAGAGGACCAATCCTGACTATCGAAGTCGTCGTTGTTTGGCTCGTTGTTACTATTAGACTGGGAATTATGAGTAAGTACGAGTAGATCTCTTTCTATCTCAGTTCTACTAGTAGAAGGCTGAACATTTTCGTTTTGCTGAGATTCTTGCTCAGTTTGATGCTCCGATTGTGATAAATTTTGGTCAGGAACATCTGATAAATCGGTAGAAGACTTACTTGAATCAGACGATCCACCGACACGTCGTCGTGACTTGTTCGGTTGATGTACTCTTACCACGGTTTCTGAATCGGAACTACTGCAATTATCTTCATCAGAAGGTACGTAGCATTGGTCGGAACCATATTCTCCATCATCTGCATAAGGATCTTGGCTAGATTCTGACGATGAAGCTTCGTCAAACAATTTTTGTATACGATTTTGTTGTCTTTGGTATGGGTCATTGGATTCCATCTAAAGGGTAAAAACACAAACATATAACTTCGATTGGTAAATAAAATAGTGTAATAAATCACACTAAACACATATAATATACACAAGTACACGAAATTTTTTTTATTATAAGGATATTACCTTGAAACCGCGCAAAACTCGCACGCACCCACTCCAATTCGCTCGCAAATGCGCACTGACCGAACGAGTGAACCAAAGTCTATTGACCGCGACCGCCGACGGACGTTGTGTCTGTGTGCAGTGTGTATTACAATTGTCAATGTAGTGGAGATATGGCTGTCCCTTTCTAGTAAGTTTTTACCATTCAATGTGACACTAGCAAATTTCTGAGGGTTCGTACGGGGACAAAAAAAATTTCCCGCTAATATTTAATAGGAAACAATACCGCCCGTCGACGTACGGTGGATTACTAGATTTCAAACTTGAATGACTGTCGACGTAATGTCGCGTTAGTTTTTTTATCTTCTATCGCCCACCGACGTACCGCGCGCGAACGTGGTAACAACATAAGTGGAGGTTCTGTAATTTGAATATAACCTAATTGCCTCTGTATGTTGAAATTGAGCTCTATTTTGGCTTTTCTGGTTTAAAGACTTCCTGAAAATTTTCATCTTTACTATCCTTACAGGTGGAAATGGGTTCATCTACGTTATATACTGCAGAGGGTTCTTCGGAGGTATAATATGCCTCATAATGTTCATGATATTGATCATAATCGGGATAATATTCATACTCATTATAGTTATAATCATCGTCAAATTCATTGAAATTTAATTCACGGGTTTTGAAATAATTACTAGGAGGTGGATTTTCAAATTTACGCCAATCATGCCCTGTAGGGGGTAAACTCCTAGGTATAAAGTGACTCACACCACTCATCGGACGTGTTTTAAATGGTTGTTGGGGTTGCTGAGGACTATTAGGCAATCTAAAAAGATTACTTTGCGGATTATAATTCTGAGGCAGAGCGCACATTACTTGTTGAGTTCGAGAGGGGCCACGGGGTGGTTGCATCTGTTGTGGTTGGCTCGGACGCCATCCTTGGTTATTTGGTGATGCGAATGACCTTGATGGACCAGGCATGTTCTGGTGCCTGAAGGGCATACTAAATGGTACGAAATTGTTAGGCGGTAAATGGATTGCATTAGACTTCAAATGAGTTTGATGAAGATCTTTCCTAGAACCACCTTCATTTCTTGGTTGTAAATACAGAGTATTAAGTTCGTCTTGAACAAATTGAAGAGCCTTTTCAATAGACTCCGGTCGCATACAGCGGATCCTACAACCTAAGGGGTCTTTTAAACCTCGCAAGTATGCTTGAAGAGTAAGCTTTTTATATAAATCTCGTTTAGCTTCTATGGTCGTTGGGACAGATTCATGTAAAGAGATGTATGTCATAATGGTACTATATAAATTCTGGCACCTCTCATAAAATTCCTGAGGTGTGCTATTACCCTGTGTTTGTAATGAAAGATCACTATAAAGAGCGGTCTCGTCACGGTGATCTGCAAAATTGTTCACCAACGCACTCCTGATACCTAGCCAGTTTTCTGGAATTCCATTGGAATTAATTAGCCTAGCCGCGGGTCCAGAAATTTTATTTAAGATTCCGTTTATTAAAGCCAAATTGGACAACTCGTTTCCAGGACCCGGTTGGAAATATTGCAATACTAATTGATCGCATAAATTAATGAAACGGGTTAAAACATGAGTGTTCCCGTCGAAATCGGGTAGCAACCTTAGTGATTTGTAGATATTGTCAATGTCAGCCATTTTTACGTCTAAATCTCTATTTTCGTCTATTATATTGAACTTATTATTTTTATCTAACCTATTCTTTAACCTAGAGTTACGATATTCGAGTGGATGAAAAATCTTGGTTGCTTAAAATGACACACACAATTTTAAGTAATACACAATTAAAATTCAAAAAGTAAGTTTAAACTATCGAAAGTAACGAACATAAAATATAATAAAAATCACACTAATTGATTTGAAAGTCAGATGAAAATGTAAGTTTATTCAAAACTATACTCTTTATGAAATAACTCGATTTTATTAAATAAAGATTAGAAAAAAATAAAATTGATTAACTATGTCTATAAAAGAAATTAACTAATTTTAATACTGAACCCTAATAAGGTATATGTGAGTAATTAATTAATAAAATAGTTATAGTCTTACTAAATTAAGGATATGAACTAGGAAAGTAAGGACTGAGATAGATTCAAAGTACTTACAGCATATCTGAATTTTGGTATCAATTGCGGAATCGATTTTCAGATCTCCCCCTAACAGTTCGAACCGAATAGGTTCCGGATACTCGAAAACGGTGCTAAGCCATCCGGGTAGCTCGCGAACACGGTATCGAAGTTGGATATTATCACGAACTATCCGCGAGTATCCTACCGACTGCGCCAATTATATAAGGTGGCAACCGGAGGTTCCAGGAAAACTACGAAACATACTTATATGTATATTATAATAAAAATTACATATTAAAACTTATAACCTATACCTAAGACTACATGATTGCCCCGATGTTAGGATAACAATGCCATTCTATTGCTTGTGTGGTATCAGGAATCTTCTGGTTCACACGGCTGGGTGTTCGTTCCGCGGAGTCAGCGGCGTCACTTGTTATATGATATCTTATCCATACAACAACATTGCCCCGGCTGTGTTCATTTATTTTATAATATGTAGCGTGTACGTAACATGCGGCACACTAGTAGGTAAATAAACGGGCATTGCGATACGAGCAAGCGACCGCGGGCGGGTAAAGACGTGGGAGAAGTATGGTATCAACGGTTTTCAAGCGAGTAGGCACTTTTTGGCGAGTGAACGACGGCAATGCGACGACGAAAAAATATTTCCACGACGCTATGTTCGTTTCCGATGCGAACACTCAAAAAGGCACCCGCCAATATTTGTGGTGTCCAATAATAAGAGGATCGACTCACGGCGCCCCTCTTTGCTTTCTACGGCGCACACTTAGGGAACCCCTTTTTTTTTTTTGTTGGCGCACTGGGAAAACATGCCTTACGCATCCCCTTCCGTCGGGGGACGGAGAGGGGTATGTGGGACTCCCCGGGAAATGGTTCCCGGTATACCCACTAAAATAACCCAGTGGCGCTCCGACCTCGCCTGACTGACGGGGAGCTGGGAAGCCGGTTTGCATCCAGCCCCTCGCCGGCGATTGCCCGCCTTGTGGCAGACCCCTCACGCCCCCCCGGGTTGGGGGAGGGCTTTGTTGTGGTTTAGCCATTTCAACTGCGCATTTTTTTATTAACTTACTTTTGAAAACATACTTGTTTGCTGCGTTAGTTTGTTTTGTACTCAGCCGCCATAACCTTTCTTGCTTTACCGACATGTTTTTATACTTTTCTTCATGTAAAGAAGTATAGTGTCATTTAACATTATATTCTTTACTTACAGACAAAACTTGCATACAAATCAAACACTGAGTTTTATTGTTATTGTTGGAGATAAAGTATTCTAACTCCCATTTCGCATTGAATGTACGGTTTTCTTCACTTAACTTCCTCTTCTTTGCAGACATGATGAACTTAAAAGTTCAATATACTTTAACACAAAGCGAACAACGTAATAACAAACTTTAAAATAACGTAAAAGTCTTTAATAACTTCAGTGTAACCTTGCGTAATCAAAACTTTCGTCGCGTGGAGTGACAAGTGACTAACAATGCCCAATGAACGATGTGCGGTATGTACCTATTTTGCGTTCGGGGAATTCCCCGAATTCTCGAGTAAACAGTGATGTGTGCGAGGTGATCGACCCTAACCAAAACATTGAATTTCGTCATGATAAAATAATTTGCTCATTAATGTATTTAAACAAAGAAGATAAAAAAGATTCTACGGGTCGCAAAAATCCAAACCGCGGGCCGCATGCGCCATCTTGGCCCATGGTGCTGGTAAGATGGGGTACCCCCCTGAGGTAAGGTGGGGTACCCCCCTGAGATAAGACGTGGTCGTAATGATGATCACTGAGAAAGGTGATTAATTGAGTTGGCAGAACTCGCAGACATGAGTAGCTTCTATATAATAACGCTGAAGCAACACGCCACGTACGTCGCACGTCGTAGGTGTTCGCCGGTTTACTGTCAGCAAAGAGTCCGCCTGCGCACCGCCCGCCTCAGTGTCGCCGCGCGCATCGCTACTCGCTGGCTAGTACCTACTAACCGTCATAGTGCAGTTTAACTAATGCAACGAAACAAAATACGACAATGAAACGCAAGAGGAACGAACTACGCAGCCAAGTGGTGGCGGGAACGTAAATTTTATGTATTTTTGTGAATGGATGATTGACATTTTCTTGTAAAATATGGACTCAACTTTGAAATATGGAAAATATAACTTGTTTTTTCACAGTCTAAATATATCAATTGATGTAAAAAACATATTATAGACCGAAAATCGCGTAAATTAAAAATATGTAATATAATCATATTAACCCAGGCCCTACTTATAAGCGGTTTTCTGTTTCTCCAAAAAGAAGAGATGAATATAAAAAAATATATGAGCTTATTAACTGTGGAGAAGAATCTTTAAAAATTACAAAGTCGAAAGTTGGTTGTCGATTGAGCCAGCAATCACAAAGATTCTCTCGCAGTGGGAGGATTTGAAATTGCATTTTAACTTGGCAAAAGTAAATGAAAATTGTTACACTGATGAACTTATATGCAATATGCTTGAGGACAGCCGAAACTATTTATATTTAATATTTTTAAGAAGCATTTTGAATGATATTCAGATTGCAATTAAGGCATTTTAGAGCGAAGTCTCTCACCCAGCGGTCGGCAACCTTTTGGCAGGCTAGGGCCACTAGGTGGCAAAATAAACTAAAGGCGGGCCGCACGAGTGGGGCCGTTCAAGTATTACGTAAGCAGATTTATGACAATTTTTTACCCCCCCCCCCCCATCCCCATTGTCAGCAAAAGTCTTACCCCCTCCCCCCATTCTTACGTAAACATTTTCAATTACTGTATTTTTTTAATATTATAATAATTATAATTTTAAAAATAAGAAAATAGATTTAGGATAAAGATTAGATTTTATTGATACGGTAACCAATACAGAGTAAGGTCCAAAAATATTATAATCTTACAAACAACAAGCTTATTTAATTTTTGGTACACGCATGAAATTCAAATTAACAATCTTCAGTCCATGATACCCGTATCCATGATTCTAAGTTTTCGATGACATTGGATTGCTTGGATTGCAGCTCAGTATTGAGAGTCTGCTCCCTTTCATTCAATTTTGGAATGTCTACGTCGTTATCATCGAGCCATTCAACATCATGGTGCTTTAAATTTTGAATAATGCACATCAGTTCATTAGCACGACGAACAGCGACTCTTACAGGTCTTACTTTCCTATCAGTGTGCGTGTTTACTTCTTTATGGATCTCCTCGATGTGACGATTTAGTGACTTAACGGAAGCATGATATATAACTTGAAATAAGTCAATAGTCTACTCGCTATAGTATCCAAACGAAACAATACACTGACAGAGGAAATTACGACAAGTGAATAGCCCACGGTAATTCCCCTTCTCGGTTCTAAAGCGAGTGCTTAAACGTCTGCATTTTTTGCGGTAATACCCGAAAATGCGTTTTGTTTTCAAGCTATGACAATGTGAGGGTTCCCATTCGGTAAAAAAGTAAATAACTACCGATGACGTAATCATCATCTAGACTCCTCTACCCCCCATGTCATCCAAAATAAGCAAAGCAAAGAACCCCCCGCCCCCAATAGTGCTAACGTAATACTTGAACGGCCCCAGTGATATAAACCCCAGAAGCCGAATATTCCTATATAATTCAAATCCCATAAAAAAATTAAAACGCCATTTAAATTGTTAAAACATACGGAATTTTATTCGTACACGTATTATTGTTATTATTATTATTATTATTCGTACACATTACGTTTATAGTTAGAAAATAACGATTATTAAAATTATAAAATTACTAATATACTTTTAGTGTGATGTCTGAGGTTGTATTTGGAAGGCTATTTCTTGTATGTTGGCTGTCATATTTGTAGTTACAATTCGTAGAATAGTTCTCAAATGCTCATCTGTGAGACGTGACGTGATTTATTTTTTCTGTAATTGACAATTGAAAAAGTTTGTCCACATAAATAGGTGCTAGCAAAAATTCTAATGAATTGCTTAGCAAACTTTTTGAAGTCATCAAAATCGGAAGGCAAGCTACCATAAAAAGTAATAAGATCATTGAGTTCATAGAAAGTGCCCAATTTCACCAGTTTCACATGAAAAAGGGTTTGCAAACACCTTCAGTTTCCTGGAAAGTTTTTCAAAATTTAAAAATCTCGCTGAATTTAGTTTGCAGTTGAATTAAAATATCTTTCATGTTATCACTGTTCCAATGAAAATTAATTCTAGCTTCCTCAACAGCCTCTTTACAATCGGAAAATTATCCAACTTTTTTTCATCAATATGCTTTATAAAGAGTTTAATTTTCATTTGAAATGTTTTTACGTCTGTGTGCATATCAGATTTTTTTTTTAACTTGAAGCCTCAAAATTTAGCGTATTAAATTTATGTGTCGCATCTGTCAAAAATCCAAGGTCTATCAACCATTGAATATCTGTCAACTCTGGATTTGCCCTTTTCATTATAAAAGTATTGATTTCTTTTCTAAGATCAAAAAATCTTTTCAGCACTGCGCCTCTACTTATCTCTTCGATCTGCTCTTCTATCCCTACTATTTGCTTCCGTATCTGACAGAAACTGTTGAAATTGACGATGAGCCAATCTATTTTTTCTGATATAATTTACAGTCGATACCACGATGTCCATTACTTCTTTCCATGATACGACCTTGGAACATAACGCTTCTTGGGGGATGACGCAATGGAAAAATAATGGGATGCCACATCCTATCTCTGCCAGTTTCGATTTAATTCTACCTACCAAACCCTTATTTTGTCCACTCATGTTTCTGTCTCCGTCAGTTGTAAAACTTACCAATTTTTTCCATGGTAATTGCATTAATACTAGGCGCTTCTTCTAAGTTCAAACTACATAACTGTGAAGGCTCCTCATAGATATTAAAATTCCTATAGATTCCGCGAACAAATATTAAAAGCTGGGCAGTATCAGTGACATCATTACTTTCATCGGTAGCTAAAGAGAACCATTCATATTGTTGTGTTTTTTTCCGGAGTTGCTGACATAAATTATCGCCCAAATCTTCAGCTCGGCGAGTACATGTTCTTGCAGAAAGACTTATATTTTAAAATATTTTTTTTAGATCGGGGTACATCTTCTCAGCCATAACTAAAGCACATTGTTTTATAAGTTCGCTGTCGGTAAATGGTCGGCCAGACTTAGGAAAGATTTTCTGCTACCCTTAAACTTGCATGTATACTCGTCTCGTTACTTTGTACTTGAACCTTACAACATTTTTTTGGTTTTTAACAGAATATTTCAGTGCGTTAATTTTATTTTTTCGTGATTCACCTACTAGGCATGCAAATTTAACTTTATGCTCGCTATCATTTCGGTGTTTGACATTATAAGGGTTTTTTGGCATATTAACCCGGCGTCATTGTGGCTACTAAACAGAACTTGGCCGTTGTGACCGGGTAAATTTTACCCAAGTACATTATTGTACACTGAATCAAGCTTATGCCAATATTGGTTTTCTATAATAGGGAAATAGGTAGTTAAATACATTATTAATAAAAATCAAACATTTATTTGTCATAAAATGAGCATATTACACATCAAATTAAATCTTTTTATTCTCCGATATTTTTTTTAGAACATAACTTAAAACGTTTATTCGAAAACATAACATAATAGACATTTAGAGACAAAACATAAAATTTTCTTTAGAACATAAACATGAAATCATGAACTATATAAAACAAAGCTTATTTACTAATAATATACCGACTTATTCTCTATCGAGATCAACGCAACTTTGGCATAATGGGATAATGTGTTGCATACAAATAGGCTTATTACACTTATTGCAGTTATGCCTAGTTTTTTTTGTCTTTGGCAGAAGGACAGTCTTTGCATCTCGTATATGTTTTAGAACTTTTATTCGGAGGGTAGGTCATCATTTCACCGACTTGGTCGTGAATACGTTTACGTAAGCCTCTTGGTAAGTTCTCCATATTTTTTCTCACCCGAAGATGACCTTCAAGCATTAATAGAGCGAGTTTTCTACGGAAATCACGCCGGTTTGTTTACGAGTTATTATTTTCACGAAAAATAATCACACCATTTGGTGCAGCTAAATTCATGACCGCATATAATACTGTCATTGGCCAGCGTTTTGAGTTTCGAGATACATCATAGGTAGTACAGAGCTCATCAACCACATATACGCCAGCTTTCGCAGAATTATAAAATGTAATTATCTCTGGTTTCCTTTTTTCACCATTAGTAGGATCAATGTTTTGGTCATGATAAAGAGAAGACAATACCAGCACCACTTTAGACCGTTTAGGCATGTAGGAAATAAGCGTCATATCTTTTTGGAATGCAAACTGAGTGTTGTATACTTCTTTTCTTCGTATAAAGTTATAAAAAAAAGTTATATAGTTTTAAAGTTATATGGTTATAAAGTTTGGTAGGATTTTTCTTTTGTTTTTACGTAATGTACCTGTAGATGTAAGTTTATGATTTTGTTGCAAATGTGTTACCAGTGGAATGCTCGTGAACCAATTGTCCATTGTAATATTTCTATTACTTTTAGAAATAGGATGGACTAATCTGTCTACAACATCGAAAGCTTTATCACTTTGCAAAAACGGCCCGTCAGGCTGCTTACCGGGATAAATTTCAAGGTTGACTGTATAAAAGTTTTTTGCATCAACCAAAGCATAAATTTTGATGGCATATTTCGCAGGTTTATTCGGGATATATTGACAAAATGAGCACCACTAAATGCTTCCAGTTTTTCATCGTTTGTAGGATACTCATTGGGAGTATAAGTATTTTTACAGTTTGAGTTTGATTTACTCTTCAAAAAAATATCTAATTGGAGCCAGATTGTCCAGTTGCTTTCGCTCTTGGCGTGTTGTTGCATCATCAAAACGCAAACAGCTTTACAGCAGTTTTTTTTTTTTTTTAAAGGCACCCGCTATCGCAGGGTGTTGTTGCCATCATTTCTTTCTTGCGTGGCAAGAATTTGAATATTTATTATTTTTCCAACAGTACAATTTTTCCTTAAGCTACTTAGATTAAATACATTTTAGGTACTGTGGCCTTGCCGATGGCTCGGTCGCACTCTATAAAATCCATTCCAATATTCTTAGTACAATTCAATTCAATAATTAAGTAAAACCATAAAATAATTAAAATTCAAAAAATAAAATTAAAAATAAAAAAAAATAAAAATAATTACAATACATTTTTTTTTTTTAAATCTGGATTAATATTAAATATACATTGCAATAAATTTTTAAAATGAAATAAATAATTAAAATTAAATATAAAATTGAATTAAAATAATTTAAAATGAGAGTAAATAATTAGAATTTTAAAATAAGAATTGAAATTAAATAATTTAAAACAATAAATACAATTAAAACGATGAACAAATTTACAATGAATTGGAATTGAATAAAATGAATTGTTAAAACATACTTTGTGCAGCATCCTCCTGTTTTATCTTGTTTTGTTCCTTTCGTTTGCTATTTTTACTATTTTCAGGCAGAACCGCTCCAGATGCGGCCTGGAGTGTTTATCAGCTATTAGGTTTGCTATGGTTGTTTCCGTTAGCTTTGTTCCAGTACTTAATTCCAGGTCACATCTGTCGCGGTCATGCCTCGGGCACTCGAACAGGAGGTGCTGCACCGTCTCTGCGACCTCTGGGTCGCACATACATGAGTCATTATCTTTTAGTTTGAACTTGTATAAGTATGCCGCGAATCCTCCATGCCCCGTCAGCACTTGCGCCCACCCAGACGTCCTGTCGAGGCACTTCATGGTCCGATAAGCGCACCACGCATCAGGGAAGAACATGCGGGTGACCTCCGCTGTGGCTCCTTCGGTGTACCTGCTGTTCCAGCGCCGGACCGCGCCCTCTCTCAGTCGTCGTTTGACATGTGAGATAGGACACCTGTCATAGGCCGGGGCGACCCTAGACTTAGCCGCCAGCCTGGCCAATTCGTCGGCGCGCTCGTTGCCGGGTATCCCGACGTGAGCCTTCACCCAAAAGAACCGGAGGGTTTTACCCCTCCCCTGCAACTCCTTAATATTCTTCCGAATATGGGTAGCGAGGGGGTGGCGCGTGTCCGGGTTCCGGATCAAGTCCAGCGAAGAACGGGAGTCGCTTAGCACCGCCGCGCTGACGAAGTTCCTCTCGACAACCAGGTCCGTAGCCCTGGCTATCGCGAGCAACTCCGCCTGAAAGACGGTGCACATCGGCGCCAGCCTCAACCGTCTCGTCCGGACCTCGACCCCATCCCGCCAATAAGTGTACGCTGCGCCGACCCCGTCATCAGACTTACTACCGTCAGTGTAAATCAGATGCTCGGAAAGGTGTAGCTGGGCTACATGTTCAGGGAGCATACCTTCCAGACATATGTAATCTACGTCCGGCTCACTGGCAGGGTGAGGAGCCTCGGTAAAGGCCACACGCTCCTCCAGTTCGCGGGAGTCCAGCTCGTCGATCGGGCGTCCCCGTTTGCTCTCGAACAATCGGGCCGCCTCCCAGACCCGAAGGTCAAGCGGGAGGAGCCCGGCCAGCGTGAGCGCTGCGTTGAGCGACACCGTACGATGTGACCTAGCAATCTTCTGTGCAAATCCCCTCTGGACGGTAGCAAAGGACCTTTGCACAGAGATCTTTTCGGCGGCCTTCGCCCAGGAGCTCGCGCCGTACAGGATCGTCGGTTCGACGACCGCGAAATATATCGTCCTGATGATCTCCGAACACAAGCCCCATTCCACCCGAGCCATCGTCGATAGTTTCCTATACAAGTCCGTTGCCTTACGACAAGCGTAGGCAACGTGACTGTTGAAGGTTAGTTTACTGTCGACGATGACCCCGAGGATCTGGAGCTCGTTCACCATCGAAATGTCAACCCCGCCCAGCTGCACAACCGGAGTGTCGTACTTAAGCTTGCGCGTGACAACCATCGCCTGAGTTTTTTCGGCGGAAAAGCGCAGCTTATTTACGACACCCCAGTCCCGCGCAACAGCCAGGGCGGCATTGGCATCCCGTTGGATCTCGAGTGCAGTATGCCCGGAGAACACCAACACGATATCGTCCGCGAACGTCTGCACGTACGCGCCCAGCCCATCCAGGCTGTCCAGGAGGGGGTCCAGCAGCATGTTCCAAAACAGAGGTCCACCTATAGAGCCTTGCACACAGCGTTTGGTCTGCGCCTTCCGCACAGTCCCTCCCGCGTAGTGCACGGCCACGCTCCGGTCCCGGAAGTAATCCTCGACAAGACGCCTTAGGTTTACGGGGATACCTTTCTCTATCATTCTACACTTTATGGCCGGCCACCACGCGTTGTCGAACGCTCCCTCAATGTCGAGAGAGACCATGAGGGCGGTCTCTTTCCTGGAAAGAACACCTCTAACGTGCTGCATCAGGTCATACAGCGTATCCTCCGTGCTCCGCTGCGGTGTGAAGCCATACTGCCTTGCATTGGACTTGGGCAAGACGTGCCATCGGATTCGATGACACAGAATTTTCTCTAGGATCTTGCCCAAGATGGAAAGGAGTCCAATGGGGCGGTACGACTTTGCGCGGGCATAGTCTGGACGCGCTGGTTTCCTGAGCACCACGACAGAAGCCTCCTTCCACGGCGCTGGAAAGCACGCCAGGTCAAGACACCGGTTCAGGATTGTAAGGAACAAATGTTCGTCCGCGCATATGGCGTGCCAGCATATGTCGCTGGTGAACCCATCCTGACCCGGCGCCTTTTTAGGGTTGAAGCTGCGCAGAGCCCGAACCAACTCACCCCTGGTGATCGGGGGATCGTCGGTGTCTTCGGGTAGGCGCATGCCAACCAGGTCCGCTCGGCTTCGGATGACGGCGTGGACTTCAGAGTCTGTACCGTCATCGTCTTCGGCGAAGAATGTCCTGGCTAGCAGCGCGGCCGACTGGTCCGGGCTCTGCACAACTCCGCCCTCCACGAGGAGCTGGTCCTCGCGGTGACCCGTCGCTCTTCTCAGCACCCGGTTGATTCCATCCCACATAGACTCCCGCTCTTGCATCGAGGTAAAAGCCTTCCAACCCTCCGTTTGGGCGCTGACAACCCTCCGTTCATACTCCGCCTTGGCGATCAGGTACTCGTCGACCACCCATTCTCTGCGACGCGGTGCCGCACATCGAACCCGGCGGCGTTTCGTGTTTACGTCGCGCCGCAGCCTTTCAAGCTCATCGTTCCACCAAGGAAAGCGTTTTTTGGTTTTGGGGGGTTTGTGGGGAGGAATGTATTTTCCACTCGACTCCTCCACGCGCTCTATGTACCTGGTTACCGCCTCTTCCAACTGGTTTCGGTTGGTAACTAGACTGATACCCTCCGGGGTTAGTCCCCGCGCGGCCAACCCACTACGCATTTCCTCGGCGAAACGACCCCATTCAGCCTTCCGGGTATTGAAACGTCGGGTAGTCCACCTAGCGTTGCCCCCCGGCGGAACTCTGAGACCCAGGACTACACGTATCGTCCTGTGATCCGAATTGGTCACGGAGTCGTCCACTTTCCATTCGCGGACGCTTCTCAACAACCCGTGGGTGCAGACGGTGACATCGACATGACTCGTGTACCTCCTGCCCCCCCGGATCGTATCGAAGGTGGGGACGACTCCTTTGTTCAATACGTGCAGCTCCAGGTCATCAATGAACCCCCGTAGGGTTTCGCTTCTGGTGTCCTCCCCGACGCTCCCCCACCACGGACTCCATGCATTCCAATCGCCGCCCACAAAGACCCTGTTGGTGCGCGTCCATGACCAGTTCCTGCGTCGCCAGACGGGCACGCTGGAGGTTGGCTTGGAAGACCACAAAGCTTTCCTTACATTCCGGTACAGCTGCGGTGCCCTCAGCAGTAGCTCACCGAAGAACGCGCGATACCGTCCCACTTCCGCTGGATAGGGCAGTCTCCGCTGAATGCATTGTGACCCGCTTCCTGGAACCCAGCCCGGTCGCAGTTCCTGCAGACGGGGGGCCTCCCATCCACTCGGGAGGGACACTTCGTTCGGTCATGCCCCCCCCCCCGCAGTGGCTGCAAAGGTCCCCCGTCTCCTTACAGTTCCTGCGGCCGTGGCCGTAGCCTAGGCAACGGGTACACTGCACCAGCGTCGACTGGTCCTCGGCAGTCAGGCCCTGTATGTCAATGTACACGGTCCCCGCCTTTTTTTTTTTTTTTTTTTTGTTATCGAGGGGAAATCTTCTGAAAGACTTCCGGCCGCGGGGGAAACGCGACCGGGGCGTGTGGGATTTCCACCCACTAAAACCCCCCGGCGTTCTCTGCGCGGTGCGTAAGCTAGTGAGCGGGAACGGCCTGCCATACTTCCGCTCACTACGCACGAGTCTCGAGGACTGCGCCTTCGGACAGGGATAACGGTGGGCTCCACCCTCACCTCCCTTCCGTCTCCAGAGCAGCGTGTCGGGAACGCCAAACACGCCGCTCAATACCCGGGCCTATGTTGCCCGGACGCCGGTTCCCCACCGACGCCCGGAGGCTCCGCTCACTGGGGAGGCATTTCGCGGGCGTAGGCCCGCTGCCTTCGACCCAGCCTTCGTCGGCGCATGGGCGCCGAGGAGGGATTGTCCTCCCTCACTCGTTCGGCGGCCTCCTTCTGCGAGATGACCACCTCACAGAAACAGACCACCGCCGCCCAGGCCCTCTCGCTACCGACCATAGCCTGAACTACTGCCGGCAACGAGAGATCCGCGCCAACCACGGTGGTGAGTTGACGACGCTCCGTCGCCCACGCTGGACACTCCGCCAAAGTATGGTCGGGCGTATCATCCATGCAACTGCAATGGTGACACGCCGCCGTCGGCTCTCTCCCGGCTATGTGGCACAGATACCGCCCGAAGCTGCCATGCCCCGAGAGGATCTGCACCAACCGGAAGGTCAAGGAACCGTGTCGACGGTCCACCCACTCCTTGAGGAGCGGACGAATCGCTTCCACGGTGCGCAACCCGGCCACTGGCTCAGAGAGCCGCCGCCTCCATCGACGGAAGATCAACGCGAGCGCGGAGCGCCGCCAACCCTCCACCACCGCCGCCCGATCCCGGTCCGAACTCGTACCTCGGGATCGAGCTCGAGCGCGCTGCTGGTAAACCTCCGCCAGAACCTGGGCGTCCAAGTCCCAGGGAGGCGTTCCAGCGAGCACGCAAGCCGCCTCGTGGGAGACAGTGCAGTATCCCCGTACCACCCTCACAGCCATGACGCGCTGCACTCTGTGCAGCGCAGCCACGTTCGGCCTCGTGAGGGCACCGGCCCACACTGGAGCTCCGTACAGCGCCATCGAACGCAACACGCCGGTGTATAGGCGCCGACATGTCGCGCTCGGACCACCGAGATTCGGCAGAAGTCTTCCGAGTGCGTTCGCCGTCCCGAGTAATTTCGGGACTAACCCGCGAAAATGCTCTCGGAAGTTCCACCTTCCGTCCAGAGTCAGCCCCAGATACTTCATCCGGGGACTGAGCTCGACGCGGACGCCGCAGATGTTGATGCTGGCGTCCGTCGGAGGTCCTGCCCGAGGGCCGTGGAACAGGAGGGCCTCTGTCTTCTCCAGGCCCACCCTCAGCCCGAGCATCTGGATGCGCCGTACTATCAAGGCGGCTCCCGCCTCGGCACGCGCCTTCGCCTCTGCCAGGTCATCGCCTCGGGCTAACACGAGCGTGTCGTCCGCGTAGCAGACGACGCTCAGCCCGGTCGGGAGGGCGCCGCGGAGCACGAAATCGTACCCCAAGTTCCACAGGAGAGGCCCGAGGACCGACCCCTGCGGAACACCGCAGCGCACCTCGTGACGATGCAACCTACCGTCGCCCCCCACGAACGAGATCTCCCGTCCGCGGAGGTAGGACCCGATGGTCCGCCGAATGTAATCCGGCAGACCATGGTACCTGAGGGCCTCTTCGATGACGCCGAAGGGTAGCGAGTTGAACGCGTTGGTGATGTCGAGGGACACCGCCAACGCAACTCCGCCCCTAGACACGGCATCATCTGCGAGACTCCTCAGTTTCAGGATGGCGTCTATGGTAGACCTTCCACCCCGAAAACCATACTGGGACTGAGCCAGATCGGGCCCCGTGCTGCTGATGTGTCGGACGACACGAGTCGCGAGGATCCGCTCGAAGAGCTTCCCCGCGTCGTCTAGCAACACTATCGGACGGTACGCAGACGGCGAGTCTGCAGGTCGTCCTCCCTTCTGGAGTAGAACGAGTCTCCCCTCTTTCCAAGACGATGGAAAGCGACCCGTTCTTAGACACTCATTGAGGATCTCCAAGTACCACTCGGCCAACTCGCCCAGGGCCAGGGCCAGGACGCGTCCGGGGACGCCGTCCGGTCCGGGGGCGGTTTGTTTGGCCTTCAGCGGCGACAGAGACCTCTCAAGCTCCTCCAGAGAGACGGCCGGAATGACCTCCGACCGGGCCGGCTCGCGCGAAGTGTCCGCTGGCATCGTGTGTTCGGCCTCCATTGGGAACAAGGCGCACACGACGCTTCGCAGAAACTCCGGCTCTAGACTCTCCGTGACCGGGGCCGTCTGGGCTCGGATCTTGTTCCGAGCACCGAGATACGGACGCCCCCACGGATCTCCATCTAGACGCGCGAGTAACTCCTCGCGGGCCGACTCTTTGGACCTGCAAATAGCGTGCCGAAGCTCGCTCTTCGCTTCCTTGTAGGCATCGCGAAGCCGACTTTCATCGGCCTCGTTGCGAGGATGCTGCCTCCGTTGTCGGGTGTACCAGCGTCTCGCCACCACGCAGACTGAGCGTAGCTGCGCGATCTCCGGCGTCCACCAATACACCTGGCGTCTGGGAGGGCGTTGCGTGACGCGGGGCATCGACGCATCGCAGATCCGCCATAGGGACCGGCGGAACTTGCGCGCCTCCTCATCCACCTCAACGGGCTGATCGACTCGCATGGTCCAGGCCTGGACGATCGATGCCTCCACCGCCATGTCTCTGTCCAGCTTGGTCAGAGACCACCGCGGGAACGCAGACGTGCTCCCGGCGGCGCGACGGCGAAACGAAGAGCCTCCTTGTGGAGCCAACTCGAACCTGATAAAGGAGTGGTCCGACAACGTCTCCTCCTCAACCAGAACTCGCCAGTTACGTACTCGCGTTGCGACCGCGGGAGTAGCGAACGATAAGTCCACTACGGACTCACCCTGCGGTCGTACGCACGTAACGGCATTTCCCCGGTTGAGAAGTGACAGGCCGAACGCTGTGGCCCACTCCTCTACCACCTCTCCGCGAGAGTCCGTGACGCGCGACTGCCACGCCGTACTGTGAGCATTGAAGTCGCCGAGAACAATGACTTGCCTCGGCGACGCACGTCTCACTTCCGCCCCGACCTCGTCGAGAAGTTTTTCCACCTCTGCGACGGGCTTCCTCGGGGCGAGATAGACGCCCACCAGTACGAGATCGCCCCACCGAGCAGCGACATACCCTTCCCCCCTACCGACAACGGCAAGAGGAGAGGAGCGGACACCCGATGAGACGACCACCGCCACAGACCGATCCGTATCCGTCACCCAATTCGGACGATCGGGGACGAAGTACGGCTCGCAGAGCACTGCCGCCTCGATGGACCACTCCGCCATGGCCTGCAGGCAAAGATCCTGCGGACCAGGGGAGTGATTCAGGTTCGCCTGGAGGAATTGGATGGGCGTGTAGGCCATTACACGTCCATTATAACTACCTCAGGCACGGCAGATTTCTTGGGCGGGGCCGAGGATTTGGAGGGCCCCACGCCCTTGCGACTCTTGGGTGGGTGGCATTGCTTGCCCCCCACCATATGGTTGGCGGCTACTCCCGCCTCCGCACACACCGGACACCGCGGGTCCGAAGTGCACGCCTCGGCCATATGCCCCTCACCGCCGCAGCGGAAGCACAGACGGCTGCGGTCGGTGGTTGACGGGCACCTTAGGCCGGCATGACCCACCTCGAGGCACCGGAAGCAACGCATGGGGCGCGGCTCCAGCGGCACTACTCTCGCCGAGCTCCAGCCGACCAAAGGCGGCCGGCTTCGGCAAGGCACTTCGCCGCCTCAACCGGGCATCGCACCCACGCTGCCCCCGTGCTGAAAACTCCGCGGAAGCGGATCGGGCCCACTCGCACATGCTCGGCGGAGCATTTGCCGTGCCGGACAATTGCCGCGAGGACGTCCTCCTTCGACACTGAATCGTCCAGCCCGGAGACTCGCAATTCTGCGCTCTTCACGGGCCGGGCGACTTTGACCTCGGGGACCAGCTCCCGGAGTTTCTGCGCTAGGAGGTCCGCTTTGGCCTCACCTGCGCCCTCCGGGAGCTCAAACATACGGGCCCCCGTTACCGTCTTTTTGCAGACGAGACCCATTTGCAGACCTAGTTCAGCTAGGTTGAGTCCCGCCCGCGCTGTCTTTAGGACGTCCTCATACGTCCTGGCACTGTCTCTTGGCAATGTTAACACCACCGCCGGCGTCTTCTGTGGCTTGAGTGTCCGCTTCCGCTTTTTCCCACGCCTTTTCCGCTTCTGTTGCCCCGTTTGAGCCTGTGGGGCTTTGGGCTTGGGTGCGGTCCGACCGTTGCTCTGTCCCCCTCTGGGAACGGCAACCGGACCAGCACCAGCACTCGGGGCCTTTTTCTTTTTCACAACCTCCGTCCATTTTTCAGACATGGACGGAGGCGGCGGAGGCAAGAAGCGCGGGGCAGCTGCCACCGTCTTCTGCGGAGCCTTCTTAGTCGCTCCTCCCTTCTTCTTTTCAGTTTGCCGGTCTGCGCGGCGTTCGGGCTCTGCCACAACCTCCGACGCTGCTAATGGAGCCTTGTCGGAGGCTAAGGGCGGCCGCAGACGTCTCTCCGGCAAGAGCCTGTCCTCTATGGTCTGGAGCTTCGCGTCCATCAAACTCCCTAAATCGAGCATCATTTTGGCGCGAAGCTCCTCCAGCAGCTGTTCTCTCTGCTCTCGAGGGGGGGGGGCCATGGCCAGCTGGTCCATATCGGCCCTTAAACGGGCTTGCCCCTCTCTCAGCGCCTCAAGTTCCCTCTGGAGACGGGAGTTCTTCTCCTGCTCCTCCTTTAGACGAGTACGCAGGATCTGAACCTCCTCGTTTGCACCTCTCTCCAGAAGGACGTTCTTGGCGCTCCGCAACAGCTCAGCTGACGTTTTCAGGGCCCGAATGCAGCCGCCCTTCAAGTTCCCGGATTTCCGGGCGACTTCTAGGATGGCTTCGAGCGCCTGATCCATCTCTTTATTAAGGGACGAGGCCGGCATGGAATCGAGGGAAGGTATTGCTACCTCAACCCTTTTTTTGCCCGCCTCATCACCTCCTCCTCCGATTCTAGAAGGAGTGCCTCCCGCTTCTGGCGGTTCAGCGCCTCCTTGGCTTTGGCGAGCCCGACGTACATCCCCGTAGTTGGGGGTCGTCCTCTGCCACGCTTGGCCGAAGTGGTGGCCGCCACTTTCGGGCTTTGGCCCGACGAGCTGCCTCCCGACGAAAGCCTCAACGGCCGCTTACGGGCCGGAGCGGGGATATCAAGCTCGGAACACGTCTCCATGGATTCCGGATCCGTGTCCGAGCCTCCCTGGCCGCTCGTCGAGCGAGCGCTGCGTGCCACACTCCTCACGCTCGTCTCGCTCCTGGGTACGGAGGACTCTCGCACACTGGACCGCGTCGTCCTCGACGTACCCACTACGTCTCGCTCCAATCTAACGACAAGCACCTTATCGCATGCATCAGTTCCTTTATTCAAGCCATGGTCGTTCGTGCCCACTGCACCTCGTCTTTGGAGGTCCTTTGAGGAAGGACCCCCTTGGCGTTTGTTGCCCCCCCCAGAATACGCGGGGCAGACCGGCGTGCCGGTGAGGGATTCCCCAGCCTCATCAAGGCTGGGACCCTCCTGGGGTAGTTTTTTATTTACATTCGCCATCATAATTAGTGACCCTTTAAGGTAGGGCCGAACCTAGTGCCCTCGGGACGAGCCACCCGCTCGCCATCCATCCCAAGGACGGGCACCACACTCCGGGGATTAGGGGCCGTAAAAGCCTGCCCATTCACATACATTCATCACGCATTAGAATAAACATAAAAGAAAGATAGTGAAGAAAAGACGATGAAAGATAGAATATATATAATAAATAAAACAAGAGAAGAGTAAACTATATAAAGAAGGAAAGACAGAGAAAGACCGGTGTTCAGCCGTCTGAGTACCTCACCCCGTGTAAAGAGCGGGGCGGCGCACCCAGACGTTGCCCAGGGGCACCAACGTGGAGGAACCGGTATCGCCCCCTACACGGTCCCCGCCTCGGTCAGCTTGCGCCAAACCTGAGGCGAGACCTGCAACACTGTAATTAAAACAACGATTGACGTGACAAGACAATTTATTAATTATTTTTTTTTATAAGATAATTGTTGCCAGCAGGTGGCGCTACAAACTAATTATTTTGTTACCATTATAAAATAATAACACCTCCGCTCAACAAAATCAAAAAAAACTTACATTTATACAACAGGCAAAATACCTAACTTTTTCATGAAATAAAAATGTTTCACAGAACCCAAACTTTTAGTTAGAATATCAGCTGGCATTTCAGCAGTTTGTAAATAAGAAATCTTTACATAATTATTACTTGCAGCTTCTCTAACGAAGTGATATCTTATATCTATGTGCTTGGATCTTCTATGATACATAGGATTTAAAACTAATTTTTGGGCACTTTGACAATCATTGTACAAAACAATAGGATCAGACTTTCCAACAGTTTCACCCAACAAATTCTTTAAATAGATCGCTTCTTTACTAGCCTTAGACATAGATATATATTCCGTTTCTGTACTGGACAAAGCTACATTTCTTTGTTTTCTACATTCAAAAGATATTACAGTATTTGATAATTTAAAACTATAGTGAAACACGTTATTCGCAACAGACTAACCTCTTTTTTTTTTTTTTTTTTGTCATAGACCAACACACAGTTTCTACAAAATGATAAGAGATGGCGCTACCATTCGCTAATTACATATTTTGATACACGTTATTACACCCCCACTTATCAAAATAAACAACAATTTTATTTAGGTACAATGCCCAATTTACACATAAACTTATAATGCTTAATAGTACACAATCCTTTGGTAAGTAAATCAGCAGGCATTTCCTCACTACACAAGTACATAACTTTAATATATTTATTTTTAACAACATCTCTTACATAATGGAATCTCACATCTATGTGTTTTGATCTGTTGTGACTTTGTTTACTTAATGACAACTTTAAAGCACTCTGATTGTCACAAAAGATCTGTATTACAGATAGGTTACCAGTTATTTCATGTAACAGGTTTCTCAAATAGACTCCTTCGCGAGCTGCCTCAGACAAAGCAGTATATTCTGCTTCTGTACTAGAGAGCGATACAGACGTTTGCTTTCTGCTTTGCCATGAGATGACAGATCCCGACATAGTAAAGCAAAAGCCCGTGTAGGACTTCCTATCTATGGCATCGCTGGCCCAATCACTATCTACAAAGCCCTCTAACTTGCTACCGTCCTTAAAATATTTTAAACAGTATGTTTTTGTACATTGCAAATATTTAAGAATGCGTTTAGCATAATGCCAATGTGTATTATCATAGCAACTGTTAAATTGGCTCAAATAGCTAACAGAATAGGAAATGTCAGGCCTGGTTAATACTGCCAAATACATTAATGATCCAATTAACTTCTGATATGGAACATCAGGTACACATTTATCAGGTTTCTCCAAATTTAATTTACATTCTATTGGTGTTTTATGCATTTTACAATCCAACATATTGAACCTAGTTAATAGCTGAAAAATATACTGCTGCTGATCTACAGTAATTACATTTTTACTAACATTTATTCTCATGCCCAAATATTGTCTTACAGGCCCTAAATCTTTTAGCTTAAATTCTGATCCTAAAGTATCTTTTAATTTTTTACTTTCAACAGGACAGTTCGAAAAAATTAAAAAATCGTCCACATAAAGGGTTTTCCAATAGGAACGCTTGAACTTTGACAGCTGATTGCGGCCATGTTGTTTGAGTGACAGCTGTCAAATGCAGTGTGTTATATTCATTCCGTCCTCCCAAACCACCATGGCAGGTTACAGTGTCGAGCAGCACGTGCAAATCATAAAATTGTTTTATGAAAATGGGTCTTCAGTTCGAGCAACGTTCCGCGCACTTCGCCCGTTTTACGGTCGCGATGGTCGTCCTGCCGAGTCGACTATCCGTCGATTGGTGGACAAATTCGAGTCAACCGGGTCAGTTAACAATCAGCCGGTTCCCGTGCGTCAACGTAACGCGAGATCTGCCGAGAATATCGCCGCTGTGCGCGACAGTGTCCTCGAAAACCCGCGGCAGTCAATTCCGCGTCGCGCACAGGAACTCGGCCTTTCGCAGACGACAACTTGGCGAATTTTGCGTTGTGACTTGAGCCTGCACCCGTACAAGATCCAGCTGACCCAAGAGCTCAAGGTTAATGACCATAGACAGCGCCGTGTGTTCGCTGACTGGGCATTAGAGCAGTTGGAAGTTGACGCCGATTTTGGCAAAAAAATCATCTTCAGCGACGAGGCGCATTTTTGGATGAATGGCTATGTCAACAAGCAAAATTGCCGTATTTGGGACGAGACCAATCCACACGAGGTTCACCAAGTGGCAATGCACCCGCAGAAAGTGACTGTTTGGTGCGGATTTTGGGCCGGAGGCGTGATTGGTCCGTATTTTTTCGAAAACGATAATGGTGTGGCCGTCACCGTCAATGGTGAGCGATACCGGTCGATGATAACCAACTTCTTTTGGCCTGAAATCGAGAATATGGATCTGGACAACATGTGGTTTCAACAGGACGGCGCTACGTGCCACACAGCACACGCTACGATGGAAGTTCTGCACGAGCAATTTCTGGACATGGTCATCTCGCGCGGAGGCGACGTGAACTGGCCACCGAGATCGTGCGATTTGACCCCGCTGGACTTTTTCTTGTGGGGTTTTCTTAAGTCGCAGGTCTATGCCAACAAGCCGCAAACCACCGATGCCCTCAAAGTCAACATACGCCACGCCATCGATCAAATACAGCCCGATTTGTGCGCCAGAGTCATCGAAAATTGGACCTTTCGTGTGCGCGCCACCAACCGAAGCCGTGGCGGTCATTTGAATGATGTCATATTCCATACATAATGGGGTCGATAGACCTTCCAAATAAAAAAAAAAATTTCGCAAATATCTTTCCTACATGTATTTTTTTTTTGCATTTCAAAGATCAAGCGCCCTTAATGGAAAACCCTATATAAAGCCACAATAATTTTAACTTCACCTTTAGTTTTTGTGAACAAACAAGGCTCATACAGACTGTTTTTAAAATCTAATTTGCATAGCAAATCTTTAACTCTGTCATACCACCTAAGGGAAGACTGTTTTAACCCATAGATTGCTCTTTTCAATTTTAAAACCTTTCCCCCACTTTTGTTCACAAAACCTTCAGGTAAGGACATGTAAATAGTCTCTTTCAAGAAACCGTTTAGGAATGCTGTAGTAACATCCAAATGATCAATACTCATATTCATCTTAACACTGAGAGCAAACAATAATCTGAGTGTTGAATGTCTAACAACAGGAGAGAATGTGTCCGTATAGTCAATTCCAGGTTTCTGCGAGAAAACTTTTTGCCACCAATCTGGCCCGAAACCTCACATTATTGTCCACATCAAACTTTTTGTTAAACACCCATCTACACCTCACAATCGTCACATCACCGGGGTTGTCAACAAGCTCCCATGCATCGCTGTCCTCAAAAGACTGCAGCTCATCTGCCATGGCACGCTTCCACTGTTCCCTCTCAGGCCCTTCGAGAGCCTCTGAGAACACAATCTCTTCTGATGCTGAAACAGTGCTGGAAAGACATGTACCATACCAACCATACCGTTCAGGTGCTTTCCTGGAACGCTTTTCAGGTACTACTGGTGTCTGTTCTGGGGTTGATGTCATCTGGACTTCTGTGTCTAATATGTCTGTGGCTGGTGATGAAGGTTCCGTTAGTGTTTCATTACCATCCTCATACACTGAAGAAGAATCTGAAGGGCAGTCTTCTGTCTCTAAAACATGAGGCAATTCATCCCCCACTGAAACTGTGCTCTCTTTTTCTATGTTATCTGCAAGTGCCTTCTCGTTAGGAATCCATATAGACTCATTGCCTGTTTCTTTGAGCTCTGATTCATTTTCCATCACGATGACATCTCTACTTATAACAAGACTCTTCTTCGCAAGATTATACAGCCGGTAACCCTTGACCTCTTCACTATATCCCACTAAAATGTGCTCCATGGCTTTCTTATCCCATTTCAAACGACGTTCCTTGGGAATATGCACCATGACTTTACTTCCAAATAAACGGATGTGACTGAGATCTGGTTTCTTCCCATACCACAATTCGTATGGAGTTGTCTGAAGTCCTGAAGCAACGGATCTATTCTTCAAATAGACAGCAGTGTTCGCTGCTTCTGCCCAAATCGTTTATCCACCATTGCATCATACAATAGACATCTAGCCTTCTCCACAACTGTACGGTTGGCTCGCTCACATAAACCGTTCTGTTCAGGCGTGTAATTATTTGATCTTTGGTGAATTATACCCTTTTGTTTCAAATAATTCATCAAACTCCTTATTACAAAATTCAAGTCCATTATCTGAACGTATCATCTTTATTTTCTTATTCAACTGATTCTCAACCAGTGTTTGAAACTCTTTGAATTTGCTGAGTGTCTCACTTTTATTCTTGATAAAGTATATAAAAGTCATCCGACTGAAGTCGTCTACAAACAATATGAAATATCGAGCACCATTCAATGACCTGGTCTCCATTGGTCCACAAATATCTGTGTGAACTCTTTGTAATAATTCTGTGCTTCTCTCACCAACATGCGAAAAGGGTAATCTGGCTTGCTTTCCCTCGTAACAAGTTGTACACTGAGATTTGGTTATGTCAAAATTTTGTTCATATGACAAACCATCCACAATATTTCTCATCTTCTTCATATCTTGACTATTTAGGTGTGCTAATCTTCTGTGCCACAGATTCCCACTAACTGCTGGTGCGGCCAACATACAATGCTGTGTTTCTAACCTCAACTTATAAACACCATCTGACAGGTCGGCAGTAGCAATCAAAACATCATTCTTGTCTCGAATGTAGCAGTGTTTTTCATCAAATATCACATTATTTCCGTTTTTAATCAGTTCACTCACGGATAATAAATTTGTTGTCAAACTGGGAACGCACAGCACATCCTTCACTATAACTTCATATTTCAGTTCTGAAACAATGTCGACGTCTCCAGAACAAACTATTGGCACTGTAGATTCATTTGCGACTACTATTTCTGGTAAACACGGTGATCGGTTCATGTTTTTTACCCAAGATTCATTCGCCGTCATATGAGCGCTGGCGCCGGAATCCACGTACCATTCAGTTTTATTGAACTTTCCATTCAGGAAAACGACATTAAAAACACATTTACTATTGTTTTTCTTCAATAAAGGGCACTGATTTCGATAATGACCATCTTCTTTACATTTGTAGCATGTAATTGTTTTCGATGAATCTGTCATTGCTGCTGTTATTTTCTTGTTTGAAACTGACGTTGAAGGACCGGGACCGCCTTTCTTTGACTTATTGAACGAATGATTATTTCGCGCGGCAAATGCAGCACCGGCGTCATTGTCTCTAGTCACTTCCATGTCGAGCAATTTCGACTTAATGACATCTGCAGTAATCGAAATGCCCGAATGCTCAATTGCCATTATCATGGGAGAATAACGATCTGACAAACCTGCTAATAATAATGAACCCACCCATTCATCGGTGATTGTAAAACCTGTGCCGTTCAACCGTTGAGCTGTCTCGACCATTTGAGTCACATATGTAGCCATTGAATCACAATTATCTAGGCGTATAGAGATCAAATGTCGTAGCAATGTTATTTTGCGTGAGAAACCAGAGTCGTCAAACATGGTCTTTAATGTAGTCCATAATTCTGCTGCGCTCTTGGTATTCTTAATATGCACGTATAACGATGGGTCCACAGTCAATATAAGCTTTGCCTTCGTTTTTGCATCTTCTGCTGGCTTAACCTCAAAACCTGCCGTTGGCTTGATGTAATTGTCCATTCCTTCAAGAACCAATAAATTTTCAGCCGCGAAGCTCCACTCATCATAATTTTCCCTGCCTTTTAGTTTAGGGACACTGGCAATATAGTTCGCAGTCATGTTTCCGCGATATAATTTTCACAAATTATCTATTTTCACAAAATAACTGATAATTTAGCACCGAGTTCGCCCATAACCTATAGTGAAACACGTTATTCGCAACAGACTAACCTCTTTTTTTTTTTTTTTTTTTGTCATAGACCAACACACAGTTTCTACAAAATGATAAGAGATGGCGCTACCATTCGCTAATTACATATTTTGATACACATTATTACAAAAACAATAGCCGGAATAAGACTTTCTATCTACTGAGTCTGAACCCCAATCTGCATCTACAAAGCCTTCAATATAAAAATTATCTTTTCTAAAAACAAGACCATAATTTTTTGTATTTTTTAAATACCTCAATACTCTTTTGGCATGTTTCCAGTGAGTCTCGTTGTATGAATTGTTAAATTGACTAAGATAACTTACACTATATGCTATATCCGGTCTAGTTAAAACCGCTAGATACATTAGTCCTCCAATAAGTTGCTGATAAGGATACATATTACAAACATTTTCTGATTTCTCTAATCTTAAGTTTATCTCCATTGGAGTTTCTGCAGTCTTACAGTGTGACATATTGAATCTTTTTAACAAATTCTCTACATACTGTTCCTGATCAAGAGTTATTTCATTTTCAGTTACTCTAACCCTTACACCTAAACACTGTTTTACCTGACCTAGGTTTTTAATTTTAAATTTATTACTCAATTCCTGAACTAACTGTTCTGTAGCTTTGGTACAATTTGAGAATGCAAAAAAATCGTCTACAAACAATGCTATTATTATTTTAACATTCTCTTTAAATTTTGTAAATAAACAGGGCTCATAATCTGACTTTTTATAGCCTAAATGAATTAAATAATCATTGACTCTTTGATACCAGGCTCTGGAAGACTGCTTGAGACCATATAAATAATAAATAAATAAAATAAAAAGCCTTTTTATTTCTTGTAAAAAGTAACAGAGTATTTGATTTATGCTTCCATTGTTAACTAATGAGTATCTTCTTTTTATTCTCTTCCATTTGCATTTGCCTACTATTTGATTAACAATATAATATTTTGACGAATTTAGACAAAATTCTAATTACCCTATGATTTAAATACTTAATCTAATCTACAAGAACCCCTCCACGGGTGTAGGCCTCCTCCAAAGAAGCCCAAATGTCTCTGTTTTGGGCTGTTTGTATTCAACTCTGACCAGCAATTTTGCGGATATCGTCATCCCATCTCGTGAGCGGTCTTCCCCTTTGACGTTTCCCCCACGGACCTCGCCATAAAGTTACCGTTTTTGTCCATCTTTCGTCAGTCATTCTCGCTACATGCCCTGCCCACTTCCATTTCAGTTTCTGTGAATAGTTCAGCGCATCTGTGGCATTAGTTATGCTCTTTATTTTGGTGTGACGTATTTTTTGGATTCTTTTGATTTTTAGCATGCTTCGTTCTAAACCTCTTTGACAAGCGACAATTTTCTTCTTTACTTTGGTCGTGTGCTTCCAGGTCTGGCAAGCGTAAGTTAGGCAAGGTAACAAGCAGCTAGACATTACTTTTGTCTTTATACTTACTGGCATACTGCTTTTAAAAATTTCACGCAAACTCCAATATTTGTTCCAGGTAAGTTGGATTCTCCTCTCGATTTCTAGATGGTTGCTACTACTATCAAAGCTGACTTGTTTGCCTAGATATATATATTTATTTGTATATTTCAATGTTTCCTTGTCGACTGATATTGTCTTTTCTGAACCGTTTGTCATCAACATTGTTTTTGTGAGGTTCATCTCTAAGCCCACCTTTTTGCTTGCCACATTTAAGGAATGAATCATAGCCTGTAATTGTACGCTAGATTCTGATAAGAGTACCAAATCGTCAGCGAATCGTAGGTGGTTCAGATAGTTTCCGTCTATGTTGATGCCTTTAGTTTTCCAGTCTAGCTTTCTTATTATGGACTCTAGAATGGCAATAAACAGAGTCGGGGAGGCTGGGTCGCCTTGTCTCACCCCTCTCTCTATGGGGAAGCATGGGCCTGCACTTTCCAATTTGACTCTACCTCTATTGTTTTTGTAAATATTTCTTAATATTTGAATGTACCCGTCTTGTACGCCTTGTTCGGCTAGCGCCTTCCATATACTTGAATGTGAAACTGAGTCGAAAGCTTTTTTATAGTCGATGAAGACGATGTACAGTGCTCTTTGCTTTTCTTTGTATTTTTCCATAACTAGTTCAAGGGTGTGGATATGATCAATAGTCGAATAATTCTTCCTAAATCCAGCTTGTTCTTTGGGTTGTTCGGCGTCTATTATGGTGCCTATTCTTTGGTTTATGAGAGAGGAGAATAGTTTGTAGGTACTGGGCAACAGGCTTATTGGCTTATAGTTCCCAACCTCGCATGGGTCTCCTTTTTTATAGATGAGTATAATATCTGACTCGGACCATTGTGTTGGTGTTGTTGAGGATTTCAATATTCGGTTAAAAAGGACAGTCAGCGGTTGAGCCAGTAGTAATACTGCCGATTTTAATGCTTCATTTGTAATGTTGTCGGAGCCGGGACTTTTATTTGCTTTTAGTCTATTTATTGCTTGGGTTACTTCTGTTGTAGTGAATGGTATGCATTCATTTGAATTTGCAGCTCTGAATGTGTTACTTAGATCGGGATTTTCCTGAGACCATATATGGCTCTCTTAAGTTTTAACACTTTTTTATCATTACCATTATTATTATTACACTCAAACATAATAGGTTTTTTCATGTACACAGTTTCAGTTAAAAAACCATTCAGAAAAGCAGTGGTTACATCTAAATGACTTATATCTAAGTTTGACTTAGCTGCCAAAGCAAATAACAGTCTTAATGTTGAATACCGAAGCACAGGGGAGAATGTCTCATGAAAGTCAACACCCGGTGTCTGGGAGAAACCTTTCGCCACTAATCTTGCTCGATAACGAACATTATTTACGCTGTCATATTTCTTTTTAAATACCCACTTGCACTGAATCACTGAACTGTCCTTAGGATGATCTACAAGCTCCCAAGCCTCATTTTCTTCAAGAGTCCAATTCCTCCTTCATCGCTGCCCTCCAGAATTCATTTTCTGGTCCATTGAGAGCTTCTGCGAGTGTTATTTCTTTGTCATTGCAGTCTTCACATTCGACAATACACAAATTATTAAATCCATAACGGTCTGGTGGACGTATTACTCTCTTTGGCTTGGATTGTTGTTGATTTAAGTCTACAATTGTAATCTCTGAATCTGGAGTTGTATCGAAGAAACTTTCACTAGAATCACTTACCGAAGAAGCTTCTATATCTGGCACATAAGTCTCATCTTTTCTATCTTCTTCTCCATCTTCCTCTGAGATGTAACTTTCTTCCCCATACTCATTTTCCTCCGCTGTAGCCTTGCATTCTATAGGTATTTGAATCATTTCTGGATCATTGGTAGCCTCCATGATGATAATGTCTCTGCTAGTTGTTATAGAATTAGTACTAGGATCGTACACCCTGTATCCCTTCACATTTTCTGCATATCCCACTAGAATCAGCTGTTTAGACTTTCTGTCCCATTTTAAACGTCTCTGTTTCGGGATGTGCACCATTACTTTGCTACCAAATATACGTAGATGGCTAATATCGGGTTTCTGGCCTGTCCATACTTGATATGGAGTTTCGTTATTTAGTCCCTTGACAACAGATCGATTCCTTATATAAACTGAAGTATTAACGGCTTCTGCCCAAAACTTTTTATCTAAATTGGTATCAAAGATTAAACACCTGGCCTTTTCTACTACTGACCTATTCAATCTTTCACACATGCCATTCTGTTCGGGCGTGTACGGATTTGTTTTCTGATGAACAATTCCTCTCTCCTTCAAATACTTCTCAAATTCTAGACTACAGAATTCTCCTCCGTTATCTGTCCTTAGAGTTTTGATCTTTTTACCTTTCTGTTTTTCTGTCATAGTCTGGAACTCCTTAAAATATTTGAGTACTTCACTTTTCTCTTTCATAAAATACACAAATGACATTTTGCTGTAATCATCCACAAACAAAACATAATATCTGGATTGTCCGATGGATGGCTTCTCCATAGGACCTCCAACATCTGCGTGAATTACCTCTAGTACACCCTCAGTCTTTGACGTACTATGCTGAAACGGTAGTCTGGCTTGCTTGCCTTCACAACAAATAATACATGAAGATTTACTTATGTTTGCTTTTTCTGGGAATGATATACCTTCTACAGCCCCATTTTTCATTTTGTTTAGACTGTCACTATTTATATGTCCTAAGCGTCGATGCCATATATCGCTTGATGCTACTGCTGTGGCTGCCAATGTTTGTTCTGTCCGTGACTGTGATGTTATTAACTTATACACCCCATCAACTAATTCTGCTTGGCCAACGAGTTCCTTCTGTTGATTGTATATGTAGCAAACATTTTCCTTGAAAATTACACTGTTGCCATGTGTAGGAGGTTTTGGAAATAAGGCACTGATATTAGTACTTAAGTTACTGTATTGAAAAATAATAATTGTACAAGAAGTTAATTACGAAACATATCAGTCATTTTTCCATTGCACACGATAGAGAGAAGTGGCGCCGTGAAGCGGCAATAATTGGAACTACTCCGATTGCGTTCCAATTCTACCTATATTTCTTACATCCTCCCCGGAACGCAATCCCATATTAGTGACACAATACATATGCTTTTCTACAGTAGTTCCCTTGGTTAAGATATCTGATACATTTTCACAACCCTTAACATAACAAAACTTTAAGTTATTATTTATTACATGATCTTTAATAAAGTGGTATCGAATATCTATATGCTTTGAGCGAGGTAAGTAACAATCATTCGCCGATAACTTGATGGCGCTCTGGTTGTCGCAGTATATGAGCAGGGTGTCGGAGCCGCGACCAACTTCAGCCTGCAGCTGCCGTAGCCAGAGAGCTTCCTGCGCCGCGCTCCCCATGGCCATGTATTCCGCTTCTGCTGTGGACAAGGCAATAGTCTGCTGTTTGCGGGAACACCACGATATAGCGCTTCCCTGAAACAGAAAAATATAACCGGTGCACGATTTCTGTCTCAAGCATCACTTGCCCAGTCTGCGTCACAGTAGCCCGTGATTTTTCTGTTACCACTCTTGGTATATGTAAGTTTGTAGTCTTTAGTCCCTTGCAGGTACCTCATGACTCTTTTTATTGCACTCCAGTGCTCAGACCTCGGTTCTTTATTGAATCTGCTTAGAGCATTGACAACATATGATATGTCAGGTCTGGTTCCTTGAGCAACGTAAAGAAGACTTCCAATAGCCTGTTGGTACGGGCAGTCCATTTCAACTTCAGTATTTTCATTAAATTTTTGTCCAACTTCTACAGGTGTCTTGATAGATTTGCATTCAGACATATTAAATTTTATTAATATTTCTTTGATATATTTTTCTTGATCCAGCATTATGGAATCCTTTGATCGGGTAATATTGAGACCCAAACATTGGCTCACCTCTCCTAGATCCTTCATATTTAATTTCTGCTGTAGTTTTTCCTTTATATTATTAATCGTACTTCTTTGTGAACAGAATAATAAAATATCATCAACCCAGATGGCAATGTAAACTCCAATGTTGATGTTAAAGTAAATACAAGGGTCAGTTTTAGATTGTTGAATGCCCATTTCCTTTAAGACTGTGCTTAACTTTGTATTCCACAATCTACTCGCCTGTTTCAAACCATATATTGATTTATTTAAATGACATACCTCATCACCCTTTTTATACATTTCGGGCTGTACCATGTAAATATCTGTGTCTATAGATCCTTGTAGGAATGCAGAAACTGCGTCCATCTGGTATATATACAGGTCTTGCTGTGCAGCTAGAGCAAACAAATATCTAATGGATGTCCATCTTACCACAGGAGAGTATACCTCTTGGAAGTCCACACCCTTCTTTTGTGCATAACCCTTTATGACTAATCTAGCTTTATACTGCATAACTTCACCTTGTTGGTTGGTTTTCCTTTTGAACACCCACTTGTTGGGTAAAGCAATTTTCCCAGGGGGCAGTTTCACCAGATTCCAGGTCTCATTCTCCATTAAAGAATTCATCTCAGCATCCATGGCTTGTTTCCATTCTTTAACTTCTGTGGAAGACAATGCCTCTTCTACTGTCTGAGGATCAGATAAACCAGTATATAAACAGATCATGCCTTTCTTATCTTTGTTACGTGGTCTCAATGTGATGTTACGAGTTCCTTGTTCCTGAACTGTAATATGCTTCGGTGGGTAATATGTCTCATCAGCATCAGGATCATCAGCTGTGTCAGTCTCATATTCACTACTACTGTCGTTCTCAGCTTCTTTTAAGCTATGCTTACAGTCCACAGGTTGAGAGGAAGAAGCAGCTTCTAACTCCTTTGACTGGTCATCAGGCTTTGACTCCTCTGACAATCCCAACCTGTCTTCTTCAGTTGAACGAGCTGAAATCAGAAATTCATCACACAGACCAGGTTTTTCAAAAAATATAACATCTCTACTCTTCATTATCTGATGTGTTTTAGGATGCATGACACGGTATCCCTTTGTTCTCTCACAATAACCTACAAATATCATTTTTTCCGATTTCTTGTCCCACTTTTGTCTTCTCTCCTTAGGAACATGCACCATTGTTTCTGAACCAAATATTCTCATATGAGATAATTCTGGTTTGCGACCTGTCCACATTTGGTACGGAGTGGTATTGTCAAGTGCTTTGGTGGGGGACCGATTTATATATGCAGCTGTGGCAACGGCTTCAGCCCAAACAGGTTTCTCTAAATTTGCGTTAGATATCATACATCTAGCCTTTTCCACAAGTGTCCTGTTCATTCTTTCTGACAATCCGTTCTGCTGCGGGGTATATGGTGCTGATGTCTGATGTATAATTCCACAATTAGCTAAGTATCTCTCGAAATTGCCGTTGCAGTATTCTTTTCCATTGTCTGTCCTTAACATTTTAATTTTTGAGTCAAGCTGGTTCTCTACATATCTTTTATAATCTTTAAATATTTCTAAAATACTTAGCTTATCCTTTGTGAAATATACATGCACCATCCTGGTATAATCATCTATGAAATTAATAAAGTATCGCATACCTCCATACGATGCATTCTCCATTGGTCCACACAGGTCCGAGTGTATTAATTCCAATGGTTTTGTTGATCTGCTGCCAACTTGCTTAAAAGGCAACCTTGCCTGCTTTCCCTCACAGCAGCTTGAACATTGCAACCTTACTTGTTTATTTTGATCTAGCACCACCCCGTCAGCATAATTTGGTAACTTTTGTAGATCTGAAACATTTAAATGTGCCATCCGAAGATGCCACAGTCTTATATTATTAGAACTTACAAGACTGGAAGCCAAATGAACAGTTTCCTCCTTTGACTGCATATCCAAAACATAAAGTTTATTATTCAGTGTAGCTGAGCATATGAACTTTCCATTTGCATCATTGACATTGCAACCCTTTTCATTGAAGATCACTCTGTACCCACTCTTTGTAATAGTGCTCACTGACATCAAATTGGCTGCAAGTCCAGGTACATATAACACATTTTTCAGCTGTATTCTACCTTCTTGTAAAATGTTCAGATTTATTTCACCGGTACCTTCTACGGACAGCGGCTCACTGTTAGCAACTGTTATACTCTTGACAGATGGCGCTCTTAGATTGTACATCCATTCTTTATTGCCACACATATGCATGGATGCTCCGGAATCTACATACCATTGTTTCTTAATTTCGCCGGCAGTTGCTGAAAATGCCGCAGCAAAACTGGAATTCTCTTGCTTATGTGACTCTCTTTTTCCTTTTCCTGTGCAGTATTTTGCTAAATGCCCATAGCCATTGCAGTTGTAACACCGGGGACCCTTGGTTGGCTTCGACTTATGTGCATTAAACTTTCCCTTCTTAGTATATGAGTAAAGTACATTATTTGTATCTGAAGAAACTATCTCTTGTAAAAGCTTGGTCTTAATAAGGTCTGCGCTGATTGTGACTCCTGAATTTTCGAGTCCCATGATCATAGGTTTGTACCGATCAGGTAGACCGGCCAACATTAAAGTACCCAGCCACTCGTCATTAACGTCAAAGTCAATGTTACGTAATTTATGTGCTGCGTTCATAATTTTACTCACATATTCCTCGATGCCACTGCTAGACTCTAGCGATGTGTTGATTAGTTCTTTGAGTAAACCCACTTTTCTGGTGAGTCCGTTATCATCGAATGCTTTGTGTAGATTGGTCCATACCTCTGTCGCGGTCTTACAATCCTGTATGTGTACGTAATTTTGAGAATTTACTAATAGGATCAGTTTGGACTTGGCCAAGATATCCTTTGCCGGCTCAACTACTTGTCCTTCCTTGGGTTCTACACAATTCCATAAGCCCTCGTGTTCGAGATACGTTCTTGCGGTGAACTTCCAGGTGGCAAAATTGTCGCGGCCGTTCAATTTTTCCAGATTGAACATGTGCGAATGTGAATTCATCATGACCACGTTTTTTCTGTTCAACTTAACCTCACAATATTTAACACGTTTTCTTCCGGAGAAACTTCGTACTTTCTGATATTACTTTATTTCCGAACCACGCTCTGCTACCATGTAGGAGGTTTTGGAAATAAGGCACTGATATTAGTACTTAAGTTACTGTATTGAAAAATAATAATTGTACAAGAAGTTAATTACGAAACATATCAGTCATTTTTCCATTGCACACGATAGAGAGAAGTGGCGCCGTGAAGCGGCAATAATTGGAACTACTCCGATTGCGTTCCAATTCTACCTATATTTCTTACACCATGTTCAATCAACTGACTCACAGATAGCAAGTTGGTGGTCAACTCTGGTATATACAAAATATCTCTCACGACGACGTCATATTCCACTTCGTTCACAACTGTAACGATGTTTACGTCGCCAGAACACTGCACGGGAACTTTCGTCTGGTTTGCGATAATAATTTCTTTGGTTTTGGGTAATTCCGACACATTTACGAGGTTATGTTTACATGCTGTCATGTGTTTACTTGCTCCGCTATCAATGTACCAGCTATCTCTATTGAATTTTCCGGTAAGAAAAATTGCATTAAACGCATTTGTCTGTTTTCTTTTTACTGTTTCGGCCTGCGGGCACTGATTTTTATAATGTCCGCTTTGTTTACACCGAAAACATTTTATCGCCTTCTTTGACACTGATGACATCTCTGAGCGAGTTTGTGAATGATTTTGACTATGGCCGCTTCTAGGGTTGCCATTTCTCACTCGATGCCTTCCTTTCGCAATAAATGCACTCTCGGAGCCGGAAGTAGTACCAACCTCCAAACACATGTCCATCAATTTCGTTTTTATGACGTCTGCACTAACCTCAATACCGGAGTGTTCTATGGCCATGATCATCGGCGCATATTTCTCAGGTAATCCTGCTAACATCAGAGCACCAATCCACTCATCGGTTATTTTGAAACCTGTGCCTTGAAGCCGCTGACCCGTTTCGACGATCTGAGTTACATACTGTGTCACTGTCTCGCAGTTTTCCAGCCTTATATTAATGAGATTTCGTAGTAAACTTATCTTCCTTGTGTAGCCGGAATCATCAAACATTGTTCTCAAAGTATTCCATAATTCGTACGCTGATACTGCCTGCTTGATGTGCACGTAAAGTGTTGGATCAATGGTCAATACAAGCTTCGCTTTAGCCTTCGCATCGTTAGCTAAATCTGCTGCTGAAGCCTCTGCCGATAGCTCTTGTTGTATGCACGCTGCCATGCCTTCTAATACCAACACATTTTGCGCCGCAAAACACCAATCGTCATAGTTCTCGCGTCCTTTTAACTTTGGCACATTAGCTAAATAGTTCGACGACATTATTACCACAAAAAACGATAGTGAAACTGTACTTTTTACTAAACAAAACTTAATTGGTTTGGACTGGGCCCATAACCTGTAATTAAAACAACGATTGACGTGACAAGACAATTTATTAATTTTTTTTTTTATAAGATAATTGTTGCCAGCAGGTGGCGCTACAAACTAATGATTATGTTACCATTATAAAATAATAACAAACACGACATGGGCCTGGTGAGGGTTCCGCGCCTTCCTACGGTAAACCTCTTTGACCCTAAAGTGATCCGGATCCAGGTCCCGCCACAACTTCTGATTTTGACATTTTAGTGACTCTATTATGTCAGCCTCAGAGTTGTAGCCGAACACATTCCGGATTATCACCCTCGGGTCTCGGTTCGCTGCAGGCTCGAGTTTGAGACCAGCCTGGGACTTGAGTCGACTTTCGGTCTTCTCCAATCCCGGCCGGTCCCCGCAGCTGATCACAATCTTTCCATCCCTAATTTTCCTCACTCTGTCAATTTGGATCCCCGACCTACGCGCGTCGAGGGCCTCTCTTACTTTCCCTATCACACTGTCACTCGTATCCTTGGGGTTGGTGGAGGACACGATCAGCGCATGATTCGGACGGCAAGGAGGGAGCCGGGCCTTTGGTTTCGGAGCCCTCGCTGCCTCGGCGTACGTTGACGACGAGGCTTTGAGGGTCTCGATGGCCTTTCCGGTTTCCCTAGCGGTTACTCCGTACTCCTCCAGCTTCCCCCCGACCTCCCCAACCCGCGCCCCAACCGCGTCCACCTTCACCCCCGTTTCCACAATCACCTTCCTGACATCCTGCACTTCTTCCATCAGGCCCTCTAATTTCTTCACGTTCCCGCACAGCGCTCTACCCGGGGGATACTCGTCAAATCTTCCGAGAACATCAAAGTTTATCATTTTCTTAATATCGTTTGTGTTATTGACTATTTCCCCAATTTTTTCCCCCCTGTTAAATTTTTCTAATATTTTATTAATAAATTTTTCTTTTTCTTCTAACTTACTTTTTAGGCTTTCTTCCCCTTCCAGCCGCGATCTCACCAATTGGAGTTCCAGGGAACGCAGTCGCTCATCCACCTGGAGGACCGTCCCGTACAGCTCCGAGAGGCTATCCAGGACAGCCTCCTTGATGGACGACTTAAGGTTCCCGGACTGCTCCAATTGGGACTTCGCGGTCTGGTAGAGCCTATTCGCCTTTCCCGTGGCGTTCTCCACCGGGCGAGCACTGGGCGGTGCATTAGACGGGGCAATTCGCGGCCTCTCGTCTGTGTGTGCGACTGTTATTGTTTTTACATTTTTAGCCTGCGGCGGTGCCATGTTTAAAATTTTCCAGTAAATACTAATTTAAAATGACGTCACCAAAAGGGGTGAGGGTCAAAAGACTATAATAAATAGGATTAAAACTTTAACGTCCCCAATAGGGGGTCAACACACACAAACACAAACACAGAATTAAAACTAATTTTACGCCCCAATAGGGGACTATCACAGATAATTTCAAAATTAAAATTTTAAATATTCAGATAAAATTAAAATTTAAATTTAAATTGGAATTTATGTATTTGTATAAATATAATTATTAAAATAAATAAAATATTTTAAAAGTATTAAATTAAATTAGATTTTAATGTTTTAAAATTTTAAAATAGAATAAAATGAATTAAAATAAAAATAAAATAAATACCAATTCCAATTTAAAAGAGTTTAACCCTTTCAGACCTCGCGTGCACAATTGAGGACATAAAAGTTTTGAGTCTTTTTACTACTAAATTTAAATTTTACGTAAATAAAAACTGTTGTCATCACTTGCGAACATTCTAAATTATTAAAAATGAAACAACTAGCGGCATCTATTGATACGTGTGTGCACTTCTAAGCCATTTTCGGTCAGTTACCAGCGAAACTTTGAACTGAGTAGGTAAGTCATTTTTATTTTATTGAAATTTCAAGTTTTTCTGCTAGATATGTTTTGAAATAAATATAAATGGATAAGTTATACTATATAGGCAAAGAACAAAGTATTTTACATCAAAATTTTTAGTTATTTGTACAATAAATCGCGAATATTCGTTATGTCCACAAACGTGGACAGTAGGTATTGGTTAAACATTTTTTTCAAAATAGGTACTTTGCTGCTGTTAGTAAATAAAGTTATTTTCTGGTAATAAATGTTATAATTTATTATAAAATTTGCGTGGTAAAGTCTTAAATTGTGTTTATTACAGGTAAATTTATGATCAAATTATTATCATGTTTTCGAGGGATGCTTTGAGAGCTTTGGAAAAGGATAACCAGTCGGAATTTGAGCTATCTTCGGATGATGAGGATGTGGGAAATAATAATAATGTCCCATTTGCGAGACACGTTAGGTTGGGAGCCGATGTAGTAACTCAGAATCAAAGAGAGTACACCCCACTTGACCCCCCTGACGAACAAGAAGACGAAGAAAGGTCAGCTTTCAATTACGAGTCCGAGCCTGAGGCGCCAAGAGAGCCGGATATTGTGGAGGGCGAAGAGGAGCAAGTTACGCCGAATGCTGAACTTTTCGATTACCTTACGCCAAAACCGAACATAAAGTGGAGGCATAGACAAATAAATAACACAATACCAACGGATTTCTTGCTACCAATAGCTTTAGAACCCATCGTGCAAGATCCCATTTGTTATTATAATAGATATGTTCCTGTAGAGCTTTTTGAACAAATGGCCGAAATGACAAACTTATATGCAGTACAGTCAGGAAAAACCAGGTTTAAGCCTACGTCCAGCTATGAAATTGAAATTTTATTTGGTTTGCACATGGCAACGGGAGTTTTCAACTATCCAGTTTTGAAAATGTACTGGGAAAATCATATTAGCATTCCACTTTTCACTAACAATATGGCAAGAGATAGGTTCTTTGAACTTCGTAACAATCTCCATTTAGTAGATAATATGAAAAAGCCTACTAATTGCACTGACGTGTTTTATAAAGTAAGACCAATCTATAATGCGATCCGAAGCCGATGCTTAGAAATACCGCTAGAAAAAGAATTGTGTGTCGATGAACAAATAGTTCCTTTTACAGGGAAACATTCTGCTAAGCAGTACATCAAAGGAAACCTTGTCCATGGGGAATGAAGCTTTTCTTTTTGTGTGGGAAAAATGGCCGTGCCTATGACTTTATTATTTATCAAAATTCTATTCCAGAATTTGACAGGTCACTGATAAAGAAAGTAGGCTTTGGAGCTGCGGTAGTATTACATCTAATGAAAAGAGTCGGTGACAGTAGAGGTCATGAGTTATATTGCGATAATTACTTCTCGTCTTATTACATGCTCCAAATTTTGAAACACAAAGGCATAATGGCTACCTGCACTGCGCGTGTCAATAGATTTACAAGGCCACCGTTGCTTAGTGACAAAGATATAAAAAAGAAACCAAGGGGTTTTGCCGAAGAGATTTGTAGTACGGATGGAGATGTCACCATGGTGAAATGGCTTGATAACAAACCAGCCAACTTAGCTTCCAATTTCGTTGGTATAGGAGAAAAAGATATGGTGAAAAGATGGTCCAAAACAGAGAATAGATTTATAGAAGTCGAGAGGCCTGAAATTGTAAAAAAGTACAATCACGCCATGGGAGGGGTAGATCTCCTTGATCAACTTATGAGTTATTATAGAACGTTTATAAAGTCAAAGAAGTGGCCTTTGCGTATGATATTCCACGCATCAGATTTGGCAGTTGTTCAAGCCTACCGCGAGTATGATATGGATTGTGACTTGCTTGGGATACCAAAAGCAAAACGGCTCGCACTTCTTCACTTTCGTCGACGCTTAGCTGAAAGTTTAGTTCTTCGAAACAAAATATCAGGTGCTAAAAGGGGTCGTCCAAGTAGTTTGAGCAGTCCTTTACCAGTAGTTGTTCCTAGAAGACCAGGAGAAGTACGTCCGTCAACTGAAATTGCTCGAGATGGTATTAGTCACTTTCCAGCTCATGACGATGGTTGTGGAACGCGCTGTAAGTTAACGGGGTGTAAAGGGAAATCCCGCATCAAATGCATAAAGTGCAAAGTGCACTTATGTCTGACTAAAGACAAAAATTGCTTCCTAAGTTTTCATACCTAAGTAACTAAAGTTCCTATTATTTTGTTGTCTTTTTAGAAGATTTTTTATGTTGTTTTATTTTGTAAGAAGATTTATTTTTGTTTTGAAGATGTTTAATTATTTTTAGTTTGAATTTCATACTTTTGTAATAATAAAAATGGCCAAAATCAAGCTATTTGTTATTTGTTCAATTATACCCATACATCAGTTATTATAATCACTTAGGCCGAATGTCCACATTTGATCACATAAAGAAAACATCAATTTTCTCGGAAAATAATCTAATAATCAATTTTTTTTTGTTTTTCCATGCTCAATAGGCGAATATCTAACTGAAATAAAATCGGCTCAAACAAATTCTAAAAAATAAAAAATCAGGTCTGAAAGGGTTAACGTCCCCAATAGGGGGGACGGTCGACAATACAAACACAAACTTAACTAAGGATAGGCCAACTACTTCGGGAGAATCGAGGATTTCGAATTCGGGAATTATTATCCACAATAAATGTGAATAACTCCTCGATCCCGGGTCCAAAAATTTTGTGGGGGGTATCAGGGTAATCAGGAGATCCTCCCGGATCCTTCTATAGTCCTTTCCCGGAAATCGGAAAAACTTTTTTCAAAAAAAATTTTGAATTTTGAATGACCCGCTGAGTAGTCTTCCGCAGGATCAACCTCGAAACCAAGTTTCAGAGGGATCGGACTGCGGGAACAATTTTTAATTGAGGCGTCAAGTTTTTTGTCGTAATTTGAAACCGAAAATTGGTGTCCTAAATCTTTGATAATTTGGAAAAATTTTTGTTCCAACCGAAAGGGGGGCTCGAAAAAATAATACCTATGGTGTTTCGAACAGGCTAGGACCCCAGGAACCTGCCGAAATTAGGCGACAAAGTTATTTTGTAGTTGACCTATATTTGACATAAAATTAAAAATTTAATAAAAATGGTTGCGTTGCTCGCGCGGAAACGGGCATGCTGGAGGGTGGCTTGTAAGACCACAAAGCTTTCCTTACACTCCAATACAGCTGCGATGCCCTTAGCAGTAGCTCACCAAAGAACGCGCGATACCATCCCACTTCCGCCGGATAGGACAGTCTCCGCTGAATGCATTGTGGCCCGTCTCCTGGGACCCAGCCGGGTCGCAGTCTCCAAAGCAGCGTGTCGGGAACGCCAAACACGCCGCTCGCTACCCGGGCCTATGTTGCCCGGACGCCGGTTCCCCACCGACGCCCGGAGGCTCCGCTCACTGGGGAGGCATTTCGCGGGCGTAGGCCCGCTGCCTTCGACCCAGCCTTCGTCGGCGCATGGGCGCCGAGGAGGGATTGTCCTCCCTCACTCGTTCGGCGGCCTCCTTCTGCGAGATGACCACCTCACAGAAACAGACCACCGCCGCCCAGGCCCTCTCGCTACCGACCATAGCCTGAACTACTGCCGGCAACGAGAGATCCGCGCCAACCACGGTGGTGAGTTGACGACGGTCCGTCGCCCACGCTGGACACTCCACCAAAGTATGGTCGGGCGTATCATCCATGCAACTGCAATGATGACACGCCGCCGTCGGCTCTCTCCCGGCTATGTGGCACAGATACCGCCCGAAGCTGCCATGCCCCGAGAGGATCTGCACCAACCGGAAGGTCAAGGAACCGTGTCGGCGGTCCACCCACTCCTTGAGGAGCGGACGAATCGCCTCCACGGTGCGCAACCCGGCCACTGGCTCAGAGAGCCGCCGCCTCCATCGACGGAAAACCAACGCGAGCGCGGAGCGCCGCCAACCCTCCACCACCACCGCCCGATCCCGGTCCGGACTCGTACCTCGGGATCGAGCTCGAGCGCGCTGCTGGTAAACCTCCGCCAGGGGCGGTTTGTTTGGCCTTCAGCGGCGACAGAGACCTCTCAAGCTCCTCCAGAGAGACGGCCGGAATGACCTCCGACCGGGCCGGCTCGCGTGAAGTGTCCGCTGGCATCGTATGTGCGGCCTCCATGGGGAACAAGGCGCACCCGACGCTTCGCAGAAACTCCGGCTCTAGACTCTCCGTGACCGGGGCCGTCTGGGCTCGGATCTTGTTCCGAGCACCGAGATACGGACGCCCCCACGGATCTCCATCTAGACGCGCGAGTAACTCCTCGCGGGCCGACTCTTTGGACCTGCAAATAGCGTGCCGAAGCTCGCTCTTCGCTTCCTTGTAGGCGTCGCGAAGCGGACTTTCATCGGCCTCGTTGCGAGGATGCTGCCTCCGTTGTCGGGTGTACCGGCGTCTCGCCACCACGCAGACTGAGCGTAGCTGCGCGATTTCCGGCGTCCACCAATACACCTGGCGTCTGGGAGGGCGTTGCGTGACGCGGGGCATCGACGCATCGCAGATCCGCCATAGGGACCGGCGGAACTTGCGCGCCTCCTCATCCACCTCAACGGGCTGATCGACTCGCATGCTCCAGGCCTGGACGATCGACGCCTCCACCGCCATGTCTCTGTCCAGCTTGGTCAGAGACCACCGCGGGAACGCAGACGTGCTCCCGGCGGCGCGACGGCGAAACGAAGAGCCCCCTTGTGGAGCCAACTCGAACCTGATAAAGGAGTGGTCCGACAGCGTCTCCTCCTCAACTAGGACTCGCCAGTTACGAACTCGCGTTGCGACCGCGGGAGAAGCGAACGATAAGTCCACTACGGACTCACCCTGCGGTCGTACGCACGTAAACGCTGTGGCCCACTCCTCTACCACCTCTCCGCGAGAGTCCGTGACGCGCGACTGCCACGCCGTACTGTGGGCATTGAAGTCGCCGAGAACAATGACTTGCCTCGGCGACGCACGTCTCACTTCCGCCCCGACCTCGTCGAGAAGTTTTTCCCCCCTACCGACAACAGCAAGAGGAGAGGAGCGCACACCCGATGAGACGACCACCGCCACAGACCGATCCGTATCCGTCACCCAATTCGGACGATCGGGGACGAAGTACGGCTCGCAAAGCACTGCCGCCTCGATGGACCACTCCGCCATGGCCTGCAGGCAAAGATCTTGCGGACCAGGGGAGTGATTCAGGTTCGCCTGGAGGAAATGGATGGGCGTGTAGGCCATTACACGTCCATTATAACTACCTCAGGCACGGCAGATTTCTTGGGCGGGGCCGAGGATTTGGAGGGCCCCATGCCCTTGCGACTCTTGGGTGGGTGGCATTGCTTGCCCCCCACCATATGGTTGGCGGCTACTCCCGCCTCCGCACACACCGGACACCGCGGGTCCGAAGTGCACGCCTCGGCCATATGCCCCTCACCGCCGCAGCGGAAGCACAAACGGCTGCGGTCGGTGGTTGACGGGCACCTTAGGCCGGCATGACCCACCTCGAGGCACCGGAAGCAATGCATGGGGCGCGGCTCCAGCGGCACTACTCTCGCCGAGCTCCAGCCGACCAAAAGGCGGCCGGCTTCGGCAAGGCACTTCGCCGCCTCAACCGGGCATCGCACCCACGCTGCCCCCGTGCCGAAAACTCCGCGGAAGCGGATCGGGCCCACTCGCACATGCTCGGCGGAGCGTTTGCCGTGCCGGACAATTGCCGCGAGGACATCCTCCTTGGACACTGAGTCGTCCAGCCCGGAGACTCGCAATTCTGCGCTCTTCACGTCAGACGTCTCGCCGGCAAGAGCCTGTCCTGTATGGTCTGGAGCTTCGCGTCCATCATACTACCTAAGTCGAGCATCATTTTGGCGCGAAGCTCCTCCAGCAGCTGTTCTCTCTGCAATCGAGGGAGGGGGGGCATGGCCAGCTGGTCCATATCGGCCCTTAAACAGGCTTGCCCCTCCCTCAGCGCTCCAGTTCCCTCTGGAGACGGGAGTTCTTCTCCTGCTCCTCCTTTAGGCGAGTACGCAGGATCTGAACCTCCTCGTTTGCGCCTCTCTCCAGAAGGACGTTCTTGGCGCTCCGCAACAGCTCAGCTGACGTCTTCAGGGCTCGAATACAGCCGCCCTTTAAGTTCCCGGATTTCCGGGCGACTTCGAGGATGGCTTCGAGCGCCTGATCCATCTCTTTATCGAGGGATGAGGCCGGCAGGGACACGAGGGAAGGTCAATACCTTCCCTCGATTCCATGTAGCAATCTACCTCAACCCTTTTCGCCCGCCTCATCACCTCCTCCTCCGACTCGAGTAAAAACGCCTCTCGCTTCTGGCGGTTCAGCTCCTCTTTTGCTTTGGCGAGTCCGACGTACATCCCCGTAGTTGGGGGTCGTCCTCTGCCACGCTTGGCCGAAGTGGTGGCCGCCACTTTCGGGCTTTGGCCCGACGAGCTGCCTCCCGACGAAAGCCTCAACGGCCGCTTACGGGCCGGAGCGGGGATATCAAGCTCGGAACACGTCTCCATGGATTCCGGATCCGTGTCCGAGCCTCCCTGGCCGCTCGTCGAGCGAGCGCTGCGTGCCACACTCCTCACGCTCGTCTCGCTCCTGGGTACGGAGGACTCTCGCGCACTGGACCGCGTCGTCCTCGACGTACCCACTACGTCTCGCTCCAACCGTACAACTAAAACCTTATCGCAAGGCAAATCAAGTCCGTTGTTCGTTCCATTGTCGTCCGTGCCCACTGCACCTCGTCTCGGAGGGTCCTTAGAGGAAGGACCCCCGTGGCGTTTGTTGCCCCCCCCAGAATACGCGGGGCAGACCGGCGAGCCGGTGAGGGATTCCCCAGCCTCATCAAGGCTGGGACCCTCCTGGGGTAGTTTCTTTTTAACATTCGCCATCATTATTATGGCCCTTTAAGGTAGGGCCGAACCTAGTGCCCTCGGGACGAGCCACCCGCTCGCCATCCATCCCAAGGACGGGCACCACACTCCGGGGATTAGGGGCCGTAGAAGCCTGCCCATCCACATACATACTTCACGCATTAGAAAAATATATAAAAGAAAGATAGTGAAGAAAAGACGGTGAAAGATAGAATAAATAAAATAAACAAAACAAAACAAGAGTAAACTATATAAAGAAAGAAAGACAGAGAAAGACCGGTGTTCAGCCGTCTGAGTACCTCACCCCGTGTAAAGAGCGGGGCGGCGCACCCAGACGTTGCCCAGGGGCACCAACGTGGAGGAACCGGTATCGCCCCCATATGGTTCTCGCCTCGGTCAGCTTGCGCCAAACCTGAGGGGAGACCTATAACACGACATGGGCCTGGTGAGGGTTCCGCGCCTTCCTTTTTTTTTTTTTTTTATGACGCAGGGAAACTCTTTTTACGAGCCGTCTCACCGGCCTTGGTGGGGCCGCAGAGGATGTGTGAGACTCGACCTGGGCAGGTCCCTACTCACTAAAACCACTGCGAAAGCCATCGGCTGCTATGTTGGTGTACCCCGGATCTGTCAGCGACAGGGCACATCAGCGACTGGCCGGTCCTGGCAAAGACCGGACTGTGGTATCTATCTAGATATACACATGTTTAGTGCCATCATAATATAAAACCCACACCAGTAACGTTAATAAAGTAGTCTTATATCAACATTCGGGCGTTTCATTTCCCTCGTCCTTATATGGCGACCCTGCCAGCGCATTATGCGCATCGGTAACGCGAGATCCTTTAATTTAAATTACCGACACGTGTACATTCAAACTCGCCAAAGTTCAAAAGTTAATAATGGTCACTGTAGTTTAAAATATGTGTAATTCGAAAGTAGAAAAGGAGGACATTTTTATAAACCAAAATTCTGCAGCTGCCGAAAATAATGCATATATAAAAGAATTGAAATTCCATGCGTCCACCACAAACATTCTTTTACTTATAATATTACTGTTGATGAGTCTGTTTATCATCTACGTTGTATGGAGAGTATACCGAAAAATGCATCATCGCTGGGTCCAGCAGGGTATATATCAATATGTACTTCGTGGATCGATCAGACGTCAACGGGCTACCCTACACGGTTCTCCAGCTGTTGCTGAACAAGAAACATAAATTGAAGTGATTTTAGATTGGAGCCGCGTCTAAAAATTGTTAATATTCAAGAAAGAAAAGCTTGTGATTTGTCCAAACAGTGCGCGAGTAACGTGACTCCGGAATGCAGAACATGCCTATATAAGGGATGCAACGTAGAGACGGACTTTGATAGTTTTATATAATTATAATAATACATATTATGTAGCGATATATTTGTAATAACTAGATAATTAGTGTTAAGGTATTCATATTATTTTTGTATAACTTCAAAATACGTAATTAGTAATAATGAATTTTAGTAATATGTATAATTTTTATATTTGATATGGCAGATGATTTAAAAATATTGTGCCAAGAGTTAAAATTTATTAAAGAATACTTAAGGAAAATTGGTCCTGAGCGTAGAAAGGGTAACATTTACATTGTTAAGTTAAGCGAAGCAAATAGTTTGTATAGCCAATATTTAACATTAAATTCTTATTTGCAAAAAGAAGTAAATTGTGGTAATGTTAGTGCTAGCGATAGTGAATTGATTGTCGATTACTCACAGCAATTTCTTTCATTGTATAAAGATATTGTTAGATACTCTTCAACGTCATCCGATTCGAAAGAATTTATTAGTAATTCAGGTCAGACTATAGAAACTATAAACATGGAAAAATTTGATTTTAAGGTTGCTCTGAGTTTGTTACCGGTTATGAATGACGACTTATCTGTAACTAAACAATTAATAGATTCCGTTGAATATTATGAAACCACCCTTACTGCCGATTCTAAGCCCCAATTAATAAATTTTGTGTTAAAAAATCGTTTATCGCAATCAGCAAAACTTAAATTACATCCAAGCTATTCTAGTATTTCAGACTTAATTCATGATATGAAAAAAGAGCTTTTGCCGAAAAAATCTGCTACGGCCATCCAAACACGATTGCTGAATTTTAAGCAGAATGAGTTGACCATCGAAGAATACGGTAAGCAAATCACTGAAATGTTTGTTGACTTAACTATTTCACAGGCAGATAACGACCCAGAGACTTATAAGGTGCTTAAGCCCTTAAATGAAAAGCAAGCAATCAAACGATTTGCTGATGGACTGCGAAATCATAGAACCGGGACTATTATTACAGCACGTAACTTTACATCTTTAAAAGACGCTATTCAATCTGCATTAGATGAGGAGTTGCCATCCACTTCTAATTCCAATTTAATGAGCATAAATAAAAAAGTTTCCTGTTTTCGAAATTCCAGGGGACGTTATAATTACCGAGGTAATCAATATCGAGGGTACCGTGCCCATCCACAGCACGGCGGTGGTATGCGCAGAGGCCAACAACCAACGTGGCGTGGCACACAACGAGGTAGATCATGGCGTGGTAATTCCCGCCCGTACCAGAATAGAGGTATGAAAAATAAAAACAATAGCTTAAACGCTGGGCAAAATCAAAGTTATGTAAACATCATCGATCGAAATAATTCACAGTCCCAACCCACCCCATCTGTTGATAATAATAATCAGTTTTTTCGTGAGTAAAGGTCATATATTTTCATGTAACAATCATTCGCGTTTAGTTCAATTTACTTTTAACAATTGTTTTGCATCACATTGTTTAATTGACACCGGCGCATCAATTTCTGCGCTAGAATCGAAACTTGTTTATAATTATAACATTCCATTCCATAAAGAGAAATGTGAGTTTAGCGGAATTGGAGGTAGTGTTGAAGCAATTGGATATGTCTTTCTTAATTTGGAAGTGCCCCAAGGATCTTTTAAACATAAATTCTTTGTATTTGATACTCTACCTACTAAAGTTTCTGCTATAATTGGCGATGACTTTTGCAAAAAGTATGCGGCGGTAATTGATTATGAAAACAATTATTTTTCATTGATTAATTCAAATAATGATCGAATTTATTTACCTACTTTTAGTAATATTAATAATGAGGTTTTGTATATTCCGTCGCGATCGGAATCTATACATTTTATAAATACTGATATGAAAGATGATTGTGTGGTATGTTCGAAAGAGTTATCGGAAGGTGTTTACTTAGCCAGTATGTTAGTAAGTCCAATTAGAGGGAAAATACCGATTCGAATAATAAATACAACCGACAGAGATTTTTGTTTGAGTGACGTAAGCCCTAACATTTATAGTACGAGTGAGTATAATATATGTATGTTTGGAAAATCGAATAAGAATTCGGAACGCGTAAAAAAAATTTTCTGTTTTAAAATTACACGAATATCTTAAGGGGGAAGAACAGGTATCAATCGAAAACATATGTGCGAAATACTGTGATATCTTTTATTTACCCGGAGACAGCTTGACTGTGACTGATATCTATAAACATACAATTACATTAAAACCCAATGTAGATCCAGTTTATGTAAAACCATACAGATTACCCCATTCTCAAAAAGTAGAAATAAAAAGGCAATTAGATAAAATGTTAAATCAAGGAATAATTGAACCTTGTAAGAGCGAATGGTCAAGTCCCATTCTACTAGTGCCTAAAAAATCGGAAAGGAACGATAAAAAATGGAGATTAGTAATCGATTATCGTAAATTAAATAATTCCATAGTTGATGATAAGTTTCCTTTGCCGAATATTACAGAAATACTCGACTCTCTTTCAGGTTGTATATATTATACACATTTAGACTTAAATCAAGGTTTCTATAATGTAGAATTAGATCCAAATAGCCGTAGGTATACAGCATTCTGTTCTGGTCAATACCAGATGACCAGAATGCCAATGGGTCTTAAAACCAGTCCCAGCTCTTTCTCTAGAATGATGAATATGGCTATGGCAGGCTTAACATTTGAAAAATGTTTTATTTACCTTGATGACATCATAATTTTTGGTAGAAATTTAGCAGATCACAATAAAAATTTAACGGAAGTATTTGAACGATTAAAACAAGTTAATTTAAAGCTAAACCCCGATAAGTGTACATTTTTAAAAAAGGAATTACTGTATTTGGGTCATGTTGTATCTGGAGATGGTGTTTTACCGGATCCTGATAAAATCAAAGTCTTACAAAATTATCCTATTCCTACTAATACAGGCGAGGTAAAACGCTTTGTAGCATTCGCGAACTTTTATCGTAAATTTATTCGAAATTTTGCAGAGAAAGCTTTTTATTTAAATAAATTATGCCGTAAAAATGTACAATTTCATTGGAGTGACGAGTGTCAACATTCATTTAATTCATTAAAGCAAGATATGATGTCACCTCCGTTACTGCAATACCCAGATTTTTCTGAAAGTAACCAATTTGTAGTTCAAACGGATGCATCAGGTTACGCTATAGGAGCCGTACTGTCCAATAAAAATGGTAAACCTATAGCATATGCTAGCCGAACTTTAAATAGAGCGGAGAAAAAACTACCCAACAATCGAAAAAGAATTATTAGCGATTGTATGGGCTGTTAAACACTTCCGGCCTTATTTATACGGACGTTCTTTCAAAATTTATACGGACCACAAACCTCTCATTTATCTTTTTAACATGAAAGATCCTTCGAGTAGGTTATTGAAATTTAGACTTGCTCTCGAAGAATACGATTATATAGTAGAGTATGTAAGAGGAAGTGAAAATTCCGCCGCAGATGCTTTATCTAGAATACGTATTACATCGAAAGACTTAAAAGATATGAGTGAGTGTAGTTTGAATGTGTTGACTAGAGCTCAGAAGAAAAGGATGGAAGAGGAGCATAGTATGTCAGGGATGAACAATGATTCTTTGTGTGATAGTGTGAATACTGACGATTGGCTTGATCACCCAAGAGTCGTAGAGATACACAACAAACCGAAGATATCGATAGAATTAAGATTTATCAACAAAAGTAATTTACAAAAATTACGAAAGGACAATGAAATCGCATGCGAATCTAGAACTTTTATATACGTTTTAAAGAAAATGACAATTTATATAAATCCAGCTATTCGATCACAATTATCGCGAGGCGAATTTGTGAGGGAGCTGTCTGATTTTTGTAAAAAAATAAATATTAACGAAGTATACTTCATGAAATGTAAAGAAAAAAATAAATTTATAGAGCAAGTAATAAATGAAATTAATAGTATTGAAAATTGGCCCGGTCCAAGAATTATTGTGTTAAATGAAATTGAAAGAATTGACAACAAAGACGACCAAAGAGTAATATTAAATGATTTTCATCTCCTCCCCACTAGTGGCCACGCGGGTATTAAGAGGATGTTGAATAACATTAAAAAATATTACTTTTGGCCAGGTATCGAACGAGATATAACAGCATTTGTGAGACGCTGTGACAAATGCCAGAAACAAAAGTATTCTATACCCGTTAGGGAGCCTATGACTGTAACTTCTACAGCTCAATCTCCCTTCGAAAAAATTTTCTTAGATATTGTAGGACCTTTAGATAGAGATAGTAATAATTATTCATATATATTAACACTCCAATGTGAGTTATCTAAATACGTAGAAGCATATCCGTTAGTTTCTAAGAGTTCAGTTGAAGTTGCACAGGCATTCGTAAATAACTTCATTCTTCGACATGGAATACCCAAGGAAATAGCCACAGATCGAGGTACCGAGTTTATGTCTACAGTAATGAAAGAGGTATGTAGTTTATTAAAAATTAAAAAATTAAATTCCACAGCATACCATCATGAGAGCATCGGCGCTTTAGAAAATTCCCATAAGAGTTTAGGAGCATTTTTACGCATACAGACTGACAACCACTCCGAGTCTTGGAGTTCCTGGCTACCCTTTTGGTGTTTCTCGTATAATACTTCCGTTCACCGTGAAACAAAATATACCCCATTCGAGTTAGTTTATGGCAAAAAATGTACTTTACCTAGTAACTTAACAAAAACCGTAGAACCCCTCTATAATTACGATGATTATCCATTAGAATTAAAATATCGCCTACAAACCTCACAAAAAGAAGCAAGAGAAAATCTTATAAATAGTAAAATTGTTCGAAAATCAAAATATGATACTAAAATGAACCCTATAACTTTTAAAATCAATGATTTGATATTAGTTAAAGAAGAAACAGGCAACAAACTCAGCGCAATTTATTCCGGTCCATATTTAGTTATTAAGGATTGTTCACCAAATGTTGAAATATTGAAAGATGGAAAAAATTATGTGATTCACAAAAATCGAACGAAATTGTATTACCCTTAAAATATACGTAAAAAATTATAATATGATATGTATACACATTGTAGTTCATTTTTTTTGTAATTATAATAATAGTCTTAAGTTTTTATTATGATTTCTTTAATTTTGTACCTATGTCAATAATATGATGATTTAAATACTGTTTTAACATAAAAAAAAAGAAATATATGCAATTCTTTTTTTTTCTTTGAGAGGGAAGGTGTGGTATCTATCTAGATATACACATGTTTAGTGCCATCATAATATAAAACCCACACCAGTAACGTTAATAAAGTAGTCTTATATCAACATTCGGGCGTTTCATTTCCCTCGTCCATATAGGACTTACTCCCTCGGAGAAAGGGGGGCGATCCCGGTAATTAGGACCGCCCCGACGACGCCGGGCTTTCACAGGAGCCGGGTAACCAGCCCAACCCCAGCCCGGGGCGCAGGGGCGCTATTGGAGGAGGCGTTGATATCGCCCCCGGCGCGCCCCCGTCCGTCGTCTGCGGAGGGAGGGTGCATCGACCGCAACCTCCCGTTCCCGCTCAGATGCCTCCTTCGTGGACATGTCCGTGTCACAGAAGGAGGACACCGCCATCCAGGACCTGTCACTCTCGAGCATCTTCTCCGCGACACTCGAAAGCGACAAGCCCACTCCGCCGAGCGCCGCCATAAGGTCTTGGCGCTGCGCAGCCCATCTCGGGCACACCTCGAGGGTGTGCTGGGCCGAGTCCACCGCAGCGCCGCACTCATGGCAGCCTACTCCCGGCTCTCTCCTGGCCGTCCGACACAAGTAGTCCCCGAAGCAGCCGTGCCCGGTGAAAACCTGCGTCAGACGGAAAGTGAGGGGTTTGCGTTTCCGCCTCATCCAACGCTCTAGGACCGGACGGAGCGCAGCCGTTGTACGTTTACCGTACGGCTGGCCCGCCAGGTCCTCCCCCCACTCCCGCATAAGGCGCGACTCCCCCTGCCGGCGGACCGCCCGGATCTCCTCAGACGAAGGGTTCTCTCCGAGAGCCCTCCTACCCGAGACGTAAGAGAACACCTCGGCGAGAACCGACGCCACAAGATCCCAAGGTGGATCGCCGGCAAGAGCCGTCGCTGCGGCCCAGGAGACCGTACGGTACCCCCTAACCACCCTCACCGCGGGCGCCCTTTGCGCCGAGCGCAGAAGGGCCTTGACCCCGCGGCTCATCGGGCGATCAGCCCAAACGAGAGCACCGTACGTGGCTATACTCCGACAGACCCCAGAGTATAGCCGCCTGCAAGCTGCGCTGGGACCTCCGAGGTTCGGGAGGAATTTCCCCAGCGCACCTGCCGTCCTCATGACCTTCGGCCCCAACTCTCTGAAATGGGGCACGAAGGTCCACCCTCCGTCAAGGGTGAGTCCCAGATATTTCATGGTCGGGCTCACCCTGACCCTCCCTCCTCCTATGAGGAGGGTGGCACCCGGCGGGGATCCTTTCCGCCCAATCCCGCGGAAGAGGAGGGCTTCGGTCTTGTCGATTCTGACCCGAAGCCCCAACCTCTCTATGCGGCTGACCACGAGATCAGTACCGACCTCGGCCAGCCGCGCCGCCTCCTTGTAGCTCCGTCCCCGGGATAAGTCGAGGGTGTCATCTGCATAACAAATGACACCCATCCCGGGGAGGAGGCGACTCCGCAGGACCCAGTCATACCCGACGTTCCACAGGAAAGGTCCAATACGGAACCCTGTGGAACGCCGTTCTCGACTGTCCACCACTCTATTGAACCCCTCCGGTTCTCGACTGCCACCCTCCTCTGGGAGAGGTAGTCGCCTATCAGCCTCCTCAGATACAGGGGCACTCCGAAGTACTCGAGTGCCACCTGTATCGAGCTGTGTGGGAGGCTGTTGAAGGCGTTGGCGATGTCCAGCGACACCGCCAACACTACCTCTCCTCTGCGTTCCGCCTCTTCCGTCACCGCCCTCAGGCGTTTGAAAGCATCGACGGTTGACCGGCGGGCTCGGAACCCGAACTGGGACTCTGAAAGCCCCGGTCCCGAGCCTTCCTCCAGGTGCCGAACGAGACGGGTGGCTATAATCTTCTCAAAAGCCTTCCCCGCCTCGTTCAGCACAATCACCGGTCGCACCGCCGAAGCTGAGTCCGGAGGCCGGCTGCCTTTCGGAAGTAGGCATAGCCGGCCTTCCTTCTAATAAGTTTCTTCTAGTTTTCGCGTCCTTTTAGCTTAGGCACATTCACTATGTAACTGCCCGCCATTTTTCATACGCCATACGCCACACACACGATAGTCAACAGTTAATCAGAATATAAATTCACAAAAAGGCGATTTCCACCGTGATTTTATATTAAAATATCAAACGGCACACAGATAGTCCACGAAAAGAAAAAAAATCCAATCTAAAACTTTAATTTATCGCGAGTTTAAGCTCTGGGCCCATAACCTAATAAAACACATGGATAGTAGTTGGAAACAGACTAAATATATTATTTTTATATTGTACAGAGTAACAATTATAATAAGCAGGTAGGTACACATACTTCTAACTAGATGGCGCCACTTCTGGCACATATATCATTTAGTTATAATCTATGGTTACATTAAAACAATACCACCACTTAACTAAATAATTCAGACTCAAAACAGTGTTATATAAAGTAATTACTCTATTGTCTTATGTCTAATGCTACAACTCCCATCCTATTCATAAAATAACAATGTTTAATTTTAGACAGACTCTTGGTCAATAAGTCAGCTGGCATTTCAGAACTTCTTAAATATTCTAATTTAACAAATTTATTACACACTGCTTCCCGTATAAAATGAAATTTAACATCAATATGTTTACTACGTCTATGATATACAGAGTTTTCAGTAAGTTTTAAAGCACTTTGGCTGTCGCTATACATTAGAATAGGTATATTAATTTGTCTATTAGTTAATTCGTACAATAGGTTTTTCAAGAAAATTGCCTCTTTGCTAGCTTCACATACAGCCATTTATTCTGCCTCAGTGCTTGACAAGGCTACTGTCTGTTGCTTCTTACTTTCATGAGATACTAAACAACCTGAGAATATAAAACAATATCCTGTATAGGATCTTCTATCTGTATTGTCAGACGCCCAATCAGCATCAGCAAAACCAATTAGATCAAAGTTATTTTTAACATATTTTAAACCAAATGACTTTGTACAACTTAAATATTTTAAAACTCTTTTAGCGTGTTTCCAATGTGTTTCTGTATTACAGTTATTAAACTGACTCAAATAACTTATGCAATAAGAGATGTCAGGTCTAGTCAAAACTGAGAGGTACATCAAGCTCCCTATCAGCTGTTGATAAGGGAATTTGGAATTTACATTTTCTCCCTTTTCCAATTTCAAATTAATTTCCATAGGAGTTTCTATATTTTTACAGTTTATCAGACCAAATTTATATAATAATTTATCAATAAACCTTTCTTGACTAATACAAATACAATCCTTTTGAATCTTAATATCCATACCTAGACACTGTCTTAACTGACCTAGGTCTTTTAATTTAAATCTTTTACTCAATTGACACTTTAAATTTTCTACTTCTTTATTACAGTTAGAAAATAAGAAAAAATCGTCTACAAATAAAGCTACAAATGTTTTAACATTTTCAGATGATTTTACAAACAAACAATGTTCATACAATGACTTTTTATAGCCCAACTGTTGTAAACAATCATCAACCTGCTTGTACCAGGCTCTAGCAGACTGCTTTAGCCCGTATATGGCCCTTTTTAATTTTAAAACTCTATTCTGCTTCATGTCACACTTGAAATTTTGAGGAAACATCATATAGACAGTTTCATCTAAGTGGCCATTTAAGAAAGCTGTAATTACATCTAAGTGACTTATTTTAAGATCTAATTTAACACTCAATGCAAATAACAATTTCAGAGTGGAATACTTAAGCACTGGTGAAAATGTTTCTTTATAATCTAAACCTTCTCTTTGTGTAAAACCTTTTGCAACTAATCTTGCCCTATATCGCACAGTGTGATCAACATTATATTTCTTTTTATACACCCACTTGCACTGCACTACTTTAGCATCAATTGGTTTAGTCACTAGTTGTTTGGTGCACTATTCCATTTTGCTTTAAATAGTAATCAAATTCCACAGAACAAAACTCCCCACCATTATCTGTTCTTAGAGCTTTCAGTTTCTTTCCTGTTTGTGTTTCAACAAGGACTTTATACTCCTTGAAATACCTAAAAGTCTGATTTTTGTTTTTAAGGAAGTATACAAAAGCTAATCTACTGAAGTCGTCAACAAAAAGCAAAAAATATCTTGCCTGACCCAGAGAGACCTGTTCCATTGGCCCACAAAGGTCTGCATGAACAATTTCAAGAACATTTTCACATCTCTTGCCTTTGTGTGAAAAAGGTAATCTTGCCTGCTTACCTTCACAACATGTGATGCAGTTAGATCTGTCGATTTCCGCTTTACCAATGTATGATATTCCATCTACAGCGCCATTCCTCATAGCATTCAGGTCCCTGCTATTAATGTGTCCTAGTCTACGGTGCCAAATCTCACTTGTTATTGTTGTAGCTGAGCACGCCACCAAACTTTCTAACTTTACATTTAGTTTGTACACTCCATTCACCAAATTTGCTTTTCCAATCAGTATATTCTGTCTATTGCGTATATAGCAAACTTCTTCAAAACTGACTTTGTTTCCATTTTGAATAAGCTGACTCACTGATAACAAATTTGCTGATAGGTTAGGAACACATAATACGTCCTTGACTGTAATGTCGAACTCTGAATTATCAACTATGGTTCTAATAATTGTATTTCCTGAGCATATAACTGGTACTGTTTCCATGTTTGCAACTACTATGTCCTTTACTTTGTGTCCGAGTGTGACATTTTGTAAACAACTTTTATCTGTGATCATATGCGAGCTTGCCCCTGAATCTATGTACCAATCAGATTTTTTAAAAGTACTGTTCATAAATATCGCACTAAAAGCATTGGTTTCACTTTTATTTTGATTATTATTAGATTATTATTAGGGATTGAATTATTCATATAATGACCAAGCTGCTTACATTTGTAACAGCGTATCGTTTTGTTGACAGATTTTGAAGCCGATTCTTTTGTTTTTTGTGTATTCGCAATGTTGGTCTTCTTGGTACGGTATTGCCAACCTTTCGACAAGAAAGCATTGTCCGTTCTACTGCTGACAACATCCGAACTCATGTCTAATAATTTCGACTTGATAATGTCCGTACTGATGACCATGCCAGAGTGTTCTATGGCCATTATCATAGGAGCGAATTTTTCTGTTAGCCCCGCCAATAGCAGTGAACCAATCCACTCTTCAGTGATCTGGAAACCAGAACCTTTTAGTTTCTGTGCTGTATCCACCATTTGTGTAACGCATGTCCCCATCGATTCGCAATCTTCCAATCGAATAGAAATTAGCTGACGAAGTAGGCTGATGCGACGTGTAAATCCAGAGTCGTCATAAAGAGACTTCAAGCGTTTCCACACACCTTGTACTGTTTGCTCATTTTTAATGTGAACATAAATAGTTGAATCGATTGTCATCACGAGTCTCGCCTTAGCCTTTTTTGCATCAATGGAAATTTTATCAATCGATTCTTCTTGATGAATATTATGAATATCCACACCTTCTAACATTAAAAAATTTTCTGCTGCAAACGCCCATTCGTCGTAGTTTTCGCGTCCTTTTAGCTTAGGCACATTCACTATGTAACTGCCCGCCATTTTTCATACGCCATACGCCATACGCCACACACACGATAGTCAACAGTTAATCAGAATATAAGTTCACAAAAAGGCGATTTCCACCGTGATTTTATATTATAATATCAAACGGCACACTGATAGTCCACGAAAAGTAAATAATCCAATCTAAAACTTTAATTTATCGCGAGTTTAAGCTCTGGGCCCATAACATAACAAAACACATGGATAGTAGTTGGAAACAGACTAAATATATTATTTTTATATTGTACAGAGTAACAATTATAATAAGCAGGTAGGTACACATACTTCTAACTAGATGGCGACACTTCTGGCACATATATCATTTAGTTATAATCTATGGTTACATTAAAACAATACCTTCCAGGCCCTCGGGAACTGCCCGGACCCCAGACAGAGGTCGAACAGCTCCCTGAGGGCTCCTCCGAGGTGCACCAGGGAGAGGGCCAGAACCCTCCCGTGCACCCCGTCCGGACCCGGTGCGCTCTTCTTACTCTGGAGGCGAGCCAGAATCGCCTCCATTTCAGACTCCGTGACGGTGGGCGGAACACGGTCGCCCTCTTCCAGCGTCTGCCGAGCCATTCTGGGGGGAGTGAATCCCGCCGGGGCGTCGGGGAAGAGTTCCTCGACGATCCCCCTCAGAACAGCCGGCTGGAGCACCTCCGTGATGGGGGCCGACTGGGCGCAGATTTTATTCCGCGCCCTCTTGTACGGTCGGCCCCAGGGGTCTCGATCGAGCCCCTCCACCAGCTCCAGCCAGGCTGCCTCCTTGGCTCGGCAGATGGCCTGCTGCAGGATCAACTTCTTCGCCACGTAGACCCTGTACAGCCGGCCATCACGCTCCTCGTCCTGGGGACGGCGTCGCCTGCTCCGGGTGTATGCTCTCCTGGCCCCGTTGCAGGCGACCCGGAGGTCGGAGATGTGGTCCGACCACCAGTACACCGCACCCCGCGGGGGTGGACGTCCAACGGGGGGCATCGCCGCCCTGCAGACGTTACGGAGAACGTCCCCAAAGCGACTAGCCCCCTCTTCCACCCCCAACTCTGAACTTCCCGGGAGACTCCAGGGGCCGACAACGGCCGCTTCCTCAGCCAGTTCCCGGTTGAGCTTTGACAATGCCCAACGCGGAAACCGGCTTCTCTCCCGGGACGACGAGGAACTTGACGCTGGACTCCGTCGACCGGCAGGAGTGGCAGACACTTCGAACCGTATGTAGCGGTGGTCCGAAAGCGTCTCCACTCCTGCCTCAACCGTCCATCCCTCCACTCTGCGTGCGATGGTCGGAGTGGCGAACGAGACGTCCACCACTGAACCTGCCGGGCTGTCCCCGTGTTGAGTAGGGACAGCCCGGCAGTTAGCGCCCATTCCTCCAGCTCCCTCCCTCTGGGTGTTGTGAGGGGGTTTCCCCACGCCGTGGACTTGGCGTTGAGGTCCCCCATCACAACCACTTGGAGAGGCGCTAACTGCCTTACCACTGGCCCGAGAGTGTCGAGAAAACTCTCGAAGGCCGGCAGGTCGCGGTTTGGGGAGAAATATACCCGTTCCGCGCCTTCCTGCGGTAAACCTCCCTGACCCTAAAGTGAGCCGGATCCAGGTCCCGCCACAACTTCTGATTCTGACATTTCAAGGACTCTATTATGTCAGCCTCAGTGTTGTAGCAGAACACATTACGGATGATCACTCTCGGATCTCGGTTTACTGCAGGCTCGAGTTTGAGACCAGCCTGGGACTTGAGTCGACTTTCGGTCTCCTCCAGCCCCCGGCCGGTCCCCGCAGCTGATCACTCTTCCCAGTATTCATGATACATTTTGGTTCTATTTTTATGAATAATTTTTTCTTTTCCTTCTATCAAGACAATAAAATTTGGAGATACATCTTCAACAACTGAAAATGGCCCTATATACAATGGATCAAGTTTGTTACAATTTTCATTTTTAATTAATATTAAATCTCCAGTTTTATAAGTTTTTGGATTTATACTGCTATCATATCTATTTTTCCTGGCAATTTTACAATTGATTAAATTGTTTTTAGCATCCATTTGGGATTTTTGTAAACGATATTTTAATTCAACTGCAAAATTATCAAAATTATAGATTGGGTCCAGTGTTGTAGAGAGGTTGGAAGGTATATTATTACATTGTTTTCCGAACACAAGTTCATAAGGCGTAAATTTTGTACTCCAATGTACTGAAGTGTTATATGAGAAACACCAGTAGGATATCCATGAACTCCATTCCTGAGTATGACTATTAACTTGCTTTCTCAAGTAACAAGTTAAATGTTTATGGCTATTTTCTAGCGAAACTAAAGTTTGATGATGGTAAGCTGTAGACTGTAAATGATTTATCTGTAAAATTGTACATACCTCTTGCATTATGGTGTTAATAAACTCAGTGCCTCTATCGCTTATAATGGCTCGGGGAATGCCATATCTAAGAATAAAATTACACTGGTCTGTAAAAAAAACTTTTTTTTTTCTCCTGATTGGTTTTTTGCATGAATTTACGGTATTTTGTGCTCTAAGCAAGAAATGAATCATGCAAATAAGTATAGCACATAGATTTTTTTTATATCAAGTCCATTTAATCCAAAAATGATATTATTAAAATAACAAAAATGATAAAAAGTGAAAAATAATTACGGTCCAAGTTATACAGTGAAAAATTATAATTTTACAGTCACAAATACTAGAAATATCAGTAAGTTATCGTATCATGGTGAAAAGATTGAATTTATTTGGTAGTTTTTTTTATTTTCATTGTTTGCATTGAAGTTTCTCGGCGAATCGACCAACAGAAATCAGCAAGCATTGCTGCTGACCATTTCCCATTGTAGCATCTTTCAATTTGCATAATATCCTGATAAAACCTTTCACCATGCTCATCTGATACGGCACCAAGATTTTCAGGAAAGAAATCTACGTGCGAGTCCAAAAAATGAATTTTGAGTGACATATTGCATCCTACAGCTTTATAAGCAGAAAGAAGCTCTCGAATGATTTGTCGGTAGTTTTCAGCTTCGTGTTCCCGAGAAAATTATGACACACTTTTACAAAAGCCACCCAAGCTCTTTTCTGCTTTGTTTAACTTTGAATTAAATGCTTCATCAGTCATAAGCACGCGTATCTGCGGACTTACAAAAATCCCTTCTTTTAATTTCGCGTCACTGATTCGAGGAAATTTTGTTTTGAGATATTGAAAGCCTGCACTTTCCTTATCCATAGCTTTCACAAAATTTTTCATCAGTCCCAACTTTATGTGAAGTGGTGGCAGAAAAATTTTATCACTTGGCACTAAAGGTTTTTGAGATACATTTTTAAGCCCAGGAGTCAAGCTCTTTCTTAGTGGCCAAGTTTTTACTTTGTAATATTTTTCTCTTGTGCGACTGTCCCATTCGCATAAAAAACAGTCACAGTTTGTTTTTCGTGGGTACTGAGAAGCTGTAGGAATTGTTCACTGGCCATTATTTTCTTTATTTGTGGACCGATGAAAATACCAGCTTTAATTTTAGCCTCTGACAATTTCGGGAAAAATGATTTTAAATATTGAAAGGCCTCAGAGTCTTGACGCAGTGCCTTTACGAACTGCTTCATCAGACCTAATTTAATGTGCAATGGAGGCATTAAAATATGATCGGGCTTCACAATTGGTTCATTTTTGACATTATGTTGTCCTATTTGAAACTCGCTCCGTTGTGTCCATGAGTGCTGCTGGTAGTGAAGTGCATCAGCTCTACTGTCCCATAAGCAAATGTCAAATGTCCCATAAGCAAATGTCAAATGTCCCATAAGCAAACCTGTACCTTTTAACTTTTGAGCCGTATCCACAACCTGGGTCACGTTCGCAGTCATTGATTCCGAGCTGTCTAGGCGGATGGAAATCAAAGTTCTGAGTAGGCTGATGTGACGCGTGAATCCGGAATCGACAAATATCGACTTTAACTTTGCCCACAAGTTATGCACGGTGGTTTCATTCTTGATGTGAACATAGAGTGATGGGTCGATAGTCATCTCCACCTTTGCTTTAGCCTTCCGATCATCTTGCTCACTGAGAGTAGCACTGTTCGCGAGGTCGATACCTTCGAGAATCAAAAAAGTTTTCGACGGCGAATGCCCAATCGTCGTAATTATCTCTTCCCTTTAGCTTCGGGACGTTCAACGAATAATTTCCTGCCATTGTAACTGCACTATTATAAAAAAGACTTTTTAATTAATTTGGACGGGGCCCATAACCTGGTAAAACCCGAGTATGATTCGTAACGTACTGACGCTTTTTTTGAATTCAGAGAAGGGTTTACACTTAAACTCACAGGTGGCGCTAGTTGTACATAGACAATATTTTGGTACCATAGATAAAATATACAATAGTTTTTACAAATAATGTGGTTTACAAAATCGTAGTACATTATTATGCTCCATCATCAATAGTTATTGCAGCTCACGCAATTTAAGGTATTTCAATAGTGATTTTTATCGACGGTGGTTTATGTTATTGAAGTTTTCGCAAGGATCCCTAATTTTTTTCAAAATAAAATATAGCTTGTGTTACTTTGGAAAGATGTACATTCATAATGGTGAAAGAATTTTTAAGATCTTAAGTTATTGAGCCTATTCATTATAAACCAAAAACAAAAAAATGTTACCTCTTTATAATATTAAAGTATCTCCCTCCGACACATTTAAAATCAAATACACAAAACACTAACAACTAGCACACTCACGCTCACAGTCATAACACAAACCCTGACTTACCTGATAATGCGGAAAGCATTGCTCCCCCTAACTCCCTTATTCCAATCCAATCCAATCCCCTTACTCCAATGCGGCCAGCCGTCCATCCACCAGGTTGCCCACCAACCTGGCGATGTTGACCTCCAGCGCCTGGGGCTGGTCTGACCGAGAGGGCCGTCCGAAGTCGCCCTGACCGCCGCCGCTCATTCCCTTGTCATCTCCTCGAACTGGGTCCGGTGAGCGCGCACCTCCTCTTTCAGACCCGCGTTCTGCCTTTGGAGCCGACCGATGTAGGCTCTGAGACGGCGGGTCTCCTTCGCTTCTGTAGCGTCTCCAGGACGTCCAGCATCTCCCTTAGGAAGACGGAGGCCTTCATGATCTTGGAAGAGTACCCACCCTTCAAATTCGTACTATTCCCCACCAGATCTTTAATCACGGTGAGGCTCTTCTCCGCCTCAACCATGATTGCCTAAGCCCTCAACATCTTCAATTCAGGAGGGACCTCCATTTCCTTCGCTTTTGCTCTTCCTGCCCTGTCCCTCTCCTTCTCCAGGCTCTTCTCCAGGCAGGAGTCGAAGGCGGCCTTCGACTCCTTGTCCTCCCGTTGTCGCAAGAAGTTCCGGGCTCTCGCCAGGTTCCTGCCCCGACCTCGCCTTCCCATCAGGTCCAGTCCTCGAACCATCACGCCCCCGGTCTCGGTATCGGAGCCAGACACCTCCGAAAAGAGGCGTTTGGCTGCTAACTCCTACTCAGGGCGACATCGAGTCGTCCACACTAAAACACTCGTTGGTTAAAATGCCCGACTTTCCCCCCCCAGCAAACCCCCCACCATCATCCTCCCTATCACTCATCCTAGCACACACCTCAAACAACCTAAACACACCTCAGCACAATTAAAACACAACGAAATAGCAAGCGAAAGCGAAAGAAACGAATGTAAACCAAGCTCAACCTCTTTTTTTTTTTATAAAGGGGAAAATCATCATATGACCCCTCTTGTCCTGGGTGGGGCAAGAGGGAGTGTCAGACTCTTACTAACTAAAAACCCTCCCGTACCTTCTCCTGCTCCGAGCCAGGCCACTGCACATAATTTCGCTTGCACCCGCAATCCGGCTTGGTAACGGCTCTAGGGCCCCATCTGTGGTGGTCAGATGTCTCTTTGAGGCCCGCGCGGTACGCTACGCGCCGTACGCTTAGGTCCCTCATGCGCTCCGCATCCTCCCTAGCTAGTATGACTGCTTCGCAGAAGGAGGAGACGGCTTCCCAGGGCCTCTTGCTCCGCACCATGGCCTGAACTAAAGCCGAAAGCGAGAGGTCGCCACCGCCGATGGCTACCCTGACGACACGACGGTGCTCAGCCTAAGCTGGGCACTCCGCCACCGTATGCTCGATCGTGTCCACTGGTTGGTCGTCGCAATGTCGACACCCGGGCGTTTCCTCCCTCCGTATCCGAAACAGGTACCTCCCAAAACATCCGTGCCCGGAAAGCACCTGCGTCAGGCGGAAGGTGAGCACGCCGTATCGTTTCTCCAGCCACTCCTCAAAGATTGGTCTTACCGCTGCGATAGTAGCGGGCCCGGCCTTTGGCTGAGACAATCGTTCCTTCCACTTCGTCATGAGATCACGCTGGAGTTCATCTTGCCACGCTCTGATCTGGCACGGCAGCGGAGCTTGGCCCTGGCGACAAGCTTCAGCGCGCAAAATGAAGACCTGTGCAAGCGCCTTCGCCTCTAGATCCCATGGCGGTGATCCGGCAAGGAGGTTCCCTCCCTCTGGCCACTGCAGACCCCGTCGTGAGGTCCCTCACGCGCATGATTGCATCTACCGTGGAACGTCCTCTGCGAAAACCGAACTGGCTGTCTGCTAGATCCGGCCCTCTGCCTGTCAGGTGCGCGACGAGGCGGTTCGAAAGAATTCTTTCGAAAAGCTTTCCCACCTCATCCAGCAGCACGATAGGCCGGTACGCGGACGGAGAGTCCGCAGGGCGGTCCGGCTTCCTTACGAGGACCAGTTTACCTGTCTTCCAAGACAGCGGGAACTGGCCCCTCTCCAAACATGCACTGAAGAGACCAACTAGTCGAGGCTTCAAAGGCTCCGTCGACGACGTCACGTTCAACGACGTGTGATGACAGAGTTGGACTGGCGAACGAGATGTCCACCACCGACTCACCCTGCATCCGCACGCACGTAGCCATAGAACCCTGGTTTAGAATTACGAGGCCTGTCTCTAGAGCCCAGTCTTCCACCATCCTACCCCGTACGTCGGTGAGCCGAGAACCCCAAGCCAAGTTCTTAGCATTGAAGTGCCCTAGGATAAGCACGGTGAGGAAACGGAACTCGTTAACGACGTTAAGCAAATCCCTTAGGGAGTTGTGAAACTCGGCGAGAGTTCGGTTCGGAGAGAAGTAAACGCCCACCACAGCGATATCTCCAAACCGAGCAGCAACGCAGCCCCTGCTTCTCTGAGGCCTCTCTAGGGTCGGGTGCCATTCAGAGCTTACACTTTTGTTCTGCTCTCTCTGCTATTTGACCCTCTCCACTTGGTGCGCGGTAACGCAGTGGCCAGTGGGAGGTGACTATTGCGCGGCTCTCCGTATTAACTGTTTTCTGTATTCGATCCCTTACTGACTTGGCTTGCCTACTGGACTTTGTAGCTATTGTGGTGTGGATCTGTTGAATTGTGTGTTAGTTCTTTTATTTGTTTGTGTTGTTTGTTTGTTTCATTTAATCTGTTTGGGGAAAACATTTTTTCCCCAACAGAATCAGTCTTGGGCAGGGCCCTTGACTGGACAATGTCTGAGAACTCAGAGTCGTCGGACAGGAGAGGGGAGGCTCCTCGGAAAGTCTCCCCAGTCCCTCGGCATACCAGAAGCAGGGCGGCTACTATTTCGAGCGGTTTGGATTCCGAAGCTAACCCGAGGAAGAGGAAGGACTCGGACTCTCAGTCGGACTTCGCTTTTAAGTTCCCGAACGTTGTCCTTCCGAAAGTCCTCAGAAGTTTGAACGGCAGAGGGACCTACCACAATGCTGGTTCGTCCCAAGCCAAGCGTGAGAGGAGGGAAGCAGTGATGGTGGCCACCGACTCCGATTCTACCGTGACCGAAGTGGAGACGGACCAGATGCGTTCCCCCAGAAAGGTGCAGGGTAGGAGGTCGCCAGACACCTCAATAGAGGACTTATTAAACAAAACCAAGGAGAGTTCCGAAAGGATTTGTAAGCTGGCGTCCATGTCCAAAAACCTAAAAGGAACTGTAAAGAAGGAGATCATGGACACCTCTATGGCCATGTCCCAGATGGTCCTGGCAATTGCGGGAAGGTCCACAAGCGAGGAGCTCAAGAGGGTGCTGGCAGACAACAAGCGCCTAAAGGGCCAGCTGTCCGCACTAGAGGGCGAGGTGGTCGCGCTTAGGCGAGCATTTGCTGAGCGCGGCAATCAAAGGAAGAGCCTTTCGGCCGGGGGGGAAGACACCGCAGAAGAGACGCAGGTCAGCAAGCCTAGTGAAGGCATCACTAGGACGGAGCTGGCCAGCATAATGGATCGCTTCCAGCGAGAGCTGAGCGAGCAATTCGGGCGCATCCTAAGTGCCCGCTTGGAGGGGCTCGAGGTGGATGGCCGACTCCTTCCAGCCGTCTCACACCGTCCAGCATTGGCATCTGAGACCCAGAAAAGGAGCCACAAGCAAGTAGATAAGCCCACCACTCTTGCCCCACCGGCGAACATGCCTAAGGAGGCGAGAGCCAAAAAGGGGGCTAAAACGAAGGCCGTGGCAACGGACTCAGGACGAGCTGCAGAGCAGGCGGCGGGTCCCTCCCAACAGGAACCACCTGTGGTTTTGGAAGGCTGGACGACAGTGGTGAAGCGGACAAAATCCAAGAAGTCCGCGCCAGCCCCCGCTGCCCCTAAGGCACCAAAGAAGAAGCCTTCTCTACCGAAGCAGCCGAAAACCCTAGCGGTGGTCGTGACCCTTAAGCCAGAGGCCGTGGCTGAGGGCATCACGTACAAGGATGCCATTGCTAAGGCCAAACAGTCCGTCAACTTGGAAGAGCTGGGAATTGGCTCGACCAAATTCCGGACGGGGATAACAGGGGCTCGAATTATCGAGCTCCCTAAGGAGGTCTCTGCCGCCCAGGCGGACAGCCTTGCGTCCAGGATTGGCCAAGCTTTAGGGGATGCCGCCAAGGTGACACGCCCCAGGAAAATAGCCAACGTCCGAATTTCTGGCCTGGACGACTCGGTGACCCCGGAGGAAATCCGCAAGGCCCTGGCGGAAAAAACTGGAGTCTCCCCGGACGACTTTAAGGTAGGGCTAATTACCCACGGGTACACTGGGATAGGCTCTACTATAACTGCCTGCCCCATTGAAACCGTTCCTAAGTTGGCGGAAGCGGGTCGGCTCTGTGTGGGCTGGAGCGCTGCCTCCATCAGGGTTCTGGAGCAGCGTCCAATGAGGTGTCACAGGTGCTACGGTATTGGACACCCGCAGTAACTATGCCCCTCTAACAAGGACCGCAGCGGATTATGTTTCCGCTGCGGAGAAGAGGGGCATATATCTAAAGACTGTTCAGCCCCACTTTGCTGCGCGGTGTGCAAAGACCGGGGCCTGGCATCGGGTCACCGAATGGGGGGAGCCCACTGTAACCCCCCTCCGGTCAAAGGCCGCTCCCTACAATGGGGATCAGCCCTCCACTCTCCGGCCACGTCGGCTGCCCCTGTAGAGATGCCTATGGAAATCAACAATGCCAGTTAGGCCCATAGGTAAAGTTCTTCAGGGGAACTTAAACCACGCGGTCGCAGCACAGGACCTCTTGTACCAGACTGTGGCCGAGTGCAACATAAATGTAGCTATCGTTGCGGAGCTATACTCTATTCCCCGAACCCATAAATGGGCCGGGTCCGTGGATGGTTCCGCGGCTATTTTCTTTCCCGGCGTGGCCTGCACTCACTCCGTTGTGGAGAGAGGAGTGGGCTTTGTGGCAGCTCGATGGGGAGAAGTAGTGGTGGTCTCTACATACTTCTCCCCAAACCGCAGCCGGGCCGACATTGAGTCGTTCCTGGCTACGGTTGAAGGAGTCATCCTTCGGGTGGCCCCCAGTCCGGTGCTGGTGGCTGGGGACCTCAATGCGTGGTCTCGCGCTTGGGGCTCTACCAGACCTAACGCCCGCGGTCGTGTCCTGGAGTCCTGGGTTCTGTCATTGGGACTCCAGATTCTCAATAGAGGCAACACTCCAACCTGCGTCCGGTGGCAAGGCACATCCATAGTGGACGTGACCTTTGCCACCCCATCACTTGCGGCTCGCATCAGCGACTGGCGGGTGATGGAGGAAGTGGTGACCCTATCGGACCATCGGTACGTTCGATACGATATCTCCCCAGCATTCCCCGGGACCCCTATCCAGCTGGGTGGCAGACCACCTTTCCTAAGGTGGTCACTCGTTCGCCTCCAGCCCGATGTGGCTGAGGAGGCAGCGATGGTGAGAGCATGGGCCGCAGTGCCCGACACCATGGCTGGGGATGCCGACTGCATGGCGGACCTTTTCGCAGACGACATTAAGGTTGTCTGCGATGCCGCTATGCCGAGGACGCAGGCCTGCCCCCGAAACAGAGGGCAGGTATACTGGTGGACGCAGGAACTGTCCAGCCTACGTACCGCCAGTATGGGGGCTAGGCGCGCCTACCAGCGTTACCGTAGGCGCGCCCGAGGAACGCTCGGTGTAGAAGAAAGTCTATACCGGGCCTACCAGGATGCCAACAAGGCATTGCGGACGGCCATTCGCAAGGCCAAAGAGGATGCCTGGGACCAGTTCCTGGGCATACTCAATAACGACCCCTGGGGTAGGCCCTACAGGACGATTAGGGGGAAATTCTCTACTCCAGCTTCTCCTACCTCCTGTATGGAGCCTGGGTTGCTGCGGAGGGTACTTGGGACGTTGTTCCCTGATCCTGGACCGTTCGCACCTCCGCGCATGACTACTGCAGATCTCGCTCAAGGGGAGCGGGTCGACGGCCCTCCCGTGTCGGATGCTGAATTCAGCACGATCCGTTTGAGGCTCCGGTGCAAACGCAAGGCGCCGGGGCCGGATGGGGCCCACTCCAAGGTATTGGCTATCGCCTTAGGGCCCCTGGAGGACCGGTACCGCGCAGTGCTCAACACCTGCATTGCGGCGGCCCACTTCCCCAGGCGATGGAGAGTAGGGCGGCTCTGTCTACTCCGTAAGGAGAACCGTCCGGCGGATGCCCCAGAGGGCTACCGGCCTGTGGTGTTGCTGGATGAGGTGGGGAAGACTTTCGAGAAGATCCTCGCCTCCCGCATCATTCAGCATCTAGAAGGCAGTGGGCCAGATCTGGCGGAATGCCAGTACGGTTTCCGCACTGGACGGTCCACGATCGACGCGGTGAAGCACCTCAAAAGGTGGACTGAGGGGGCTATCGACAGAAGGGAGGTGGTGATCGCGGTGTCCCTGGACATCGCGAACGCGTTCAACACCATCCCTCATGAGTGTATCACGGAGGCACTCAAGTATCACCGAGTGCCTTCGTACCTTCGCGCCATTGTCGGGGACTACCTGCAGGACAGGATGATTCTCTATGAGAGCGCGGAGGGCCGGGTCGAGTCGTGGAGAGTGGCGGCAGGAGTACCCCAAGGTTCCGTATTAGGCCCTCTATTATGGAACCTGGGATACAATTGGATTCTGCGGGGAGTGATGCCGCCGCGCATGGATGTCATCTGCTTTGCGGATGACACGATGGTCGTGGCGGCAGCGAAAGATTGGGACGAAGCGGTACACCTTGCGTCGTTCGGCACCTCCCTGGTAGTTCGGCGAATCCGCCTCCTGGGTCTGGAAGTGGCACTAAATAAGACGAGAGCCATCTCCTTCCATGCCCCTCGCCGCAAAGCCCATCTGGAGCTTAAAGTGATGGTAGAGGGCGTCCAAATTCCAGTCGAGGTGCATGCGAAGTACCTCGGCCTTACTTTGGACTCCCGGTGGAGCTTCAAGGAGCATTTTAAGCTCCTCGCTCCACGGCTGTGCGCTGCCGCAGCCGGCCTCGGACGGCTCCTCCCCAACGTGGGAGGGCCTGGTGCAAAGTGCCGTCGGTTGTTTCACGGGGTGATACGGTCGATGGCACTATACGGAGCACCGGTGTGGGCTGAGTGCCTCACACCCTGCACGCAAGCCCTTTTGCGCAGGCCGCAAAGGATAATCGCAACCAGAGCCGTGCGGGCATATCGCACGGTTAGCCACGGGGCGGCCTGCGTACTAGCGGCCACGCCTCCTTTTGACATCGATGCACTTGTGCTTGCGGAGGTGTATCGGCACAGAGTCGAGGCGAGGCAGCGGGGTGAAGAGCCTGCTCTAGAAGACATAGAGCAGGCCCGAACCGAAGCGCGGATTGAGGCTCTACACCGTTGGAAGGAGGCACTTGCCAACCCTATCGCAGGTCACCGGACGATTGCCGCGTTTCGTCCGGTGTTAGAGGAGTGGGTGAGGCACCATCGGGGCAACCTCACTTTCCGCCTGGTGCAGATTCTAACAGGACATGGTTGTTTCGGCCACTACCTGCACCGGGTCGCCAGAAGGGAAGAAACGCCACAGTGTCACCACTGCGGCGATCCCGACGACACTGCCGACCACACCATGGTAGAGTGTCCGGCGTGGCAAAATGAGCGCCGTGCACTCACTTCGGCGCTCGGCGGGAGGATTCTCTCGCTTCCAAGTTTGGTCGAGGCCATGATTGGTAGCGATGAGGCTTGGGAGGCTGCCGCTTGCTTCGCCGAAGCAGTAATGTCGGCCAAGGAAGCCGCGGAGAGGGAGCGGGAGGTAAATGCTCTAGCCGCTTCCATCCGGCGTAGACGTACGGGTCGGAGGAGACGGGTGAACCCGTAAACGCCTTTCTTCGACGACCTGGAGGTTCGACCAGCCTGCGTCAAATGGCACTGACGCAGGCATTGCACCTGGTCACCACGTTTGGGGATTATCTCGGCTTTCCCGGGTAGTTCCCCATCGGCGCGGTAGTCCGGCACAGTAGCCGGGCGGCCCGGGGGTGAATTGGTGAATTGCTACAGCAGGTCCCAAATCACCCTAAATACGGGCAGGAAGGGAAGCCGGGGAGTTTTAGTGGGTATTCCCAGTGCCAATACCATCAGGCGCTGGGCGACCCCCACACAAAACTCACTGTCGAGCCAGGGCAGTGAGCAGTCTGTAAGAGGATTTCTCCCCGAAAAAAAAAAAAAAAAAAAAAAGGGTCGGGTGCCATTAGCAGCCGACGAGATGATAGTCACTGAGTCATCCAGGTCCACCACCCAGTGATCGTTGGGTGGAACGAAGTACGGCTCTGAGACTACAGCGACATTTATCGACCACTGTGCCAGCGCTGGAGCAGAAGATCCTGAGCAGCAGCGCAGTGGTTAATATTCGCCTGAAGTATGCGTAATGGAGCCATTATTAACAGTCCATCACGGCCTCCTCCGTGGTGGCAGCGGCGATAGCAGCAGTATCGGGAGTGGTGGCGACTGCAGCAACGGCGGCGGGAACAACAGCAGAGTCAACGTTGGTGGCAGAGAACTTGATTGACCTGCCCCTTGATTTGGCGGGAGGGGAGCAGGCCTTGCCCCCCACCCGATGGTCAGCCGGCTTGCCGGCGGCTGCACATGCATCACAGTTCACAGCGGAAGCAGAGATCGCTGCGGTCCACCTCCGAGGTGCATTTAGCGATCACATGGTCACCAATGTGGCGTCGGAAGCTCCTTAGAGGTCGGGGTTCCAGTCTACATTTTGTTCTCGAATTGAGCGGTTCTCCTAAAATAAGTTAATAAATAATCAATTTCTTTTTAAAAATTTATTTTTATTCCCTGGGCTAACATTTTGGTGGCAGCGGTGGGATACGGAATTTCCCAGTGCTAAACATCGCACAGTAGACTCAACCGTATAGTATAGTTCGACGTGCATCGATCTACATTCGTTGAAAATCAAGCCTTAAGAATATTCCTGCCGAGAGTCGTCGCGTTCTTATCGGTCGCCCACGCGTTTATGCAGTAAGTATTTGGTCATTGTTTTGTCTTATGAATTAGGGTTCCTAACATTACATTAAATATAATGTTTCATTGTGGTTTCGTGCATATATATATATATATATATATATATATATATATATATATATATATATTTAGTTTTTTAACAAAATCATTAAAACATATAGTTGTCTTATAGTTGTCAGTACTTTAAAGTAACAAAACAAGCCTTAACGTTAACAGACTTATCTTAGAGAGTAACGTACTTACAGAATAATACGAACACCTTAAACAACTTAAATTTAATTTACAAAAACACTCACAAATCGCGTCGAGAATTACTTTTCCGCGTCGCAGTTAGAAAAAAGTGAACAAACCAAATGTCATCTTTTTAACATCATATTGGATGCGTTCAGAAATTTAAAGGTTCGGTTCTAATAAAATGTGTGTTCCCTGAATCGGCCTATCCTGATGAAGCGTCGTCCTCGACGCGGTTTTGATTGTCAGTTGGTAGAGAAGCCTGGACTACAACTGAAGAGTCACCACTACATACACCTGTGTTGGCACTTGGTTGGGGGGACATTAATGATGACTCCATTCTGTCAGTTAGTTCGTCATCTGAAATGTGCACATCTTTTAGAATGTGATAATTTTATTGGATAGATACATGAAGAATGACAACACGAATAAAAGAAAAGTAAAATCTGTGAGGGTGCCATAACTAGTGCCTGAACTTTATGTGGGCTTGGCCTGACCTGGCCTCGACCAACTACGCGTCCCAAGTATTCGATTTCAGTAGATAGGAATGAGCTTATCCGCAAGTTTATAGAAAAACCGGATCCAGTTAATGTTTCTAGTACATTTCGTAAATAGTAAATGCCATCATCTATACTGTTACTCATACAGAGCACGTCATCGACATAGACTAAGACATCGCCAGACTCGATGTGATCACGAAAAGTGTCGTTTATGATTCTCTGATACACTATGGGGGAATTCTTTAAACCATGAGGCATCCGGAGGTACTCATAGTGCCCTTCAGGAGTGACGAATGCTGTTTTGTGGATTGAACAATCTTCAATTGCGATTTGGTGGAAACCAGTAGCCATATCAACACTTGTAAAGTATTTAAAGTTGCCTAGTCTGTCTATGTGGTCGTCAATAAGTAGTAGAGGGTATCTGTCTCTTACAGTCCTACGATTTAGAGCTCTATAATCGACGCACATCCTATCGCTTCCGTCTTTCTTTTTTACTAATATTATAGGGCTCGCATACTCAGAGTTAGATTCGCGAATGATACCCTTTTCTTTTAAATCGCGTATAATTTCTCGAACTTTAAGCTTTTCTGAATGTGACAGTCTGTAAGCAACTGGTGTATTGTCCGTTAGTTTGATAGACATCTTGCCAGTGGTTACTGTAGTCGATGCAGTATCCGAGATGAAATAACTCGAAAAACGTTTTATTAAATTAGTGAAATTTTCAAGTTCTCTTCCCTTAAGGGCAGTATTTATCTGGATGAGTTCATCTAAGGATACCAAGTGGAGGTCTCTTTTAACGGCTCGGGTTAAGTACTGTTTATCTTTGGTTCGCACGTATGTGATACCATCGTGGTTCAGAATGTCATGGTTCCTATTATTACAGAAGTGGTCATACAAAACCCTGGTACTACCACGAAATCAGCTTCTATAGAGATATTGTCAAATTCAACAGTTAAGGTAACAAAAAATTCAGTATGTATGACAACGTCACTAATTTCTTTTAAAATAAAATGTTTAGGTTTCCGCTCCAATATAAAATACTTCAGGGCTTCGGAAGAAACTAATGAAATGTTCAGAGCCCCACTGTCAATTAAAACATCTACGGGGATGCCCTGTATCACAGCAGTTGTAAGATCATTGATATGTTGAGCACCAATTATTTCTGCTTTACATAAATTAATATTTTTTGTGTTACGATCTCCCGATCTTTCCTTGGCAAAACAAGTAGCTTCACCGTGTCCTGGTTTTTTACAAAAATTACAAATTATCTTATTAGAATTGTTAGCAGAGACAAACGTGTTAGAATTTTGATCAGATCTGAATTTTTTGGGACAGAATTTAGATTTATGTCCAAATTGTCGGCCAACAAAAAATTTTATATCGTCCTAGTACTGCCTCGATTTTCATGTTTAGTACGGGTAGGTTTCACATAAATAGATAAGAACGAAACTAAGTCATGAATTTCTAAATAAGCATAAGTAGCTGCAGCTCTTACATGAGGATCCGTAATACCGCAGATAATAATCAGATCTCTTAACTCATCACTTAACCCTTTAACAATTTTAAGACGCAACAATATTCTTCTTGCATATTCGGCAAAGGATCTGTATTTATCCGATGTGGTATGCAACACCTTGTATAAAATATTTGCGTAGTCAAGTTTTCGTTGACACAGAGCTTTAAATTCTATAACAAAATTGCTCCATGTTCGGTCACTGGTTACCCATTCGTTTAGCCAAGAACGGGAGTCACCTTTGAGGCACAGTGATACACGCGATAATCACTCTGAATCATTCCAATTATTAAAAGATTTAGCCCGTTCAACCTCTTCGCACCACACATCTACATCATGAATGGTTGGGTCAAAATTGGATACAAAATATTTTTGTGCTCTATCTGGGTTTACAGATCTAATGGCTTCTGCCAGTATACGTGCTGATTCTGTTACCACTTGTACTTCACGACAGTTTGTGTTGTTGTTGGATTCTTCGGATATGGTTACGGTCTCAAGCACGGGTTGATTTAATGCGGTTGTAGAACCGGGTAGTAACATTTTCGATAACGGTGTCGTAATATGAATGGATTGTTCGTTCCGTAAATTTCGCAGTGAAGGAGTATATGAGCTTACAGTTTCGTTATTTTGGACTTCCTTACTATTAGTCGCTTTACTCAAGGGAGATCGTTCAGTTTCTAACGTATTTAAACGTGTTAGTATTGATTTTAACGTTTGCTTCATAGTCCTACCATCATCACGGACACGATGGTTTGATAAAGAACGCGTCCTACTTCTCGATCTTGATCTATACTGGGAATACATAATACTTCTAGATCGAGTTCTGTTTCGAGAACTACTGTCCCTAGCGTGTCGACGCGACTTGTTGCGAGACTCACGTCTGTCAGCCATATTTACAAACAAATAAAATTTAAAAGTAGAAATTAATTTATAATTGGTGTTTTATTTTACTTATAAATTCTGTTCTTATGAAATCAAGAGAATATTACATAAATATAATTGTGAGCGTTATATTATGAAGGGTATCCCACTTCTGAATTTAGGTTTTTAACAAAATCATTTAAACATATTGTTGTCTTATAGTTATCAGTACTTTTAAGTAACATAACAAACCTTAACGTTAACAGACTTATCTTAGAGAGTTTTAACTATTTGTTATTTAAAAAGAAAACCAATCACCAATCACTTATTTAAACAAAACGAACGTACTTACAGAATAATACGAACACCTTAAACAACTTAAATTTAATTTACAAAAACACTCACAAATCGCGTCGACAATTACTTTTCCGCGTCGCAGTTAGAAAAAAATGAACAAACCAAATGTCATCGCTTTAACATCATATTGGATGCGTTCAGAAATTTAAAGGTTCGGTTCTAATAAAATGTGTGTTCCCTGAATATATATATATATATATATATATTTAAGCGTGATTATTAATTTCGTGTCGAAACTAAATTATGCCAAAAGTACTGAAATTAGGGGACGGCAAACTTAACGTAGGCGTTCCCGACTTACTAGATCAAGTAACTAGTGATATTTCCGGTAAATCACCTTTAACTTCGCCCCGCGTTACAAGGCTGCCTGCCACTACCATCGCTACGGCTGAATTAGACCTCAACATCCTATTTAAATTCGTCAAATCCTATGATGATAACAGAGAGACTCTGAACTCATTTCTAGTAAATTGCGATAATGCTTTTGAACTCGCTTCCGATGTTCAGAAGCCCATTTTATTTAAGTTCATACTTTCACAGTTTAGTGGCAAAGCGGAAGTTGCTTGTTCTATTAAAGATTTCACAAACTGGGAACAACTTTAAGAATTCATTAAGACCCCGTTCCACGAGAGGAAATATTACTCTCACCTGTTAATGGGATTGCAGGAGAGCAGGCAGGGTCCGCAAGAAAATGTTAATCAATATGCATTACGAATGGAAACTTACCTTTCACAATTACTCACCGAAATATCGTTTTCCACTTCTAAGTTAAAAGAGCTTCCTGGCCGAACAGCGGCCATGGTGGACCTCGTCCTGCATCATTTTCTCATGGGTCTTCAACCCCGTATTTCTAATATAGTTAGATGTAAATCACCGAAAACGTTAAACGAGGCAATTAACTTCGCCGTTTCTGAAGAAAGAATTCAACAAACTCTTTATAGGCGACCGCAAGTTGAACAAATGCCTCACAATAATAATAGATTTAGGCCTAACTCAGGACCGAATCCAAATTCTTCTCATACTCCGTCAGTACGACCAAATTCAAGGTCCGTCCCTTTCCAAAGAGCTCTACCCAATACACCTCCACGAAGGCCATTTAATAATAATAATTCGAGCCTTTTCTGTCGTTATTGCAAAATGAATGGCCATAAAATCTCCACGTGTAAGAAGCGCGAGTGTAATAACAGTAAGAGCCCAAGGGTTTCAAAATTCCTCACGAGTCAATTTCATTGAAACGCGTCAAGAAGGAGCCGGTTACAATGAAGTCGTTGAATTAGAACAATCTCAAGATAATTTAAACGCGTAAAAGTCTCGCCCGGTGCCTATATTGCGATAGGCACCGAATCTAATTCTAAGGTCATGAACAGGGTAATCAGCCCCAAACTCGCACCCTCTCTACTTCACTGAGCCACGAACAGGGTAACCAGCCCCAAACTCTCGCTCACTTTAAAGAGGTATATGAAATTCATAAAGATACAACTAAGCGGCTTTTACCGCATGTGCTACTAGAGTCTCAAGCCTCGGATATTCCTCTATCTCTGCTAGTCGACTCAGGCTCCGCCATTTACCTCATAAAGAAATCAAGTGTCCGATCTAATCAAAAACTAATTAAAGAACCTATCAAACTCAAGGGAATAGATCTTGGCGACGAGCCAACACCTACCATAGGACACTTCCAACTGAAACTAAAACTAGGAAACAATAAATATCTTTTTCATACATTTCTCGACAGGTACATGAAAAAATCCGTTCTTTAAATCGAGTACCGTAAAGTATACACCTTCTGCGTCTATCTGATCTTCGATGAGTGGCAACGGGGACAAAGCTCTTAAAATTAGTTGATTTAATTTTCTATAATCGACACATACTCGAATTGTACCGTCTTTTTTCTTTACGAGAACAATAGGACTCGCGTAATCAGAGTTCGATGGTCGGATAATACCTTCGTTCGCCCATACCTGCATTAAGTCACTCACTTCTTTGCGCTCTGAAGGAGCTAATCTACGAGGTCGTGATGCTACTACTTGGTCTGATTTTAAAATAATTTTTGCTCGTATACCAATATCGCGAGTTGCTACCGGTTTATAAGTCTCGACCATTTTATTAATTTCTATTCGACATTATTCGTTTTCAATGTGAGATAAGTCTACTTCGGGTCCCTCATTAACTGCATTAATTCTAAAAATATAGGGTTGCTTTGATCCGTCAGCGTTAGTGTCGTCGTGGTCATCTAACTTAACAAATGTTACCTCTCCTCGTCTTACGCGCAATTCAACTTCGTCCAGAAAGTCTGTACCGAGCAGGACAGAGTATTTAAGTATGGTGTCAGGTACGACATGAAAATCGGCAGTGAACTCATCATTTTCTACCCGCATGTTAGCGGTAAACATGCCTATTGTTTCATTCATTTCAGACCCAAGACCCTCAAAACATACCTGCTTCTTCTGCAACCGAGGCGATCCCAAACTCTCATCCACACTCTCACGCATCAGGGTTAAATCACTGCCAGTGTCAACTAAAACTAATATCTTAGGGTTCTTAATCTCCACCAGTTTCCGATATTTTTCCTTTTTCGGCCGTGTCACTGTATACACATCTTTAGGTTTAGCCTGGCATTCAGATGAAATGTGTCCGAACTCACCACACTTAAAGCACTTTTTGCTCTTTTCCTTAGCAGGACACGCCGCACTCATATGATCTTCAGCGCCGCAATTATAGCAACGCTTCGTAGTTTTCGACGCTGGTCCTCCGAACTTCTTCTTGTCATGCACTGCTTTGTCATCTCTCTTGTCTGCTGAACGTATCTTCGACTTCGGCATCGCGTCCTTCATCTCCTCGTACTCCTCCAGCTTTTCTTTTAGTTGCCGCATACTTCTCGCACCGTACAACATCTGTTTGTTCGATGCGTCATCAGGAATACCCTCTATAATATACCGAATGGTGGTTCGCGCATCGAAACTTGCCTGATCGGCTATCTTCATCATTTTATAGGCGTATTCCTGATATGTTTCGTCGGGCTTTTTCTTTCTTCTAGTTAGTTCTCGGTGGACTTTTAAAGTATCCACCGTTTTCTCGAACTCGTCTGTCAATGCCTCCTTTAGCTTAGTCCAGGTCTTCGCACAACGCTCATATTCTACGAACAACCTAGCTGAGCCATCCAACAGTCGTTTGGCATATGTATGCAATTTTTTGGATCTCGTTCCACTGGCACAATGAGGCCATCTCCTCAAAGTTTTCCAGCCATCGTCGAACGTTTTCCTGTTTGTCTCCGTTGAATTTTCTCAACGAACCCTCCACGTCTCTAAAAGTTAAAAGCACACGTGATACGTTTTCTCGTCTACAAATCACGGGTGTCGCGTCACGAATGCTCTCATCATCAGCATCGTCGTCGTTAACGTCGTAATTAATTCTTCGGCGGCCAGCGGCAGGATTTCGGTGACGTTCATCGTTGTGTCTGCCTCCTGCACGCTCATCTCTACGTCGAATAGCGTTGGCCTCTTCAGCGTCGTTCCCTTCATGACCTCCGTCGGCTTCGGCGTCGGCCTCGTCTTCCTCATCTGCTTCATCTTCCTCTTCTTCATCGTCAGCCATTTGTTCTCTTTCGACCAGCAACGCTGCTCTTAACTTAGCTATCAACTCAGCTTTTCGACCCGTCACCCGGAGACGCCGCCGCCTGAGCTCCTCTTTGAGCTGAACGACCGTCATTTGCGCCAGTTGGTTCTCATCCAACTGTATTGCGCCTACGCCTCTTGCGACCTGGTCAATCACGTCTTCCATTGCCTCACTATGTTTATGCACTTCACTGAATCGAAACAAACTTCGCTAACTGGTTTGCACTCACACAATGATAATGTTCCTGATCGCTGTGATCCCGGACGAGCCCCCAAAATGTAGTATCGGATTAATGTTGGTATGAAAATAATAAGGTTTTATTATTATATAGATACTGTTGATTAAATGAAATCACAGGAAAGGAACTAAGTTATAATAATATGAGCTGCATTTATTGAAAACAGAAAGAAAGAAATACATGGAAGAGAGTACCGACGTTGGTCAGCTCTCCTCAAAGACTAAAAACTAAGTACACCCTCAAGGTACGCCTAAACTCATACCTGGGTTTATTACCCTGCTCGCACACTTACAATCTTTTTCTTATATTCTAGATGGCTACAGTAAATTGTAATTTCACCACTTACAACTACGTTGCCTACATCTGGTGACCATCTGTCCGGCACATTTTGACAGTATTGCTTATCTTAATCCTTAAATTTATGACACTCAACAATAAAATAAAAATGAAATACAACATACTAAAACTAGTTCTAAAGACTATTTTTCCCGATCTCACATTTTTATTAAGTTTTACTATCAAATTAGCTTACAGAAAAGTGGAAAATAACTTAAAAGTGCACACTTTACTTTTTCTTTTATGTTCATAGCTACTTTCTCTCAATAAACCCCAAATATAGTCGCCCATCATGTTTTCATTGTATTGGCCTTGATAGCGTTGTTCAAAATTCATGATGTCATGATGGAAACGTTCTCCTTGCTCTTCGGAATAGGCTCCCATATTGTTTTTAAATTTATCCAAATGAGCATGCAGCATATGTACTGTTAATGACATCCTGCAGCCCATGGCCTTAAAATTTGTAAGCATATCCTCAACCAACTTTTCGTAGTTTTCAGCTTTATTATTTCCTAAAAATCCAGAAACTACTGCTTTAAAACTGTTCCAACTTGCTTTTTGAGTACGATTCAGCAACGTTGGAAATTTTTCATCGGCGAAAATCTGTCATATTTGCGGACCAACAAAATCCCCAGCTTTAACCTTTGCTTCCGATAACTTCGGAAAATTTTTTTTTAAGTATCCAAAAACTTCTGAAGTTTCATCCAGTTTTTTAACAAATTGTTTCATCAACCCTAACTTAATGTGCAAAGGCGGCATTAACACTTTTCCGCTTCAACATTCGGCTCAAATTTGACGTTCTGTTTTCCGACACACAATTCTGTTCTTACAGGCCATGACCGTTGAATATAGTGTTTAGAATTCGCTCTGCTGTCCCACAAGCACAAATAACACGGATACTTTGTATATCCACCCTGTAACCCCATTAAAAATCCCACCATTTTAAAATCTCCAATCAGCTCCCAGTTATACTCACGATACTTTACAGATTCAAGCAAAATTTTGACACTCATAATTTTCTTTAAGATGTACTGAGTGAGCAATTGGAAGAGACGGAAATTTATTTCCGTTGTGAAATAGAACTGCTTTTAAACTTTTTGTAGAGCTGTCAATGAATAAACGCCATTCGCTAGGGACACAGGGTATGCCAATTGCTTCAAACATACCTTTAATGTCATTACAAAAACAAAGTCTATCTTCCTTCGTGAAAAACGTTGCAAACATTTCATGCCTAGTCCGCTGATCCGTGATCTTAACATCATCAAGCAAATTCCACTGTTTTAACCGAGAGCCTAGAAGCTCTGCTTTATTTTTTGGCAAATTTAAATCTATAATTAGATCGTTAAAATCTTCTGAAGTAATGAGATAGTGTTTTGGTTGTTCAGGTGTAGGCAAAAACTCCTTATGGGAATTACTTTTATAAGAACTAAAAGATGAGCTACTTTTCTGCGATAATTTTTTTGGTGGCTCAGGTACTGGTCGTGTCAGGTCGTGAGCAATTGGAGCAGAAGATTCGAGGTCAGGATATTCAATAGGTTTTGCATTTTTACCACTACGTCTTTTACTCGGATTCACCATACAAAAGTAGCAGTCAGTAATATGGTCTTTTGGTTCTCGCCAAATCCTTGGTATTGCAAATTTCATAGACCTTTTCTCACCTCGATACCAACCTAAAAATATAAAAATAAAAATTAATATGTCTATTATTTTGGATTCATCGCTTAATTAAATAAAAATTGCTTACCTTCCAAACACCTTTTACAATAACTACAAGCAACATGTGGAGCCCAGGGCTTATCTTGATTCCGTACAGGACAGTCAAAATATGCTTCATAGGCTTCACAGAGAACGTGAGATGTCTTTAGTTCATATTTCAGGTCTCGAACTTTAATAAATTGACCACATATAAAACAAAATGCATCAGCATCGTATTTGCACTTTCGTGACGACATTTTAAGTTATTCTGGGCTTGTAAATAACACCTGATGGTTGTTTATCACTCGGGTGCCATCTAGCGGCACAGTGTAAACGTTAATACCCCACTCTCACCGCGCGATCTTTTTAAAAATATTAAAATCAATTAAAATTTAAGAAAAAATTGAAAAATGAGTATTATTATTATAACTATCACAAAAGCAAACTTTATACCGAAAAAAGGTATTTTCTTTTTGTTTTTGTGCATAACTAACTGGAAAATAATAGTATAAACTTTAGGACAAAGAACGACATTTTTTTTGTAGAGTCGTGTAATTAATTGATTCATCATCATCTTCATCAGTAGAATCATCTTCCTCTTCTGGCTCTATTTTATCCTCAGATTGCGTATCTGTAACAAAAAATCATTAAAATATTTAATTTTTTTTTTTGTGAACAACGTGTTTTTTTAATTATTGGAGAAAAGAAATACCTGATACTGGAGTATCTTCAAGAATATCAGGTGTTATGGCTACATCTTCGTACGCTTTCGGCAATTGGTCACCTGCAAACCAGATCATTTTATATTTCCCGTCGACAATTTTCGATCCATAGTCCGTTGGTAAAAGATCAGTAATTTTTGCATTATGGGCATTACTCCATGAGCATGCAATGAATCTTGTGCGTAACACTTGCTGGAGTAACTCCGATTCACAGGGTGGCAAGTTGCACGCATCCTAATTCCGGACACTCAAGGAGAAGGGTTGCGATTTGTCTTTTACTTTGTATATCCTATTGAAGATGACAATCCTGGCTTGATTGACATCGTCTAACTTTTTCAACCCATACAAGTGGCAAGTAAAAGACTGTATAATGTTAAAAGAATCCTGCACATTATGCTCATTTGATCCAAAATCCAGAAATGCTTCTTGGGAAATTTCTAAATTCATTAATAATTGTAATGGTTTCTTTTTCCCTCGTCGGTATAATGCTGGGTTGAAATCACAACCAGTGAATGCATGTAAAGCTGGAAGCGCTTTCGAAACTTTTGAACCTAATTTTTTGTAGAGAGCGGATACGTCGATGCATCGGCGAGCATTGCCAACTCCAAGATCCATCCAAGCTTCTACTCTTGCTTGCAGGTGTTCCATATTTGCTAACATGATGACCACTATATCAGTATCAGAAGTTCTGACAGTAATGGTAGAATCTTCATTTTGTTGGCAAGCAACAAATGCTATCTTCGTATCGGCTTCTTCGTGATCAGGGCATGACAACTCATTATTAATGATGCGTGTTACTTTATTATCAGTAACAGAATATTCATAACACAAATCATGTATTATGTAAATTACCTTACTACCGATAATCGGTGCCATCTTCTGATCAGCCCAAGGATCGATCAAAAACTTGACAATAGCTTCTTTAAACTTTATAATTTTTAAGTCCTTCGTAAATTCTGTTGTTCGTGTTTGTTGAGAACCGGAAATGTGGAATTCCTTGTCATCTACAGTATCTCGAAGAGAATGCTCATAATCCTTGATATTTATTTATTTATGTACCAAGAGTTAAAAAATTTGTTACAAAAGGAGAGTGATGTACAAAGGATAACTTATCTCTTAAAAGAGATCTCTACCAGAAACCCTATTGATAAAGGAAACTGGATGAGAAAGCGTGGAGTAGGTACAATAGAAATAGAGAAGGAAAAATAAAAAAAAAATAAAGAGATTTATATATAAGTAAACAAAAATATATATATATGACGGCGTAATCAGAAAATATTGTATAAACTACCTTATTTTAAGAAAATTATTTGATGTTTTGATTATATTTCTTTTAGGTTTATATTTATATATATGATTATATTTAGTTGATAAATATTACAAAAGTAATTTTAAAAAAGAAACTCAATTTATTTTTATTTTGCAAAGAGCCGACGCTAACGTCAGTTAGATTGTCGAGTGGGGTTGCGAGTGGCGCCAACGTCGTAGCAGTCACCAAGGTATATAAGTGGGAGCAGTCACATTTAAAGGTGTAAAAGTAACGAAAAAAAAACGGTACCCGTATGTATTCGTTACTATACAATCAATACTCGTTACTATCGTATCGTTACTCGTTACTCCTGATATCTCATAACATACAAATCAAGTCGTATTGCGTACGCGTACAGTATACATCCCTGCACGTTCATACTGTCAGCTGTGTAAGAATCAGTTGAAGTTACGCACGCATGCGCGCGATTGTATTATTTTTTTTTTTTGGAATCTAAACTACAGTGAAACAATTTCAGAATTTCATGAGAAACTAAAACTTTGACTTTCTTTTATTTCATACTATTACATATAAGTTATTAAATTTTTGTGACGCGATTTTATGAAAACAATTTCTCAAGTATATACCTACTTTTTACTGCATAGGTACTCTGTTAAAGAAAACTTTATTTAAAATATTTGAAATTTTGGCGACATAATGCGTGCCCATCGGTATAAATATATTTGAAGTATATCTTTATTAACAATAAAAATTAAATAACATTACAACCATAAATCAACATAAAAATAATTTTTGTTTAGAATGAAATTAAATATAAAAAGTTTTAATGAATTAAAATGACAATATAATTATTTTGTTTTTGGGATACAATTAAACATAATAATAAAATAATATTTTAAACAAAACTAAAACAACATAAAATAATTCTTTCTTAGAATCAAATTAAACCTACAGCACCGACATAGCTCGGGTAATCGATAACATTTCAGATGTAAGACGTTGCGCCAGTTTATGATAAAAATCTCTGGTTAATATGTAAAAATAAAATCTTTTCCATTCGCTTTGGTCGAATGGAGCTGCGCCTCTCACTTAATATTTGGCCTGACTTGGAAAAAATCCTCTCAGATGGTACCGAGGTAGCCATCACTGATAAATATTTCGCAGCCAAGTTTGAGAGTTCCGGGTATAGAAGTGCCCTCGCCTGCCACCATTTCAAAGGGCACTCATTTCGAGGTATAAAACGTTCTTGAGATATTGCCTCACGGTAAGTATGCTGCTGCTAACTAAAGAACTCGAAGCAGACGCTGACGTTGCCAAAGTATCAAATTCTTTCCATATTCGTTATTAGTGTCGGTGTCGCCTGTAGATGTAGCTAATATTAAAAATTCGTTTTCGGTTGCTTCTATTGCCTGATTATTTAGGCTAATTTCATTTTGCAACTCAGTTTTCAGTACATCTTTTGCGAACTCATAACTTGACGCATCAAACCTAAACGCCAGCTTTTTAAATCGTGGGTCTAACAATGCTGCTTTAGACAACACTGGATGCCTTAACAATTTTTAAACCTAACTTTAAATTCCATTACAATTTTATTTATCAGTTTCTTGCCATTATCTGTAACAATATTTGTTTCCAAATTGTACAAAATAGTAAGCATGCTTTCTGTCGAAGCTAAAATCATAGAAACAGTCTCTTTTTTTTGTGACGACATTTCCTCAGTAAGTTGCTTGAATGGTTTTAGAATTTTTATTATTTCTGGCAGTGCCTGCCATTCACCTTCCAATAGATTTTCTACTGGATTATGTAGGATTCCAAGTGCCGCTTCTAAAGATTCTTGAAGTAAACAAATCCTCTCAATCATATCCAGGGTACTGTTCCATCTGGTCTCTACGTCCATTAGTAGCTTCAATGGTTTTTGATGAGGCCTCAGCTGCTCCTGCATTGCAATTGCAATATTATCTTAGTTGCTTCATGTTTTTAGTTTCTCGAATATTTTTAAATTAAAATTAACCACTAATATATTTATTTATTCCAACTGCAATAAATTAAATAATTGAATTACATTCATGAACTTGCGAATTGTCGACGATAATCCGGTGAGTTCAACAGTTTTTCTTCGAAGGCATCTACCTCTGCCCTCGATTCCAGTGGCAGATCTTTTTTCATTTGTGAAGCAGTTTCATTATCAACTTCACACGCATTCCCAAAATTAATAACTGCCGTTCGTTGCTTTAGATCTTTCACGTCTACTGTTATTGCGCCCAGAAGTCTTAAACACTTACTCAATTTATCTAAAACCAATGAAATTCATAAATTATAACTAATTTTTAAGTAATATACAAAAGGTGGAAACATTTTAAGAAAATAATCATATCATTCAGTACATTGAAGCGATTGTCGTCATCTTCTTCAATTTCCAAGTCGGATGGAACATTATTTTCACTATCCTTGTCGTTTTTAAAACCAGTGGTTCTTGACTTGTCTTCATAATGTTTTTGCATTGATTGATCATCATTAGTATCATTCATTTTATGCACAGACGACAATGTTTTTGCAGCAAACGGAATCTTCGTCTGATTTTCAATTGCAGAGGTCACAGACATCAGAGGCATCTGAGGAGCTGTAAAGCGAGACCGAGATGTGATATTGCACAATTTTATCGTTAAATAAAGGTACACCAAATATAATTTCTTTTTACCTGATTTATTTGTCCTATCATCGTTGTCATCATCAGAACTGTCAAATACTACGTCGTTTTTTGATTTAAGAGAAGCCGCAGCAACAGCAGTAAGTCGCTTCGATCTCAATCCTCTTCCCAACGCTTGTTCGGTCGTTGACTCATATTCCGAATCTTCGGCAGCTTTTTTTGCTGCAGCCAGAGTATCTAAATAGAAATAATTATAATAATTATGCAATTATCCATTATTACGTAATTATTTTGTAATTTTTAATTAGCAGGTCTAAAAATTTAATTATATACCACAATATCTTAAAATCTCAACTTCATGAGAAGGCCAATCATCAGTTGGTTCAACTCTCTGTTTTAACAATTTCTGTAGATTTTTAGCAAATGAGGGTGGCCATTGACACTTAGTCTTTGTTCCTTCAGGATCATTGGAATTTTGAAGCCAATTGCTCGGAATTTCAGAATACGAGTCTTGTCCAACAAAAAAAACTGCTGAATACTGTTTTGCCATAGTCTTGGTCACTATAAAAACGTAAATATTTTTTTAAAAATCACTTTGCATTACTCAGAGCATCAGAAATTTATTTAAAATTGATATATCTTTAATATTACAGCCTGTATTATTTGTAATAATACAGACATAATTGACAGTGGGATTATTTTTCAACTTTAAATAATAAGATAATATAAAAAAATATGTTTTTACTGGATGAAAATTGCGTATGTTATGTCTATTTAATTTATATTAACATTTATTCATTAAAAAATTCTAATATTGAACTGATGCAACATGCTTATTTAAACAAATGTTAGGTTAAAATCTCAAGTAATATTTTTATGATTGTTATACACGTAAAAAAGTACTTACACTTAGTTTACCATAAAAACAATAATAAATAATTGATGAATTATTTATTTTTTATTTATTTATTCTAAATAAATAAAGTTATTTTCTTTATCAAGCAACACGAGACTAGACTAGTATTGGAGGAATGTTTTGAGAAGAGTAGTCGCTGCTACTAAAGCCTTGGCTTCTCGAGGGCTTCCATTCCGAGGAAGTGACGAAAAATTTGGTTCTCCGAATAATGGCAATTTTTTGATGCTGATTGAATTCCTTGCTTCTTTCGACCCATTTCTCGAAGAACATATCAGAAAATTTGGAAATAAAGGATCTGGCAGTACAAGATACCTATCAAAAACTATCTACGAAGAATTTATTCAGCTTTTGGCACAAAAAGTTTCTTCTATTATTGTTCAAGAAGTCAAATCAGCGAAATATTATGCCATTATTGTCGATTCCACACCTGATATATCTCACGTCGATCAACTTTCGTTTGTTCTCAGATATGTGAAAAAAGATGGAACGCCTGTTGAACGTTTTTTGATGTTTATTGAAAACTCCGGACATAAAGCTGAAGATTTACTAGTTGCTGTATTATCTTTTCTTGAGTTTTTTGATCTTAATCTTGCAGACTGTCGAAGACAGTCATATGACAACGCGAACAATGTATCAGGAATTTATTCAGGTTTACAGGCGAGAATTCATGAAATGAATGATCTTGCAGAACACGCTCCTTGTGCTGCTCATTCTATGAATTTAGTTGGAGTTCACGGAGTAGAATGTACGTCAGAAGCTGCTTCGTTTTTTCATACAGTACAAGCTTTATACAACTTCTTTACTGCATCGACGCACCGTTGGGAAGTTTTACAATCACATACTGAAAAAAAGATTACGTTATAATCGTTATCTGCAACTAGATGGCCAGCTCGATATGAAGCAGTTCAAGTACTCAATCAATGTTTCAACGAAATAATTGAGACTTTGATTATTCTTGAAGAAGATACCGAACAAAATGCGATTACAAGACAAGAAGCTAAAGGGATTCGAATTCAATTAGAGCAACTTGAGACAGCATTTATGCAGATACTTTGGTATTTTTTACTCTCAAGATTTAATGCTGTTAGCCAAAGATTGCAAAAAGGTTGATTGTAACATTGCTGAAGTGATCGATGATTATCATGGTTTGATCAAAGTTGTTGCTGATACGCGAAATGAATTTGAAATTTATGAAAAAAAGGCTTTAAAAATTTCGGAAATTCAAGAATATAAAACAACGGTTTCTAGAAAAAGAAAAAGAAAATTACATGCTGATGAATCACGGGATGGAGATGTACAACTGTCAGGACGGGACCATTTTAGAGTTAATACTTTTAATGTCATTCTTGACAATCTGGATTCTGAATTGCGCAAAAGATGTGCAGCATATGAAAAAATTAAAAAATACGCAATACATTCGAATAAACCCAGGTATAAACCTACTACTACACAAGAAATAGAAATTTTATTTGGGTTACATTTAGCTACTGGTATATTTAGCTACCCTTGCTTGAAAACGTACTGGGAAACTGGAATTAGCATACCCTTGTTCTCAGAGAATATGGCACGGGATCGCTTTTTTGAATTACGTAATACTTTACACCTTGTTGATAATACAATAATACCAGCTGGTTGCAAAGATGCATTTTTCAAAGTTCGACCAATATTTGATGCTGTTAGGAATCGATGTTTAGAGTTACCGCTTGAAAAAGAACTTTGTGTTGATGAGCAGATGGTTCCTTTCACTGGGAGACATGTTGCCAAACAATACATAAAAGGTAAACCTTGTCCATGGGGACTGAAGATATTTTTTTTATGTGGTAAACATGGGCAAGCCTAGATTTTCTACTTTATCAAAGCTCTAGTCCAGAACTTGATAATAATTTGACGAAAAAAATTGGATATGGTGCAGCTATTGTCCTTCATCTCACTAAGAGAATTGGAGAAAGCAAGGGCCACGAACTGTACTTTGACAAATACTTCTCGTCATATCATATATTACAAATTATGAAACAAAAAGGCATTATGGCTGCATGCACAGCTCGTATAAATAGATTCTCCAAACCATCGCTACTAAGCGATAAAGACATGAATAAAAAGCCTCGAGGATTTTCTCAAGAAGTAAGTAGTTTTGACGAAGATGTAACTGTGGTCAAGTGGCTGGATAATAAGATTACCCATGTTGCTTCTAATTTTGTTGATATTGGTGAAAAAGACTTAGTCAAGAGGTGGTGTAAGAAAGACAAGAAATGTATTGACGTTGAACGTCCCGAAGTGGTCAGGAAATACAATCACGCAATGGGGGGAGTTGACCTTTTAGATCAATGTATGAGCTACTACAGAACCTTCATAAAATCAAAAAAATGGACTCTTCGGATGATATTTCATGCGTCTGATTTAGCTGTAGTGCAGGCGTACCGAGAATACCAAACTGACAATGCGTTGCTAAACATAGCAAAGAATAAACAACTCACGTTGCTTCACTTTCGTCGTCAGGTGGCTGAAAGTCTGGTGTTGAGGAATAAAATTATCATCGGTAAAAGAGGACGGCCCAGTGGCAGTAGCCCAATACCGCAAATTATTCCCAGAAGACCAGTCGAGGTTCGCCCTGTAGCAGATATAGCAAGAGACGGTGTTGGGCATTTCCCTGCGCATGATGAGGGACTTGGGACACGGTGCAAAATGGTCGGATGCAAAGGAAGAACCAGGGTTAAATGTATAAAATGCAAAGTTCACCTTTGCCTTACCAAAGATAAAAACTGTTTCTTAGTATTTCACTTATGAAACATGCTTTTTGAATGGGCCGAATGACTGATTTACCCACGTGCCAATTAGTTGCCTATCCCAAAGAAGAAATCTTTTTTTGCTAATAATTATAAGAATTGTACTTAAGTTTTGTTAATTTTATATTTCCTAATAAAAACATTGATAAATTAAACTTTTTATAATTCCAATGAAACCTCTTAAACAGTAGTCTGAGCATTACGTAAGACGGATGTGCACATTTGTACACAAAAAGAAAAACTATTTTTTCTGAAAAACCTGACAACCACGTTTTTTTTTCATAAATTATTCCTTAGTATTTTTATTCTACTCTAGCTACAATTTTTTTTTAGATTCAATGGACACAAAAAAATAATTCAGGTCTGAAAGGGTTAATCCATTTAGTGCCCTCATAGTGAGCACCTTTATGACAAACTCAATAGAATTTCTAATAAGTTAAATACTTTTGAGCCGAACCGTGTTAAGAGAGGACTCATTGATGGATTAGGATCAACAGTTCAGAGTATTTCTGGTAGTCTCGACTACATAGATGCGGTAAAATCTCCCTATACGCGAAAACGCGAATGACGGCGTTCGCGTTTTCATTATTCGCGGATTAAAAAAAATTAACCCAATTTCTATATTAACGGCAAAAAATTTCTTCATTCACAGATCTAAAATTTCATACAAATTCCAATAGGTGTCTAACGCAATATCTTTTGTACCGCCGAGCACTTTTATCTACGCCTCCTTACCTAGACAAACAGAAACAAAGCGGCTATAATGCTGGAAGAAATTTGACAGCAAAATGCATCGTCAACATAAAAGAATCATTAGAAGAACTGTAACCACACACCTTGAAGTCATGCTGGAAAAAATTGTGGCCTACTCTAACTGCGCAAAAAGACAAAAAAGTCGTGAAAATTCAAAGTTTGACTGCAAACATAGCCGAAATTGCAAATGGAATAGGACGAGATGGGTTAGATAAAATAAAGTCAAGAGATTTTTGATAGACCATAGAATAAACCAGATGGAATCAAGTGACATTCAGAAATTGCTTCAATCGCAAGATGAAGATGTGACTAAAACCGACTTGGAGAAAATGTTAAATTCGCAGCCCATTGAAGAAGAGACTTCAACAAGCACTGGGAATGTGAAATTCCTCGAAAAATCATAGTGGAGGTTTAAGAATGGCAAATGAGCCTTGCGATTTCTTTATGAACATTGATCCATATATAGAACTAAGTAATTTTAAGAGCCAAATTGCTAATGCGACTGCTGAATATCAGTCTGAATTGAAGGAGCTATTAAAAACTGCCAAGCAAGAGAAAATAACAAAATTCTTCAAATCATTGTCTAAGAATGAGGATAATGATTAATAAAAATGTTCTTAAACTACAATGAAATTGATTTTCTTATACTCGTATATTTGTGTTTATTTTGCCATCTAGGAACGTATCCCCATAAACCCATATAAATTACCATTCTGTATTCGCGGCATATTTATGGAACATATAGCCCGCGAATAAAGAGATTTTATTGTAATAAAATTACGATACTTTTACTTAAATGAGCAGATAGTTAGAGTGATTAAAGTTCCGATTGTCTATTCATTACACTATGATCTTTATAAGTTACCTATCGTTCCTTACAAATACCATAAAGATCTTTACCTGCCATATATTGCATTCTCTTGACAAGATTCTAAGTTCATGGAGACTCAATGTCCGAAGGTAAATTCATGTTTCCTCTGTAACACCAATGCCAACTATAGAACGGGAAACGAGTCCGATAGTATCCAACATCTCATCACACAAGAGCTTCACGCAACGTGTAAAATGACTTCTGTGATCCTGAGAAGAGCAGCTGCCGAACGATTAGACGACGAGCACTACACTCTCTGTTTCCCGACTCCAACGGAAGTTCAGTTTTCCTGTGGGCAGGTACAATATCGAACCCTCTCAGGAAGTTTCCTCGTAGTTATCCCGATCAATTGCTACGTGAGAACGCCATACTTTACGCTGTCCAACACTAACGACCACGTTAAAGGACGAGTATTCATAATCATGGAAATGCTACAATTCAACGATTCTACTTCAGAGAAACATGTCAAACTAATTCTCAATACTATTGATCTATCAAATTTACACTCCATCAACACGATGATATCTCTCCAGCATCCAGTTCAAATAGAAAACGTAGATGACCTCAGCATATATCATAAAACTTTTCCTTTGTATGTCATTCTCCTGATTTGTAGTATCACACTAGCTATCGTACTTACATTTCGAAAACTAAGATCTAGATGTGTCAAGTAAATAGACAAAAACCCAGGACAAGTCCAGGGAACATATGAAGTAAGAGAAATTAAATAACACACCAAACGCAAAAGCGTTTAGAACGGAACTTTAAAATTCATTATTTCACTTCTTCGTTCGATCTTGTAACGGAAAGTTGTAATTGGAATTATTTATTAGTGACAAATTAATTTGAAGTAATTTTTTTTTTTGAACTTTCGGCTGTAGTCGACAATATTCGTGTTCACTAATTAAGTTGTTAACGTAAACAATCCATATGTCAACTGTTGTTAGCTTCTTCGAAATTCTTTAAATCTTTGCGGCGATTAGGCTTAAGACAATGGCTTATTTGGATCATAAGTTTTTGACCATTGTCCTGGAAACATCGCTTTATCTACGTTTGATAAAACTGGCTTAAAATTAGTTAAAAAAAGAAAACTAGCAACAATTCACGTACGCTGATTTTAAAGATATAGAGGGATGAAAAATGGATTGAAAAGGAAAGAAGTTGCGGTTTAGTTTGGGGTGCATGCGAGCTCATTATCAACCATCATTAAAGAAAAAGCTGAAATATGAATCAGGAGAATGTAAATAAAAGGCGAAAAGTTGCCGAATTTCCTAATTTGGAACAATGTTTGTTTACGTGGTTCAAACAATGTGGAAACAAAAACATCAGTGTTAGCGGACCCGTGCTGAAAGAAAAAGCTGAAGAGTTCGCTAACTCGCTGAACCAAAACCTGAAAAAACCTCGCTGCTTTGCAGGCCTAAAATCACTACCCATGGATAAAAAAGAAAATAAAAAGGCATGGACCAGAACCGAACTTTAAAAAAAATATGTCTGATTATCATAAATTAGCAAAGGGTAGTTTGATATAGAATAATTATTGAGGTTATCGACAACGGCACAGCGCACGGGGACATGCCACTATTGAAGGTAATCAAAATATTATTTCTTTCAAGTTGTTATAACAATTTCTTTCAAAGTATAATTCCACCAAAAACAACAGCACAACTTCAACCGTATAATATAGATATTTTTTTAAATTATACAGAAAAAGAGTTGCTACAAAAATTATACTCACATGGAGCAAAATAGCATTTTTTCTATCAAAGTATTTCAAGTAATGAGGATGTTGAACAAAGCTTGGTGCAACGTAACACCCCTTGCAGTAAAAAACTACTTTGGAACCTGTGGTTTTTCTCCAGATCCTCTAGAAACCATTGAAGAGAAAGATAATAATGTGCCCGAAGAATAGAAAAAGCACATATCTGATCGAAATACTACTCAATATATAAGAAGTGGGCCAACTGATATAGTTTATAACCGTTCTATGCGACTAATGTCTTGCTTTTAATTTTTTTTGCCTGATACCTACATTAAAGTATAGCCCTAGTCATCAATGCTCACCAACAGATAGGGCAAGCTGGTTTGGGAGGCGCTACAGCCTGATGAAACGTATCCGAACTGTTGACCTTACAGGAAAATATTTACAATTGAATAAACGCCGGCATTTTGATCTCATGGACTACTCAAAAGCTCTTGTTTCAGTTTCACACAAGAGCATGTTCGAATTGCTGAAAGCACTAAACTGAAAGCACTAATTTTAGATTAATTGAACATCCTAAATTTTTGGAACTAGTCACTAATTCCTCGACTATTGTCCTATAATTATTCCCTAAAAGTTATGACACATTTTTGAAATACATATAACCAAGCTGCTCTCTGCATATCATTCATTCTACCTGTAAATTAGCATCCTGAAATAGAATTCTAATTTGGGGTCCATTAAAAATTCCGTCTTTTAATTTGGCATTACTGAATCGACGGAATGCAATTTTTAAGGAAATGTGAAATAAAAATTTTGGGAATTAAAAAAGTTTATGATTAAATTACGATCGAAATTAGTATTTAACAGACCAAAATACGTGAAAATTATGCTTGCCTTAAATCTCAATATTTTTTTCTTGCCAAAACATCGAATTTTACCTATTTTTTTGATTTTTTTTTTTTGCAATTTACTCGAAATTTAAGACTGGACGGCCTAAACTGACTTGAAGTTCGTATTCAGTGGGTCGAAAAATATGCCAGTAGATAGGCGGCGCCCCGTGTACAGACAATTTTTTTTTCTGTGCCGGTGATATAAATCTAACAGCATAGCTACAGTTATTTTTACTATGAAGTATTTAACTTAAATCTATTAAACAACCAACCTCTATTAATGATTCTGGTGTCGCAATCCTTTCTATGTCAGTATATACGTATACTATACAGCATCTTGGCACTGTTAAACTATCTTGTTACGATTTTCATTCTGTATTATGTGCGAAGGCTTGTCACAGTAATCAACAACACTGAGATTTATTGAAGTGACTATTGGATTTAAGCTATACTATTGAAATATATTACACTTAAGTATCCCTTTGCAACAAAACAAACTAAAAAGAGGGTAGATGAGTAAAATTTATTCAACATTGTCCGACTTCAGGCTTATTAAAGCCATTTTTAATGCTCCATCCCTTGTTTTGTTGCCGCCAATGAAACCAGTGCTATGACAGAAAATGCAGTTCGGTATCCCAGCAACGTCACTGAGGAGTTCATCTCTAACTCCCCACCATTCCTTTAAAAGTGGTTTTCTGAAATAAAAATAAAAACTTCATCATTAAACACTACCTTATTTTGAATACAATATATTAAATTGTTATACATCAAAGACTTTTGCAGGTATTCAGTTAAATAAAATTAATATTTAAAGTGGGACACTGTCATCTGGTCTTTAAAGTAAGTGAAAAGTCGGGAGTACACAGTTTAAAAAATAGAAAAGATTTAGTATATCAATTGATTGAGCATTGCTTAACTTGATAACTCGGTCTAGCCATGGCTAAAACCTAGGTTAGGAAATGTTAATACATTCGATAAAAGCAGCTGACATTTTAATTGAACTACTTCGTCCGATTTTACACCTAAATATTCACATTTTATATATTAATTCATAATTATTTATTATCACGTAACCACGAGTTTAGATATTGTGATATCAATTAAAAATACTTCATAATTGTAAAGTTTAAAGCAATGTATACGTTATATGTAGTCTGTATGTTATATTTTCCAATGTATGCACTTAATGAGACAATGTTAATGTCTCATATTGAGTTATTGAGTTAATATGAACTAATCTTGGTAAAAGCATGAATTACGAAGTCACTTACCTTGTTATAAAACTGCTAGGAGTCACCGGAACAGCCTGAACTCTGTATGAATCAGGCTTATCTTGAAACACAACATATTTAATTTCATTTTTAATACCCAAATCCTCTTCTATATCATGTAGATGTGATTTCCATGGGAAACGATCTTTGAATTCAACTATTTGTCCAGATTCGTGTACATCAAACCTCTCTTCTATAGCTGACTGCACACACTGCCTGGCCGGTAGCCAGATTGACATGAAATAATTAACCATGTACATAAATTCCTCGCTGACTAAAGTGAGAGCTGCATGGAATTTCTCATCCACATTTTTCTCTAATGATGAGTTCCACTCGGGGTTTAGCCGATGAATCCTAGCACTCAGGTGAGTGTGAATCTTGTATTTCGGCTCCTCTTCCGTCATGGGAACACCATTATCTATCGCATCCATTTCTTCAATTAGAAATTCATATACCTTTTTATAAATAAGTCTTACATTGTCTTGGTCGAGAGAAAAGCCTTTAGGTGCTAATTCTTGAATGATCCTTTCACCATAATATGTGTATATAAGGCCGGCTGAGCTTAATCTATGGAAAAATTCAATGTTTAATTATATGATACACAGTAGCTGATTTTAAAGGAAACAATTTATCTGTGTCTCATAAACTCATTTCTTTACACATATTGCTTTGAATAAAGTATTTGAGATAAAAAAATGCCATTTTTTTATTTCAGAGTCCTATAGCACAAAGAAATATGTACAATCAAGGAAAAATTATAAGAAATGTAATGTTTTTAACTTGTGTTGTATTATTAATAAATAGAGGAGCAATTCAAGAACTGGAAATTATTGTACTTATGAAAATTTCTTAAATTACACTAAAAAATAATTTACTTGATTTTAAATTTATCACCCAGTTCAGGCCTCAAGGAGCTTAAGGTCTCATTGAATTCTCTTTGGTGGTGATCATATCTCTTCTTTGCATGGTCAAATTCTGCACCAACATCAACAACTATGTCACATTCTTTAAGCTTTTCGGGATCTCTGGTTCGAATGATCTCAGCATCTTTGTACTCAGGCAGCAAACGGAGCATGTAACAAGCGAATACCTCATCGCAATGAAAGACTCCATCATGAGTACCGATCTGAAATCAAACTACTGTTATAGAAAAATTTATCTGATATTCTCGTAATGTTTTTTTCAAAAGTGCAAGCATTTTAATTACTTTCAAGATAAGTTGAAGATTGAGCTAAAGAATAACTTTGTAGAAATTCTTTGATTAAAATTATTTAGCTACCTTTGAACACGATTAGAGCTGTCACTTAACATAGGAGTTAAACCAAGCAAGTTACCACAACCGCGAAGTTCATACATTGAAATTATTGACTAGCATTAAATAAATACAAATCTGTATCGCCACAAGCCACACCACGTTGTAAAGGAATTAGATTTATACACAACAAACTTTTAGGACACGTGAACTAACCTTCATTTTGTCAATCTTACTGTACAGGCGCCCTTTATGACAAATTGAGATTTGAAATTGGTTTTTATATAAAAAGTTAAAGGATCGGGATATGCCTTTAAACATTTAATTTAAGTACAATATTGCATATAATATTACTTACAATACACACTTCACTGATTGTGAAACGCGTTTATGTGGTGGTAAATTATGAAAACAACACGCTGTGCCGCTTTGATCAACTGACAAGTGACAACTCTACAAAAAGACGTTTCCATGTTTTAGGTAACTTTCAAATGGTTTCATGTCAGACAACTATTCAAATTATAAAACACTTATGGGATTTTGGGATAAGACATTAACTTTTATATTTTCTTTCCTATATCCATAACTTTTGTTTTTAGTATATTAGTTTAATCTCGCAACATATAATAATAAAAATATTACGCCACATAGTTTTAATTTTATAAAGTTAGTTCTTTATTTTACCAAACTTTTATTTTGTTTAACTTATTGTAAGAAAAAATTACTATTTTATATACTACCTCGAAAACGTGCCATCTATTGAAATCAATCTTTTTAATTTCCAAAACGGAACACTAGATGACGCTTAAATTTTTTAAGGGCACTAAATGTTTGACATAATGAATAATTTACGAATTTTAAAAATATTAATTTTAACTAACTTATTACAATATCCTTCACTGTTTATATATTAAACTATTTATTATGTTACTTAGAAGCAATAAAATTTAAATTATATAAAGTATAAATTCATTCTTATGAAATATGTATCAATTTTTATTGAATGTGAATCTCAGATCATATGTACTTTATGGACATGTTACAAAAGGTTTATTTTATCAAATCTAATGTATACATAGATGGCGCTAGTGTAGTCTTCTTAAACATTATTCTTCATTAAATGTCTACCGAATATGAAAATATTTTTATATATTATTTTTTATTAACGCTATGTCTACTGGTAATCCCTAATAAAAATAAGATTACTTAAAGATCAAAAAAAAAATTTCTAAAAGAAAACAAATATTTTATCCATTGTAGTCAATATTCTGCAAAATCACCAAAGAAGTTACGGATTACTACAAAATAAGAGATTTACTGAGATACCAATAACTTTAAAATGAAGTTTCAGACTAAAATAGTTTTTTAATTTTGTCATACACCTACGACCGGGATTTCATGAAGTTGCTTAAAACGCAAATATAAATAATTTATATTTTAATCACAAATCTATTTAGGTTTTGTTCTTAAAATGTCTTCGTACAAACGTACAATCAAATTAAAAGCATAGCCATCTTTTCGAGGTAAAGGATAAAATATTATTTAAAACATAGGTATCAATTCATCTCATTTTTATTTTCTACTATAATATATTTACTGTGGTCATAAAGTCTGTATAAAATTAAATTCTCGTATTTTTTTTAACACATAGTTGAAGTTTATCTGTTTGAAGTATATTTATTATCTGTAGCAAACACTCTTCAGATATTCTGTTAATTGATAGGTTCTGTAGATTTTACAATTATTTATATTATAAAACACAAGTCCATGATTTCTTTGTTCCAGGATTATTATTATTACAATGGAACAAGCCATACGTTATATATTTATAGTAATCATGAATAATATTTTCGTATACATGTTTTATTTTTGTTATAGAGTATATTTCAATATTGATTGCAATTTTTTTGCGAATACAAAACGGGTGCCATTGATATTTTTCATAATATAAAAGTCAGAATATTACTTTTATTGCAATGTGAGGCATAATTTTGGACATAAAATGATTTGTTTTTGTTTGTATTATTGATTTAATATAAAGATTATATAAGATTTAAAGATAAAATATTGAAAATGTAAATAAAAAGGAAGTCTCGAAAAAAATCGTTGTAATATTTCCAAAAAAGACTTGTTACAATATAAATTATCTTCTAGTTTTATACAATCCGGTTTACTAAATAAATAATTTATTATAAAATATATATTTTATACCATTTACTTATTAAAGTAAAGTGGGTCCTTTACACGAGTTGGCGTCGTTAAACTAAAGACGGCTAGTTCATAATTATTTAATTCAGTATATTTACGACAAGTTTGCATTGTCATACTAAATATTTTTAGTAGTTTATTCATAAATATCCGCACATTATAGTTTTAACGTAGATAATTTATTGAGAAACGAAAAGCACTTCGCATGTGGTGTTACGACAGGCGTGACAGACTTGTGGTAATCATGCAGAGGTGTACAAGTTTGTAAAATAAAATCTTTTTCATTATGAATTATCAGAGAGATGGAAAACTATTAGGTTGAAATAAAGCAAATGTACAATTTCATATTAATCGTAGACTTGATTTTAATATATTAAATTGAATTCAGATTAATATAATTTCAATAGCGTTATTAATAAAACCAGTTTAATTTATTCGTCAAACGGCAGTGAGGTGTTTTTTTTTAATATATATCATTTAAGGAACTTACAATTTCAGTAAAACTAATTTATTTTCAACATAAGCATGAAATTTCACACTTATTTTGATTTCCTCTAAACACGACGCCGTATTTGAACTGTTGACCTTGAGTAGACATCTTTCACTTGAAACAGAGAATCATGACATTTTTAAGGTTATGTAATTTTTATTCAAATAAAGTAATATTTATATAATTTTATTTAATAGTGCGTGGTTTTATATTTTCTATTACCTAAATTGTTCTTGTCATTTAACGTTAACTGATAATGCATCGAGTTACCTAATATTAAGTGTACCAATAAAATTTAATTATGAAATAACTATGCTACCTTAACATCTGTTAAATCGTCGTGATCTCTATATAAGGTAAAATATTTTATAATTTATTTAATATCTCATGAAGTTAATAATTTCATACATATTTTTTAATTAAGGTGTCAGTTTATATATATCAGATTTCTAAATCTTCTAATAATTTTTTTTTGCCCATTAATATAATAAACAAATAATAACAAATTTGATTTTAATTGTAATTTTATTTAATTAATTATATGTTTTATATTAAATAATTCTTATTAAATCAAGATAAACAACACATCAAATATTGATATCATACTAGAAAAGTCTGTTAATTAAGTATTTATTTATGTAAATTTTTTCAGGAAGTCAATTGAGCTAACCGTTCATGAGCTTTTCGCCGTTTGAACTACGAATTGTTCGCCGGCTCAGTATACCGCGACACACCGGACGCTGCGGACGTATAGCGAGTGACGCGCCGCCGAGAACATAACACGCTGATATCGGTAAAACTAGTGACACACCACCAAATATTATAAAACAACGATAATATAGTTTAATTATTTTTATTATTATTTATTTTTTAATGTCAAATATATCTTTCCGGTGATGTCTGCAGTTGCATAACAATGCAGTGAAGGCCGCGTGGAAAAGTGTTTAGTGAAAATTTCGCATGCCAGCACCGTTTCCATGCGATCGGATGTAGAGATTCTGTGCGCTTTCAGCTAAGATCCCCACTTGATCTGAGTTGCGGAACCTCAGCAAAAAGTCCGCCGAAAAAAGTTTCTTTCGCCTGACGACAGTAATCTGATAATTGTCTCGCAAATTTCTTAAGATAGTTAGTTGTCCGAGTGCATTTCGCGTTAATTTAATTTCGGTTTAAACATTTTAGTTGGTTATAATATCTATTTGTTTTATAATGTTTTGTGGTGTCGTGAGTGTATGTGTTTTTCAGATCTGGGCTCGTGTGGTACATATTGCAACTTCCCTCTGTGTTTATTACAGTGTTACAAACCACAAGTGATACAATACAAGAAAGTGAGACTGTGGCGGTTACAGAATATATAATTTTAACAACTATATATTATTTCGAAAGTGCATCGTGATACGCTGACCTCTCACAAGTTAGTATTACTATTAACCTTTATTTCTACACGTGGTGACGTGTGGTCGCTGCGGCCTCGGACACTGAAAATGATTTGATTATTTAATTTAAATACTAATTTTTTTTTAATTTAACCATACATTACGTTCATACTTTTCTTTTTTAACATAATACGTTATCTTCAACAAACGTTAGAACAGATAATGTAGTTAAGGAAAATGGTACTCTCAGTCTAAATTGAAGTTCAAATCTAAAATAACATACCACTTGGAATTTCTCAAATACGTCATACGTACGTTGAGATTTGTGAGTACAATCGGTTGAAAAAAATTACTACAATAAAAACTGTTTCTTTACATTTTAAGACGAAACCTGTTCGATCTGAGCTTAGAAATAAAACAAGTTAAAAAAAAAAAATAACACAAGTATCTCATACATATGGCTAGGTTAATACATACAATATGGCATATATAGTTATGCCTGAAATTAAATTCGGTAGAAATTTAAATATTCATTCAAATATATTATTTGTTTAATGACGATATTATTCGAATATTCGTTAATATACGAAATATATAGCATGATATTTATAAATATATAATTGTATTAAATAGACGCTTACTAAGATTAAAATATGATTGATCAATTGAACTACAGAAGCCATGCTAAGTTAATACTGTTAAGATAAACGTGTTACTTACTGTTAAAATGTTTTATGTAAATTGTGATCTTTAACACGTAATAAAATAGAGGATTTTTTTTTGTTAAATTCGGCTTTAGCTACGTTATTAATATATGAGTTTAATTCAACCAATAATACTAATGAGTTTGCATAAGTTAATTATTATTTTTATGTGACTCGAGAGGGGAAAAATAAAAAAAAAATAAAAGAAAAAAGTTTTTTTTTTAAGAACTCACCAGACCCGTAATAGGATTGGGTGATCTGAAGATGTTACTCCATGTTTGGTTTCGGCGCCAAAAACAGTTCGTTATGGCCTCCTTTAAAGGGTCCGTGGTCCATACTAATTGGCGAGTCATTTTTAGTCTGCGATAACGAAGCACATTTTTTGACTTACTCGCTTTAATATTATAAAATTATGATACGTGTGACATGCAACTAATATATGTTACCTAATATAAAAGTAATATATCCCGAATATATTGTACGGATTCAAAAAACAATTGGAAAGTAGAAATAGACATGTGCCACTTGCGATTTCATTCCTAGACTTGGTGATTAGCCCAAATATATTTTAAAGATATTGTTCTAGATTTTTGTTTAATCCCATTCTATTTATTTTAAGATATATTTATTTATTCTACCTCGTAAGATTTCCATATATTATAATTTATATTACCCATCAACCAAACTTTAATTTCCGTTACGCAATCCATTCTGTGATGTATGGTTCGTACTGAGAATTCACTGGACGTAGCTTCAAGAAATACTAACTAAATATTGTATATAGGTGTTGCATATCCGAGGGGTCAACGACCGCACGCTAGAGCCTACTGATAACGATTATTTGGCAACACTTCAAGGTTTCACGTTATAGTGCATGATTTGATATGAGAATTACGAATGAAAAAAAAATTTTTTTCATAATCCTATTGACCTTGATTTCTATGTTTTAAATAAATATTTGCTTGAAGCATATTACTTCTATTGTGTTATGTGATGTTCCTATAGAATATAATATAGATTAATATGAATGTGATCAGTTTCTTAAATAAATAGGTGCTTTACAAGGCCCCGGCTAGAGGCCTTATTGTCTAAATAAAATGATTTGTTGAAATTTTATCTTAAAGTACTCACGACTGTGGACGGTTTGAAATGAATCAAACGAACGAATAACTTTCGGTTGAATTCGGTTATACCAGTTGTTAATAATACCGATACAAAACACTTTGGCACGCTCGAAAATTTTTTCATAAGCGTTCCCAGAAATCTTCGACGATCAATTTAAAAAAAAAAAACGACTACAATTCTGTTACATCATTATTAAATTTAATTATATATTGATAGTAAGATCCGTGAAGCTGCTAATATTTTCGGTTTTTTTTTTAACAATGAGTTAATTTATTTATATCCATCATCATCATCATCATCATCATCATCATCATCATCGCAAGAGTCTTTGCAGACTCGTCGTGGTCATCACGTATCAGTGATCCGTGATACATGATGACTTTCTTGCGAAGATAGTTGCAGTGGTTTCCCCTTGCCTTCTGCCTCAGAACTTTTAGGGGACATTTATACCCCAAGGCTTGTAACCTCTTCCAGCCAGAATCCCTGCCGGGCTTGTGGTTATCCGCCAGTGCTCGCTGAATCTATAATTAATTAAAAATATTATCATAGTTTTATAATGATTTCTGTAACTATTATGGAGTCCAAAACAAACACTCGACTGTTATATATATTAAAACTATAGATTATTAAAGTCAAACGAAAATGGACCTTATGATGCTTAATTTCCTAAGTAATTATTATATTTTCGTATAAACACTGAACGATATCTTGTTATCATGTAATCTTATCAGTGGTTGATCGATTTGCTAAGAACTGTTTCGTTAATAGTGAATGGGTTATAGTGGCGTGCAAGTCACGTCATCTTTCCGTTGAGAGCGGGATGCTGTGATGGGTTTCGAGTCTTGACTCCCAAATTGACTTAGGTTTATTTATTGCACACGTTGAACTCCCGATTTAAAGCAACTCATAATGAGATCTAAGACTTTCCCGAGTTTTATTCATTTATATGAAACTACAAACCACTCCCGACGTTTCGGTTACTTTTCAGCAACCGTGACCACAGACGAGACGAGACTAGTTTTGTACAAAAATAAAGCACGCGTAGTACATCCGTAAAACTATTAGTTTCATATAAATTAAAGCAACTCAGTTGATTGTACACAACATATGTATGTATGCTAATTCAATTGTTTTATATTCTTATAGCTTAGAATGAAATTAACACGAAAGGTTAACGTACTCTGTTATTAGGACAGATTTTTTTTTTATGTTTACATACGTCTGAAGTTTCTTACATAATGCAAAGGAGATAAAACAATGACCTCGGCGTTTTCGTTGCAACTAAATATAGATAGGAATATTTCAGTGACGGACGGAGAGACGGACAAATAAACACTTCCTCGTCCAGGGAAATGATGTTTGCTTAAATATTAATGGAAATTATATAGATTATATTTAAATTAAGCGATTTAATGCTTTCCTTTCGAAATACTTACGAATTACGATATATTACTATTTTCTAACAAGAATTATATAATTACGTTTTACTGAAGACAAATTCAAGCGGTTTTAAATTCTGATATTTATATCACCTATATTTTAATGTAAGTTTATTATGGATAAGCCATCAGAATTTCGCAGCAGCACCCATATCTGTCTGGCACTGATTTCTGATAACGGGAGGAGTACATAGATAAAAAAAAAAACGAGATATAAATTACTTATCAGCGTTTTTTATCTGTTAAAAAAATCAAGCGGAAGTCAGCGACTGAAATTCTTGTGTAAGATCTTGTATATCAGATGTTTGTTTTGTCGCATACCTTACGGTTTGTGGGAAAATGATAGAGCCCACAGCTGGGTTGGTTTATCCCAAAAATCTGTGTATTATATAATATGCCAGTTCTTACAGGCTTCAACAATCGATTCTATGAAATTCATAACTATCCACGAATTATAATGAATACATAAGTATTGTATTGGCCACGCGATTTAGATAAATACACCCACACTAAATACGCAGCGTTTCCTGTTTTTGATTCATGAATCGTTAAAACGCTAGTACCATCGTAGGTTTATGAAATATATAGCAAACGGTCGGTATGTAGTGTGAGAGGACTTGTGGTAATATTTATTTTCTATTGTCTTGCATTTCTTCTATTTCGGTAGCAGCTCCACGTCTAACGTAAACTTATAAGTTAGGTTATATAAGCAGTGATATCTCATGCTGTTATCAGAGTTTTTAAATTATTTATCTATATGAAGGCATGCTTTAAATAACTAATGAGGAAACCAGTTATGTTGAACCGACTTGGCCTTGGACGAATGAAAAGTTACCAATAATTTGATAAAATAATACCGTATTGATAGAAAATTCTATATGAGATGTAGATAATTATTAATGAGAAGGTCATTGTAAGCGGAGATCTAAGAATGGTCGGTTCACAGAACAAATCATTTACTGCTCTCATGACATCGAAAACGGTGCAATACAGACATTAGATTTTAATATAAAATACTACGCGATTTAACCTTTAAATGGAGCTGCGAAAATCGAGTAAAATCGCGCGAAAAACTAATATTAAATTTATTTTGTTTGTTGTTTTGGTTAGCTACAAACGCACAAAGTAATAGTAGGTAGGTTCATTCACAACGTAACATTGTAATCGTTGTGGGTCGACACACTCGTATATCTATTGTGACAGAATAACATTATGTTAAATAATTTAGTCTATATATGTATATAGACTAAATAAACTTATACAGTAGATTAATTGAAGAACATAAGCTTTTACTGCGTCAAGCCAATGTTAAGGTTAAAATTTTGGAAGTCGTAATATTATTATGTATATAAATCTTGCGAGAAATGCCATTGCAATGACTTTAAGTATATAGTCATTATGTACAGAATACAAATTATTGAAAAACATTAATTCGGAGGCGTGATTAATACATGGTTTTATTTAGAAAATACATAGTATATTAATAATTAATGAAAGTAAAAAGGTTATATATAAAAGAATTGTTACAGAATATAGACATGTGATTTATTTAGGAACACTCGTTAATACTAATCACACAGAATAAATCAATAATATACCTTCCAATACTTGACATTCACGATATAACTCAACGCAACCTTTTAAACATTGACATTTTGTAAGAGAAATTTCTTTTTTTATTTGTTTTAATACAATATGCTAATGTAATGACGCGTCAATTTGAAAAATATTTGCATAATTTGGAATTGTTTTAACATATATAAGCTGCACCTGTCCGAAATGAAGGGACCTGTTTAAAAAAAGATAGTGTGAGAATGATACTTGTCATCAACGTTCTGTTCGTTATTAACATATTTTACGTTTTAAAGTTTATTTAATGCCGTATATTATGTGTTTGAATACAGTTCACTTTGGCTGTATACTTCGGATTGTACTCAGTTGTCAAACTTATTTGACAGATACGTCAAGCGTGTATAATGCATAGCGAATTAGCGAATCGGTAAACTACGTTCATAAATCTAAACACAAATCGATAGAACTTTATTTGATAGATCCGTTTAAATAAATAAAAAAAATGAGAGTATTAAATGACATTTTCATAAACATAAAAGTCGTGAGCCTTTGATATTATCAAAGGTAAAATTTATAATGCGTTAAGAATTATTTCTAAACGGTGTCAATGGGTTTGAAAGCGGTAAGGACTCGCTAATTGGATTTATAAAAAAATGTTTATATACCTTTGTTATTATTTTTAATAAATAAATTCGTTTGTTAGTCTGCAACTTGAGTCGTCGATTTAAATCACAGATCGGATTGTTTTTCATTCTAATGGCGATGCAGTTGTATCAAATGAAAGTCAATTAACCTCGTTAAGGATGATCGAAATGTCGGTCGGCTTGAAAAAATAGTTGTCGGAGCGGTCATTTACGTTGCGAAACTATATGTGTATTATTAGCTCGCTGAGTCCAATACCTGTCGCTGAAATAAATTGTGTAATTGTTGCTTTCCTGTCGCTTTACGCTTCTAAATTTGGTGCTGGCCGGTGTGTGCTTTGTTTAGTGTCATTAGAAACTCTTTGGTCGTTCTCAAAGACCGGAAAGTTTGTATTCATAAATATTTTTTGGACTTGCGGCGGCGTGTTGGAAGCATGTCTGGTTTTCTATCAACTCAATGACAGAATGAACAGGCGAGGTACCAGGTAATAGGAGATAATATTTATATGTTAATAAAATGCTTTAAATATTCGGTCATATCTTTTTGGGTTGTCACAAACTCGACTCGGAAAACTACACGAATATGTCTTTAAGGGGCTTTTCGAATAATTTAATAAATTAATATTCATTCCGTTAGAAAAGTGTGCCGCGGAAGAAAACCGAGTAGTGGACTATATTAACACCGAGTGATTAAATTCATTAAAAAATATTTATCAAGTACAAGGTTTTTATATAAAACGTAATTACGAAATAACAAAGGGCACCGGTATGAGATTAGTTAAAATTACCCAAACTTAATTCACTTGATTTATGTCTTAATTTTCATGGATGTTGCAGATTGCATCAGCATAATTAAAGTCCTTAAGCACTTAGTATTCCCGATTCGGTTGGCCGATAAGATTTAGCGACCTCCTGGATTTGATACATACAACCACCTATAGCTTTGCTAAAAACTTCAACACTTTAAAATAAAATTAACCTTAGAGTTTAACAGCTATTTATGACTTACACATTACACTCCCGACTTCACTTTGTTAAGAATGAAGCTACTATATTTAATTCAATTCGGTTCAATAGTTTTTGTTTAATTGAGTGACAAACGCAGAGAAATTTCCGCGTTAACAGCATCAGTTAATTAATAAAAAAAAAAAACAATTATACGGAACCTTTAATATTTTTTGCATGAAACAGACGTCTTATTTTAAGGTTTAAAATTTGTTTCATAACAACACGTAAGAGAAAAATAACTGAAACATTACTAATTTAATACGGTACTTTGTATTAAAATATAATTAATTATAAGTTATTCATTGCGGTTGTTAGTTCAAATCTTCTTTATCTACTAAAGAAACATATAAAACTACAAGTCAATTTGTAATTATGTCTGACGTATAAAAAATATTGACTTGAGAAAATGTTACTGAATATATTTAAGTCGAGAACTAATTAAGGTTCACACTTTCCGTGAGTCAACAGGTTTGTTCATAATAAGGTAAATTTGTTCTGTACTTTCACTTCAATAAACACAAATAGAAGGTAGAGACGAAAATTTAAAGTGTAAAAGTTAGCTAATAATTAAACTAGATGGCGCTTATGATAAACAAAAAGTAAGGTAGTTCGATATAATATAAATTAATAAGTATTTATATGATTCTACGATTATATAATCTTTATGAATATAATATAATTTACGAAGGAGAATCAAATAATGTATATTATTTATCACAGCTTTTAACAACTGTCGCAACAAATCTCAAAGTAAACTCAATAAAATACGAACGCACTGCATCGAGATCTAATGGCGTCGTTATATTCAACCATAAAATTTTATTAAATATTTTGAATATCATATTTTATCTGTGGTTGGAAATATTAGAAGGAAGTTGTCAAGTTATAAAATGACATTTACCCATATTTCTCTATGGCACATGTATTTTTTTTATTACAGAACCAAAAAGTTTGTAATAATATTAAATTAAACATTTTCGTTAACTCTACTTCTCTATTTATGCTGATTTATGTCTCACAAATTATTGCAAAATATAACTAGTGAATTAACCACTCGGATGCAGTTCCACAACACAAGGACTGGTGACTGTTCTTATTATACACAATGCATGAATTAAAATCAACGAAAAAAATAATTAGACTTTTTTTACTAGTTCAAAGTTTAAACTACCTTTGCATACAACAATACTTAAAAAATAATCTTTATAGATATAATTATAGTTTTGTATAAAAGATATATATATAAGGAAGCAATTAAATTAGAAAATTTGTATGAAATTAATTTTATTACATAGCATACTTTAATGATAACAAAACCTGAGGTAATTTATACCGTCTAAATAACCTTTCAAATGCTTTATCGTACAGATTCACTCACAAATTTTGTTTATATATTATATTGTTATATACTATATAGAGCCTTAATTAAGCCTTATTTAAATTTTAAGCGTGAATTATTGACATTCAAGCCGTCGGGTTAATGGGAATAACACGCTAACATTAATTGATTTATATAAAAATGCTAAACTTTAAAATAGTATTCAATTAAATATGTTAGTTTTTGAAGAGCCTACATGAGTATTATTGACGAGTATCAGTATAACCTAACGTTACTGTTTAATTTAACGATTATTTTACATATTTAATTTTATTTAACATAGCTATTTCCAAAGATATATCATGTGACAGACATCTTAACCATTGATAAAAAAAAAAAAAAAAACAAAAGTCAAGTCCAAAGTACTTAGTGTGAGTTGAAGAAGCTGCATGATATCGTCTCATCAGATCCATCAGTACGCACGTGCTATTTGAAACAAGTTAAAAATAAATTAAGTGACGCACAGATAACACTACTGCTTGTTACCGACTCGTCTCATTCCCGGTGCTTTACTTATATAAATACATAACAATCACGTGACCACGGCTTATGTACTGTATATAACATAATATGTGATATTTATATGAAAATTAAATGGTGCGAAGCGTAATCGTTCAGAAATACAGTGAATTACGATGAGAATAAATGTTTGGATGCTTTTGAGGCTTATTTAGTTTAAGTAGTTTTTATAGGGCATGTGAAAGACTAGATTTATGGGATCTAAAACCCTGCAAGTAGGTTAGCCATTAAGTCAGGTTCCGGTACTTAAAAAAGGATAAATTTACAAAATGGCAACACTTAAATACAATTTCTTTCACATCTTTTTGCGGGAAACAGCGAAACATGGAGAATAAACCCATTATTACGAAGACCTCCAATATCCGACTTCCCGAAAGTAATTTGGTCATTTAAAGTGAAACACCGGTTTTTATAATTACCGGTTATTTACGGTTCGCAGATATGAAATGTCAACACCGGTCATAATTTCAAATAGAGTTTAATCTTTTCTTTGCATCGCAAAATACGATATTTTTTTATTTATTTTTAATAAGCCTAGATTAGTAATAATAAAATTTATTTTCGATTACTAGTTCTTACTTAATATTTGTAACAAATGTAATACAACGATAATTTAGAACTAGAAGAGATATCAACTAATATCTAAATGTTTTATTGCTTGCATAAATTTAATACAATGGCCCGTTAAAGCATTTAATTTCACAATGTTGTTAGTAGTAAATAGATAATAAAATTCAACACACGTAGAATAAATCTGTAAAATTTATTAGAAAATATTACAAATAGTGGAAACGTCATTATTATGTAAATATATACAGATATATAAACATAGTATTTATTGAAGGAACAAAGTCAGATGTTAGACATTTATCAGTACAATGTTTTGTGTCGTGCTCCCAATACTTAATTTTACTAAGCGGTGGTCAATATGTACGTAATTGAGTGATATAGTCTGTGGTTATCATTCCTCGCTAGAAATATAATTAATACAAAGACATTAACGAACGGTACTCTAATCCGGACTTAAACAGAGTGTAGTTTAGCCTAAAAAATATTTTATGTGCTCAGCAACTCCGCGTATAACACAGTCACTCGACTTTTGCATCACAATTACGTTTATTAACTCAAAATTATATCAAAACCGATTTATACGTGAACACAAAGCAAGCATCTTCCAACTTTGTATTAAAGCAATTAACTTAAACCGTTTAAAGTTAACGCCTTTTTCGTATAACCGTAAAATTCTACGACCTTGAAATTTACAAACAATTTGTTGATTAAAATTTATCGCGGCATAAACGTTGCATCGTTTGTGGAGAACCAACATAGTGTAACATAGTATCCACAGGCGTACGTCAAAGTTTTCCCTTACATGAATATCTTGATGCTTCGTAATATCAATCAAAGTAACAGTGTACGTCAAAACTGGGTTAGCTTATAGATTCACAATATAATAATCTCAAAGGTTTATATATTTCGCATGTTTAACTAACGAGGACTTATCATATAGTTGCTAGTAACTAACGTACTTTCAGAATGTTCTGGCAACTTTTAAAGTTAGTCTTCCATGGTAAGAAATACAGTTACAATTGAGGTATGTCTTAAATTCTATGTAATTAGTTTTATGTTTGAATCAATATCGAAAATCGAAGCAAAACTTGAAAGCCAATTAGTTTTTTTTTTGTCACATCCGGTTCTACGCAAAATACTAAATTTATTACATTACAGATCTTATTACAGAGCACTAGAGTCGATTGTGGTTTGAATGATTATGTAACTTCAAAACTAGATTTGACCATACAATGCCTAAAGTTTAGGCCTTTTTTACTCACGTGTCATCTGGGTTCAAGGCGGTATGAAAATGCGTAATTGTACTGTATATCTGTTATATCCAAAATGTTTGATGGCGGACTTACAAAATAAATTTAATTATAGATGTGCTACAGTTTTGTCACGCCATCTAGCGTCGCTAGTTCTCAAACCTAGCGAGTGTATTACTAGATGCGTCGCATCTATATTGGACGTGCACTTCAGTGTATGTCATTATCCAATTGTTATGTAACCCGGCGACGACCTAAAATTGTATCTGGCTGAGACGCCAGCTAACACTACGGGCTGGCTGATGTATAGGGTTAAAGAATTACGTAGAAACGAACTAGCAAATACACTTGATGTGCCTGTATTTATACTACACTATTTGTTCGAACATATTGCTTTAGAAGACATAAATTAATAGAGCGTTTTCCAAATATTTCGTCACAATATAAATGTTCAAAGTACTTGAGCCGCTAGCAGCCAAATAACTCTGCTAAATTTGAAAGCAGCTAGAACTTCTAACTAAATTGTAATTCAAGGGTTAACGGAATTCTCTAGAATTTACAACTTAATATTTAAAGGCATTTAGGTGAATCGAGTCTGTTATCATCTAGATCGTTAGACGGAAATTTTTTCTAACATTAATGTGAGATTAGATGGTTATTTTTGTTTATTTGCTTATGATTTTGTGGAAAACCGTTGTAATGAACAAAAATTATAGAGATAATGTCTTGTTTCATTTACTGTTGGTTAGTATTGTGAATTATAGTCGGCACGTGTCCCGATTACTAACGGATACGTTCTAAAGTTTCTGAACATATATTATTTTCTTGTATTTCATTACGTTATAGTTAAAATTTATTTTTAAAAAGTCATAATTTTAGTTCGATTAATATGTCATATGATAAATGACAGCTGTATTAGTGTTATTTTTTATACATATATCTATCTCTTTTTGTTATTAAATGTAATATTTTTGCATAAAGACCTTGTGTGTTTAAGGACAAATGTGGTAACGAGTCGTACTTTCACCTTATCAAAGCACATGTGCTATAAACGCCAGTTTGACTATCGGAAACACACGCGCCTGTGTTGTGGACGTTGACTTTTTTTTGGCTCGTTTTTATAAACGTCTCTGCACAAAATATAAGTCCTAATTCCTATTTAAAGACGATCGTTAAGTCTCGACGCGACGTTTTCAAACAATGAGCCATCAAGCAGTTCGAGTTTCTTAAACATTGTTGCAAAAACTGTCAACAACTTCTTCATACTAATTCTGTTTCATTTGAATAGAAACGGTTATCGAATCGCTGCCTTTTCCCGTGGTTTTTCACGCAAAGTATAGTACAAGTATTTTAAATTAAACTAAAACTTTATTTATATTTAATCTGTGGTACTGCGGTATAATGCATTGTCCCGTCGTTATTTCTTAATATTTTTGCAAGAAGAGTTAATTTTCATTTACTTACTAGTAATGAACGTATTTATCTTACAACCTTTGACGTTTCCGAACGTGCCAAAAAATCATATTTATGTACAAAAAGTATCTTACATTACAACATTTATGGCTAATTTGAATGACAGGTAGGTAACATATCCAGTTTTTGAAGTGTGCACAGATCATTAGCGACTCGAAACGGTAAAATATACGTTCCCCCGTGCTTCAAAACGGTTTGATTGTTGGCGGTTTTTTTTTTTGTGTCTCGAATACATTTGAAAAGCTACAAGGGAAAGTATCGTTTACAACGAATAGCTTTTGAGCGTTCAATGACTGCGTTTGACTTATTCAATAATATATTAAAATTCATATTATATAAAAATTAATGTCACTCGAACCATTAAATGAAAAAAATATATAGTTCGCTTTCATGTAACGACCGTATATAAAAAGTATTAAAAAAAACACGTAATAAAAATGTTTTATATCTTTTATTGTACCGTGTGTACTTATCAGATTGAACCTTATCCAACATTTGAACCTATTAGTTAATTCAACTGACTAATATGGTAACATTCTAATTGCAAAAACAAAAGTGAACAAGTGGATAAGGCTGTATATTTCCAAGTAGGAGTCCAAGATATCGTCAAAAAAAAATAATAATATATATATATGGTAGTGTATTGATCACAATATAATTTCCACAAAAATGATGAATTCAATGAAAATGTTATTGTATAGTGTAGAACACAGTGATGTAAAGTATTCAATGAAGCATTTTTAACCCTAACCACTTGTACTTGGAGTAATTTAATTATAGTCCAATTAAACAATCCTATTAACTGGATATGTTCCGCGACTGATGCCTGGTAATTTTCTAGAACGAACTGGGCTAGAATTACGTTCATTATTATTATCTGTGCCCATATTATAAGCTTTTTAGTTAGCCAAAACTATTATTGTTAACGAGTTTACAATTTGAAGAGATGTAACTACTATTTTAGGCGCAATAGTGGAACAGACACATTAGAGTCATTTTGACACTTAATGCAGTATTATATTAGTTAAAGTCATAGTAATGTGTTATGTTTATTAAAAAGAAAAAATGTATTTGTAATACGTTTTATATATAAAAAATAATTTAGTGCAATTCTTTCCATTTAACTTTGCTGTGTTAAAATCCAAGTTCATACTATCGCGCAATTCTCAAAAAGGGATACAGAATTTTCGCTACAGATGTTTATGTTAGGTCGTCAACAATTTTATAACAATAAGAAATAAAATATAATCGTTCTGGCAACACCATCACAGATAACAAAAACATTTCTTGCTAGAACCTATATTATATAACATATGTGTTAGATCGAGTTACAAGTCTAAGCATGAAGTGTTAGAACAATTCTGTTATAAGAACGTAATAAAATAGAAATGCATTCCATGTTGGATCTTCTGCTTTACATATACGAATTCCCAAACGTCTTGCTATGGAACTGAACCTATATGTTAATGTGAACCTTAAGTCATTAAGGTAAGGTTTAATTTTATACTCATTACGTCCTATTCAGAACATATTTGACATCTCTTGAAACAACTGTCAATGATTGAGGTTATGTTTTTAATTTTGTATAGTAAAAAGGTTTTATTTCTTTGTAATCTGTTAGACATTTGAATTTGTTTTTCCTATAATCTCGACTTATGTTGGAGCTATTTTAATAACTGTCTGTAAATGTTAATTTTATTTCACGTAATGGGAGTTGTAATGCCAGTTATTTGTTATATTTTATTTGAGTTAACAGATTGACAAGTTTATAATAACTATAAATGCTTTCTTTGGCTGGACAATGGAATTTTTGTGGTCGTTTTGAGAACATAAAATTTGGGTTAGACAGCATCTCGCCTTGTTTACGACGAGAGTATAAAGGCGATTTGTTCGACATGTTTCGCCAGACACGTTTACTTATTTTTATTCAAAGAATAGGCGGACGTAAAGACGTGCAACATTATGCATAATTTTATTTAACAACTTATTTAAAAAAAAAACATTTCTGTTATGAGATAAACAGTTTGTGTCGCTTGATATGTGAAGCGATTTATTTTTCTCTAACATTTGTTTACGGCAGCCGGGTCTGAAGGGCGATCGATAGTCTGAATCCATCGCCAACAAGTTAACGGCTCTGCTTCACACGTCAATCGTATCTGATTCTTGTTAACGCTCAGGAGCGTGTTCCCTTCGACGTCTCGTCCATAGATAACGAATCCAGACCACAGATTACAAACTAATAGAAACTACTTTCGCATTTAATCCGCTCGGATTTGAGCATTTCTGTTCCGCGTGAATAGATAATTATATTAAATGAGTATCAGTTATTAGCTATCAATTAATTTTCTTCGTTCAGAAACTGATCATGCAATATCAGATTTGAAATACACCTATTCCAACTATAAGACATCCATAAACACTGCACTGTACGGAATTAAAACTCTGAAATGACTCATTTCAGTATAAAAGATTTAATAGCTGAATTCTTTAAACCACGTGACTCCATTGAGATATTAGTGGTGTTTACAGCAACCGAAATAGTTCACCGTCCCGCGGCTAATTGCCAACTAACGGTTCACGTAACCAATGAACCGGCGACTAGATACGAAACACAGATCCGGTATCAATATTTGACATGGCTATACACTATGGAGGTCGTATAGCTGTACGGATTGGACTCTTGCTTTTTTTCTGATTTATGAAATTAAAAAAAATATATATAAGAATAGATTTTTTTTTTATGAATGAAGGGATATATATTTTTTTTTTTAGGGAAATGTAGAGCATGAATGTTTAAGTCTATGATAAAGAGATTTACGTTAGTAAAATATCTTTACAATCTTACGACCGTAAGGTGACTTGAACAAATGACGCGAATAAATTTATCATAGTAACGGCTTACAGTTTTTTATGTGATTTTAAATCTTATCCGGTACTTTGAAACTCTTAAAAACTTCGCTTACTAATACTTAATTTAATTTCTTGTTTAGTACAATATTTTTATACTTATAATTTATACTAGGGATATATATTAAAATGGCATAACATAGCATCATTCATGAGTGGCATCGACTGTATTCTGTCACAAGTGTCTATTATACATTACAAAACGTCTTCCATGTGACCCCTCGCTGTTTAATTCATTGGTTTTATAGATAATATCGATAATTTCCTTCGTATCCCAAGCCCCTACAATTGCATAATTCTTTGTGAGCGATATAAACTACGCTCTTATCTGAATAAAGTTCAAACAGCGCTTTATTTCAAACATAATTTGACATTGGACTTACGTTGTTGGTTTCATTTACATTTTTTTTTAATGTCATCTGTCAAATTGACAAAAGCGTGTTTGTTGATTAAAGCTAGCGATTGTTGAAGCCCATGCAAACGTCATAAAATGTACAGCCATTTTTGACATTGAAATAGTTATATTGTTTTTTTATTTTTAAGCATAGGTAATTATATTAAATTACCCATTTTTACATTCACAATAAATGTAAAATTTTTATTTATATTTAATCTGCGGCTTCGTTCACAGTGATTCTGTGAAATATTTTGAAAATATTCAAAGAATATATTAAATGTTTTTTCAATAGTGTCTTATAAATTGTCCACATATACATAGTTAATGTGTAAGAATTTATACTGTATATATATGTATCTACATTTGTTTGTCCAAATACGTGACTACCCATAAGAAACCAATAAATCGAACGAGTCATTAATATGTTATCTGTATCATAAATCTATGAATTAGAAACGCATTTGGCCTATATAAGTAATGTGTGAATATTAGTTTGTGTTAATTCTGTGGTATTTTGAACGTCTTTACAAACGATGCCGACCAATATGAACATATTTGGGTAAAACATTTGGGATTCAAATTTAATTGAAGTAGATATCACAGTGTGTACTGGGTTTTATTACCTTATAGTGATTGATCTCTCCGTTACGTTAATGTTACCGGTTGTTCAATAATTTATATTTTTCAATTACATTTTAGTATTTACATGACAGGAAATGTTAAGTTTTGTATGCGGTTCCATCAAAGGTGTTACGTAATATTTTAAACTATCTTAAAACTTAAAATAAGTAAGGATTAATTCGTATTTTAAATTATACATTTTACTGCAGTCTAGTAAATACTTTTTTTAATAAACTTAGAGTATATAAATGAAAATATATGTATGTTTTAATAACGGTTAAATTCCGTACCTCTTTAACAATTATTAATAGTTCTACACACAGGCTTGTTAACTGATGTCATGGCGGCTACATCAAAACATTAATTGTGAACTATTTAGGATGTCAGGATGGCAAAAATTGTTCAGATGATACGCTGACTCCAAACTATTCGTATCGTTGTAACTTCCAGCCGTGAATTGACAAAATTAATGCCACTTGGCTGGTCTAAACACTTAAATTGCTTGTATTTAGTCATAAATAATAAATTACGTGAATAATTACCCTAATGACATATAAGAGTTGAGAGAAGACGTAGTCAGAAACGAGTGTTAATGTCATAAAATTCGATAACATTGTGTAACATTAAACATGCCTTTAGAATGTTGATCGGGAGATACGGTAATTAGTTTTCCGATCGCGCTGTACGAGTGTTTGAATATTTAATTTTTTTTTTGCATCGGCGCTATCTGGTCCCGCTTTAATTTTCATTTCGTTTGTGACAATAGTTCCGCCATTTGCAATATCAATTGGCTGTGTAGTGTGAACAGGACAAAACATCAGCTTAATTAACTCTTAATGGTAATTAGTGTCACAGAATTAGATTCTCGATTAAGACGCTAGATAGTGTATACTTCCTACAATGGTTACCAAAATGTTATGTTAAATATTTTTAAATAAATCTAAAATTTTTACATATAAATAAAATAGTTTTTTAATCTAACGTTTTAATTAAACGGAGGTTTTTAAACTGACTGTTGTATTAATTTAAAACAGAATATAATCTGTATTGACGTTTGACATCGGCTGTATGTTTAAGTTCATAATGTAACAATTAATGATGAAAGGGAAAGGTATTTAGTGATTCCGTAATAGTACATCGAGATAATGTTTAGAAATCAATTATTATAGTATATATTGGAACTGCGATCAATATTATAGATAATTATAATAATTGTTAAGCAATAAATAAATATCGTTTTTTATTCAAATTTAAATGAAATCCGGTGTTTCGGATACAGCTCGTTTTTTTATCATTTTCTATCATTTCGTATCTACTATAGAGATAGACGAAAGTGTCATCTCGTCTCCCCGTGATCACGGTTGCTGTAAAGGAACCGTAAGATCGGGAACATGTTTATTTGAAAAAAAAAAATGCATAGTATTCGAAAGATTTAGTTAAATTTATATGTGTACACGCGAAAATCTTAGATAACATTATGAAAACTGTCGTTCCTAGTAAATATAGAATAGATTTTATTATTGAATTCACACAACATCCCCAAATCTAAAATAGTGATGGCATCGTCGCAAAATATTAGATCTAATTCCGTCTCACGTATTGTTAGTGAGTGTATTTGGGGCTGCGGACCGGTTATTGGACTTATCATAAAATAGCATACAGGAGTTCACAGACGTTATTTTATTTAAAGTTATTTATTTTTTTGTACATTAATTTAATTATTTTTTTTTAGTATCGCTACGTTGTAAACAACAATTATTCTCTGATGCGGTATAAGAACGATAACGAAATAAACATAACTTAAGATAGCATTCTCGGAATATTTTTTTTTTAAACGCATCTCGAGAATAAGAATTTAATTTGAACGGAGCGTTTATTAAATGAGTTCGTTATATAAGGTTTTATTGTTTAAATTGATATGACTAAAATAACACAGGTTATATTAAAAAATGTAGCAATTAACGAAAGTAATTCAGAAGTGCTAATGCATTTTAATTCCCTTTAAGATATCACAGCGGGAAACGGAGGCCATTTTTAATTTTGTTTAGGCGTGTATATTTCGCATAACCTTCGCCTGAGCACCGCAACCTGCTGATAATGATTTATAAGACGGTTGTAATTTATTTTTATTGTGATCTCATACGTAATTTACTTCCATACGGTGACGTCATGCTCTCAATAACCAAACGTCAAAATGTTTCCAATAGGGAAGCGGTGAAAATACATCAAAGATCTATATTCGTCGTCTGTCATAGCTGCCAAATGTCCACTCCACTGAAAAAGAATCTCGACTCTAATTGCCGAAACTAATTTCCTTATCAACGTCACAAGTTCATTGCACTCTGTTATCTTTGTATTTGTTTTCCACGTTTTCTAGTTTTTTTTTTATAATGCGTTTGCAATTGTATTATATTTTACTGTATTGTTATGCCTTGGGATTCGGCATACGTTTTATAATCTTAATTTGAAATGGGAATGTTTATTGCGCTGATAAAATCATATTATACTATCTCGGATGTAACGAAACGATCATACAGTACAATGTCATTAAATAATCAATAAAAATATTCAAAGTACCTATAGTTATTTAATGTTTTATTTCATATTTACGTAACCGGTTCAAAATTTTGATATGAACCGTAAAAGCTAAGAGTGTTTGTTAAAATTATATATGCATGAATGTAACTTTTATTAAGAAATATACATTTAGTTATATAATTCAGTCGTAAGTTTTTTTTATTATATGTATCTAGAGTATTTTTACAGCTAAAATACGCATAGATGTATTTAATAATAGATGCCAGTGACCAGTTTAATAGCCTTTTCAATGCCAGACGTTTTTAACATAATACGTTTGTGAGCTAAGCTTTGTGTATTTATAATATATAAAAAAATTGAGTCCCGTAGAAGTTTAAATGAAAACAAACTAGTTACTCTTGCACTATGGCGTCATAAACTTAACAGATAACTATATATATATATAAGTTGTACTTGAAATATATATATATATATTTCAAGTACAACTTCTGGACATATAAAACTCTTCAGCCTATATTTTGTGTTATATAAATTCGATTAACATCGAGTTGCAGTATAACAGACAGACCGCGGGGATTTAGCTAGTCGTATAAAACGACTGTCTCTATCTATTTGTCCCCGTGTGTGGTAAAAACATTTATAATCAATCACCTTGAACTGTTAACTGTTGTGATAACTTTAATTGAAAGGAGTTTATTAAAAACCGATATTATATATAGTTATTGACTGATCTATTTTATTTTTTTATTAAATGTATGTCGCAGAACTTTATTTCAGTAGCTACGACATATATAACAATATATATCATTTCTTCTTATTATTTATCAATAATATTCAAGTTAATCTTTTTTAAATGGTATTTCAGTAACCGGAAACTTAAATGTTATTAAAATTCTTTGAACGGTTTTATGATTGAGATATATTTCTCTTAGATTATATAACAATTTAACAGTTTTATCGCCTGTTAAATATTGCTGGAAGTTTATAATAATTTTAACACAGAAAATAATTGTACAACGACATGGAACAGCACTGAAGGCTGGACGTTTTATACTCATTATCCCCCCACGGAGAATGTCTATATTTTTCATTCTAATGTTTTAATATGCAATCGTAAATACTGTCGTTATTTTACGTCCCTACTACAAGTTTCATCGTCAAACTAAACATTTACTGTTATCAGATAGTATTTATAAATATTCGCGTATATGTTGTTTTATGTAATAAAAACTCTGTCTCTATAGTTTATCCATGAAACTCTTGGTAAGTATACAGTTAATGTAACCTGTGGTAAGGAGCAAATTTTAAAAATCATTATTCATAACAGGCCAGCGAACAGTGACGCGCTAAAAGCTTATAGCTTAAGATTCATTGGTGTCAGTGTTAATCGTCCGGTCAATTAGTCCGTATCAAATAACTGACGGATTGTTTAACAACGAATTCTTAAACATCTCTCGTCACATTAGTGAGATTAATGTCTGTTGTTAATATTGTGTTATACAAATATAATAAAAATATTTTAGTCGTGAATACCTGGCTTAATTGTATTAGGGAAGTTAGTGCATTGCAAAGTATATATATTATTTTGGGACATTCAAAGTTATAGAAAATGAAAATTTATCGAAATCAGGATTCGAACCTGCAATGTCCGGTGTATATCGCTCCAGTTGTTTTAAAAATAAAGATGAATTCTGCAATATAAATTTAAATTTAATCTAAATTATTATTCTTATCCCAAATAATAATAAGAATAGCTTATCTTTAGATTTATCTCTTCTATAGATTTCTTTCATTCGGTGTTTGATTAAATCTTGGCCTCATTTTCTTATTGAAAAGAAAGCGTGAATTGAGACAGCAATTAGAAACTACAATAAATATTGGAAGCAGAGTGAATCAATTGACTGTAGTTAGTATTCAAACTTATTAAACCTGGTATACACTACACGGTGACTTACCCTTCATAAGTGTAAGTAATTTACTATTCAGCATAGAATATCTATTTTTTTTCATTTAATAAGAAATATTTTAAATTTTAAAGAGCACCAAGTATAGTGCTGGACTGTCATCCCATTTGAGCGTAACTGAAAATGGAGCCATAACAATAGTGAATAAACTATCCCAGTGAAATAATTTCCAGATTCACGTTAATGAAATCCAAAATTTAAGTTCAAAATATGATTAAAAAATAAGAAACTATTGATTATTAATATAAATATTTTATACATAAGCCTTTGATTTCAACCTCTCTTTATACTCGACTAGATTAGTGTCGTGTACACTCGCCTTAACATCCAATAACTGATCACTGATTTAGCATTAGCTGTTAATTCCATTGGAACTTGTTCCAAAGCTTTCTGTAGCTACGTTATTAATTTATTTTCAATAATTATTTCTACATGAAATGTGTTTGTGGGAACTACACGCGAAATAGATTGTAAGGAGATACATACCACTTTTAATAATAATTTAAATAATGTTGTTTTAGTATTGAAATAATCAGATTTAAAACTTTCCTCATCTCACATCTTACATCTCGTCTGCCCGTGATCACGGTTGCTGGAAAGTAACCGAAACGTCGGGATTATGTAGTTTTAAAATAAAAATAAAAAATCCGCGTAGTATATCCGAAAATATATTAGTTTCATTTACATTAGTATTGAAATTCATTAAATTATTTATTTTCCAAAGCATTACGTAACAATTATAGAAGATAGTCCAAAATTAATTCTTTTTTAAGACGTGAAGTTTAAAGAGATTTAATTTTTTTTATATACAAAATCTTCATTCGCGATCCTGTCTAAAAACTATCGTGATCAAATTAAGCATCTCACTCATACGAATTCAAAATATCCGGGTTGAAAAAAATCTCCCAAAATATAAACAATTCCCTATAATAATAAACATAACGATGAAATATCCGAGCGCGTGTTTAATATGACTTAGAGGATTATTTCGTTTATCCTTTTGATAATAACAGAATGGCTGACTCTTTACAGAATTAGAAACACGCAAAACATTCAGGCTGTTACAACTTTATGTAACATTTGACAAAATTTTTTAATTAAAAGCTCATCTTTAAGTTTATTTTGTGTGATCATAAAAGTGTAAAAACCAAATTAGTATTTCCAAGCGATACGCAAAACGTAATCACACGTTTATCATGATTTAGCGTGAACCTTACAAGATCGCATGCAATTGATATCTCGTTACATCCACTCAATGCGACATAATTGCATATTGTATGTCATATTTAACGTGTAATTGTCATTTGTTACAGATCGATCCAGCATCCGAACGACATTTAGAAGGCGGTGTGTACCATGCAGCGGAGATCGCCGTCAATAGATTTAATAACGCTGTACACCTGAATACATGATGATGAGCTTGAATGAATCGTGATCGGGACAGGATCGGGTGATCTTTGTAGTGTTGTGGTATGTTCTGTTGAGCAAACGGCGGCCTGGCGGCTGCAATGGGCGCGGCGCAACATGCGCCTGCGCACGCGCCCTCTGCGGCTGCTGCTCGCCGCGCTGGCGCTGGCCTCGTGCGCCGCCGCCCCCGCCCCGGAGCCCCGGGCACAGCGCTCCGCCAACCTCAGCCACATCACCGGCACCTCACGTACAATACAGATGTTCCTAAAGAATCGCTATCTCCAGCTGATGCCGGATGGCACCGTCAACGGCACCACAGAAGGCAACAGCGTTTACAGTGAGTGTTCACTTCTTGCCTAACCATTGCTACTTTAGGTTTTCCCAAGTATCTGATCTTCATCTATTACACTATATACACGTATCGACAGTCCTCACTCCTCGACATGTACACCTCCAGCCGACGCTCAACATTATATTTCCAATATTAATAATCGATTTCTTAATAGTTTTTATTAAAGAATGTTTTACAACTACCATTCGAACCACGTCTCTTATAAACTTTCGCCAATATTCATCTCAATTTGAGACTCGAGAATCAGAAGACGCATCACGCAACTTTGAAAATAGCTTTAGTCTGTGACAAAAACTATTCCAAGTATGAGAAACAAATAAATATAGTATAATGTATGCTGATTAACTTCAGCAACACGGGACATATAAAAGTGGCATTTTATTGCCACGAAGCTTAAGAAATACAGACGTATTACGTTAAATGATATCATTTCTTAGGAAACCACTGCTGGGTTTGAAATGAAATACGCTCCTGGGTCAACAAACGGTTCTACAAACCGATAAATGTGCTCACACTCGAGATTTCTAAGATGCAGGCTCTTATTTTTTATATTATAACGAAAAACCTTTAAAAAACGGAATACATCTCGCAAAGAAAATGTCATATGTAAAAAAATTTGTTTCTCAGACCGTCTATTGGATGTGATTATAATTATAGCTAAATTAGAATATCATCTAAAACATTCTTTTCAACTAATACAATATGCATATTTTTTCGCTAATGGCAACAATAGTGTATATTTTTTTTATTAATAGCAACCAGACAGCCGCCAGACGAATCGTATAATAATAACTTGCTTCCAAAGTTTCAAATTTGCTTAATCTTACGGATTCCACGCCGCGTATAATTTAAACTGTTTAAGATATTTTTTTTTTTTTCAAATCTGACACATAGTATGGGTGTTTAATATTCACATCCAACGTGCATTTGGCATAAATCATAGACGATATAAAAACAAAAGGTTAAAATTGACACCCAAATAACCGGGATGATAGTATAGCATTAGATGTCTTAATAAATATAATTGCTGGCTTGAATATTACTTGTCAAATAGTAATGACTCAATTGTGATCCGAACCGCTCGGGGCGCGTACAAGGAGGTCTTATAACTGAACTCAAACCTTTTTTTTTTTTTGTTTAATTCTGAATCTATTTCGTGTAAAACATGTTTGAGCTTTTATCTCGACAATAAATAACTTGGTATATAATAAATATCAGGTTATGTATAACATCTGCCTCCCGTCTCTGTTGGCCATGAATCACGGCGTTAAATAAAATAAAATTGTCGCGAGATAAAGATTTTAAGCTACTTTTTTAAATTAGTTTTTTTTTGTTTTAAATGTACAATCTAGTTTTATCTTAATGAATATTAAATTACAATCTAGTTTAATCTTATCAATGTGTTTGTAGAAATTAGTTAATATAAATAATATATATATATATATACATACATATTTTTATTATTAAATCTGAAAGAACTTCAAAATCATTTAAAGTTTGAATTAATGAAAAAATTCTCTTACTTCTAACATACTTGTTAATTTTTCTACTGACTTAAGTTTTTTAAATACACCATAATCTTAGTGACATGGTAAATATTTCGTTCGTTCTGGAAATAGAGACAAAAAATGTATTTTTTTTTAATTTCAAGAAGTTTGTTGTAAAATTCGCTTATAATAAAAATATTTTTTCTTATAATTCCCATAAACCTATCAATAAATTACAAAACAAAATGATTACTAGCACAAGTAAGTCCAGCAAGACGGACGAACTGTATCATTAATGGAACGGTTCCCATATCTAAAAAGAAGCAAGAAAATAAAAATATCTAATTAGTGCGTTTAGTGTCTATGATAAATATGCAATTTAAATAACAACCGCAAAAAAATGATGGCAATAATTTCGGAACAAAAAAAGACCGCCAAAGTCGAGCATTGAATATTAATATAAATGTGCTATAAAGCATCCTCCGATACGGGTCTTGTTGATATTATATTTTAATATATATTATACTAGTTTTTGCCAGCGTATTTTGTCGTTTTGGAGCGTATGAAGTTTTTAAACCAATATGTAACCGACCGTCAGCGACCTCTATAGTCTGTGTTGTGGGATTTTGTACGCGATACAACTTATGCCGTGATCCCGGGGGATCCACACGGAATACCGGGATGAATTACAGCCTGTGCCTTGTTTGATTCCTGTCAAATTTAATGAAAATTCGTTATATATATATCCTCACGAATTTTCGCATTTTAGTACAACAGTTTGAGTTGACAAAACAAAAGTTGAAGGTGTATTGGGACGATTGAAGATTGTAAGGGTCATTGTTTTTATGGATGGCAAATAAGACTAGGGCCAAATCGATTGAATTACTTACATATCTCACGTTTGATCTATCGTATAGTTATATGAGAAAATTTTGTGGGAACTAGTCTTAAGGACTTATGTCTGAATAAAAATTCTCGGCTGCTCCTTAAGAGCTAAAAGCATTATCTATTCAAGTAACTATGAAAGGTTCTATGTCAGAGTCACTGACAGCAAATATGTTGAATATTACGTCAATGAATTTCAGAAACATTAGTTACGGAAATTATAATATTATATATATATAATTACTTTATATATATATATATATATATATATATATAAAGTAATTATAACTTACCAACCTCATTATACGCGCAATAAATTATCTTTGATTTTATTTCAATGGTCTGAATCGTAAATAATAAAATTCACAAAACCCCGTAAACAACATCGCTGAATATAAATCACGAGTTTTGATATATCTAATGGCTTTTATATTTATTTCAATATTAAAATAAATACCTGTGTTAATATTATGGTTTATTTATTTTGTATATTAAAATTGTGTTAAATTTGCTTCATTATTATTCCTTTCTTCTTTATTTATATATTTTGAGAATGTTTTATGTTAACGTAACATATGTACAGCAATAATAGGAGGCTGTAAACATCGGGACCGCAATCGAGATGAGATCTCCGAGATAGGTATTGAAGATACTATCTTGAAAGCGAAAGCAAAAGTCTATCCTGAATTTTCCAGTCAGTATAAATCGAGGGTTATTTGAATATATCTTAAATCTGCTTGTGGGAAGAACAATACCACTAGGATCCACTTTTTGTACATTTTTGGTATCATTGTTTTATGATTGAAACCGAACATAAATAAATCCAATCGACGTGTTACCTTCTGTTGTTTAAATTATATATATATATATATATACATAATATATTTAAATTTATCTCCATATAAATTTATAATCAATTATATAATCTATATTATTATATTTGTAATATTTATAGTCTGTATCAGATCTAACATTCTCAAACACTAAAATAGCGTTCAAATATCAGGTCATTCTCCCAGAGCTATAATAAATGTTAATTAATATGACACGCAATTTTAGTCTCTGTCCGGTTGTCATAAGAGCGATTATCGCCGATACTTTTTTTAACAGCAACTGCCAATTTTTTCGCATGTAAGTGTTTCACGTGTTTTTTTTATGTATCACTATCATGAATGGAATTTGTACCGGGTTCGTATAAAGTTACATGGCAGGGTAAATAATGATATTATTTAACCTATTTAGAATTTTATGAAATTCAAATGATACTGCAATGTAATTTTTATACGTATGTTTGTTGCCTCATTACTTTGAAACTATTGAAAAAAAAAACTATTTGCGAATATTTTTTGCTTATTCATTAATTTTAATGTAAGAGTCTCTAAGAGTTTCAACGTATTATTTACTTATAGAGTTATTATAAATGATATATCTGTACATTGTCGTGTCGTCCCCGTGGTCGTGTCGTCCCATTATCGTGTAGTATTCACACCGACCTGTAACATTTAATGAGGTTCAAAGAAAGTTCCGGATCTTGTTACATCAATAACCTGTTTAAATTCACTTGAATTTTTAATTTAACACAGTTTATTTTTTTTATGTAGGATTTTATTTAAAAAAAAAATGTGTAAGACCTCTTTATTAATTACCACAGGTCACTAATAAGTCACAGATAATTTATTTTAGTAGTTTGTATTAATAACTATAATCGCTTAAATGCAATTAGCGATCTATGATTTTTTATATATATATAATTTTATATATGTATTTTAGACTAATCTAGTCTAATCTAAGCTATTTTAATTTATTAAAGTTAAAATATATACATTTTTTTTATCAATTATAAATAATTATAATTAACAAGATAATTTCAATATAATTTTATTTTAAAATCTTCATTAATAAATTTTGCTGTCAAAATGACATGTCGAAAAAACACATCATATATCGCTCTAGAACCATTCTTCCCGAAACAAAGTCGTTTTAATCTTATTTCTAAACCATGAAGAATGTCAAGTGTGGTCGTAAAATGTCTATGGATTCCAACAACACGAAGTGCGCAATCGCTTATGCGAAATTGAAGCTTTGATCTACAATGTCAACGTAGTACTATATATAGTAAAGCGATTTAAATCTTGTATAGAAACAATAAATCGTACGGAAACTCTGAGAGTGATGGCAACACTTTAATATAGCAATTTACACCTGTTAAGACAGTCCCCTCTTCAAGATTATTATGTCAGAATCCTGTTTTAGGTCTGAGAAAGTAATATTGGTGTAATTTATTTCAGCACAGATTGGATCAGTAATTGACGATCTTCTAAGTATTTGATGCGAGTGTATCCGTGCTTAAAACGCATCGGTATGTTGCCTCGATGTTTACACTGAATTAAAAAATAGCAGACACATATAAATTTAATTACACATGGCATCATGTTTTTTTTTATAATTAACGTATATTTCATCATAATTAAATAGACATAAAGCTTAACTTGAAACAATATATATCTCAAAGTTCCAATGCGTGTTATATTTTTTAAAAACATCTAAAATTCAGGCCACAATAAATATCCGTATAATGGCAACACTGATGTCACAAATCGTCTGACGTCTGTCATTGTGACACATTATTAATCTTTTAGGATCACATCTGAAACGAAAGACCATAAGATAGATCAAGGAAGCTTTGAACGTGTTTATTACAACTACAAATATAGAAGTGACACTACAGACGTATATTGAGATAAATTTTATAGAGATATTTTCGAATGGAAATAAAATTCACTCTTGCTATGTTATTTAAATTATTAATTTAGATATGTTTACTAATTCTAAATTGTCATTTTATTCACGGATTAAAAAAAATATTCAGAACTACTTTTTTTGTGTGGCAACACTTTAAAGAAATCTCGAAAAACTTGTGGATTTAAATTGGAAAAAAAAAAAAAAAATCTTAAAATAACAACCATTAATATTGACATAATACTCTGAGTTATGTGTTCCGAGTATCAGGATTTGTAATTATCGATCGGTTTCGGAATTAATGCTTTAAAAAATGCAACCGAAAAGTGCATGACGTCATGGAGCCCAAATATAAAGCGAGCAATATTGATAGCGCATACAAAGATTAACAATGAAGAGTGTCGTTATTTACTATATAGAATATTCTAGAATCTAGATTATTATTAACTAACAATAACTATAATATTAAGTATATATATATATATATATATATATACCTACATCAAAGTAATGGACTACTTCGCTTGCATCTCTGTTTCATTCATTCCACTTAAAATTTAAATGTCCAAAACAAGAGTCAATAGCAGACTAGCGTGTACCAACATCTAGTTCCTATACCTACTACCAGCATAAAAATCAACAATGTATTCAATGAGCGAGTTAATACAGAACACAAACAGTTAAAACTAAATACACAAATTAATTGAATTAATAAATTATGTGTATTAATTCAATTAATGTTATATAAAATCATTTATTTTGCGTGTCTCTGTTGCCCCAGATAATAATTGTTATTAGAATTAATTAAGTGGTCGTTCGGGTCACGTATCACAATGTTGTCTATATTTGAAAGTAATTTATAATTATTTATTATAATAATTGTTGTATCATGAATTTGTGATAAGGGATACGTTTAGTTATATTGGGTCAGTCATCGATGTTTTAATATCTGTATGGAAAAATGATATATCACAACTCCTATGGTAGTGATGTAAGTATTAATTTATTTCGGAATTTATATAGCTGGGAAACTAAGAAAAGAATTAACGTAACCTTGTAGCTAAATAAAGACTACAAACACTTCGCACAAACTAAACAAAAATAAACATGTCAGTAGTGAAATCGATTTACTGATATTTATTGTGGAATTTAAAATGAAAATTTTGAAACTTTAACTTAGTGTGTTATTTTTATTTAATTTTCGATGATACTTTCTTTGGATACCGTTATTGTGAACGTCTGTAACTGGATTGATATATCAATTTTTATTAATAATTACAAAATAGTTTTTAAATATTACTTTAATAATTATAAGAGAAATGTTTTAATGTATACTTAGACAAAAAAAAATCCGACTAGAAACTTTCTCGGGATATACAAATTGTGCGTACTCAGTTTAGGAGATAACCAGAAGCGTATAAACACACATCTTAAATGTTAGCACGATATATTTTGTAAAGGTACATAGTCACTTTCTTTTCGGCACTACGAGTCAGCGAACAAACACAGTAAAACATATCTATAAATTTATTCCGTCTGTATAATAAGTTACCTAAATATAGAAATGAATTCTTTCTATGTATTACAGAATTCCTTATTGATGAATCTTTGGCTTCCATAATTACATATCTCCTATGTTAGGTAGATAGAAATAAAACGATTAAATTACGGGCAAAACCTAGTTATCTTATGATCTGTAACAGCACAACATTTTTGCCGCTAATTGTATACAAATATCTTTGATGGATATCATTTATCATTGCATGATATGAGTGATGACTATCATATCATTAATATGATGCTTGCGTCTGTCATCGTGTTTTACTAAAGGAATGTTAAATGCACTCTTTCTTTATAAAACGATGTTTTGAATAAGATTTTTGTTAACGAAGTCATATTTATTCGTTTTACGGATCACTCCATTAGTATGAGAAAACAAATTAACAAATTAAATTTACATATGTATTTAGATCAAAATATAACTATGAGATTCCATCGTAAATTGCAAAAAGAAAAGTTCAGACGTAAATATAGAAATAAAATTAAAGAACTAGCTTTGAATTTAATTAATACAATAGATTATTTCCTATGATTTTCTGTTACTTCTATAGTTAAGATTTAATTGTGTCAACACTGCTATAACATGTTATAATCCACATATGAATGTTTTAAGCCGATCGCATCGTTGGGCGCGGCTCCAAGCGGCATTTGATCGTGTAATGACTTACCAATAAACTCTTTGAAATATCAGTCGCATTACGCTAATTGGTCTCGTCTTGTGTACCGTTGAATTTTTCATGATATCAGTCTCGATTAAAACTATTCTATAAAGTATAAACAATATTTATAAGTTATAACTTCAATGGACTCTCTTTTTATCAAACGCATCAATACATTTATGAGCCGTGTTAAATCTGTCCGCCATTTTGATTTGTGATAACAAAATGTAATGGAAATAATTTTGACAATTTTTTTTTCGTTTAAATACATTAAAACTAAAAGCGTTTATTAAATATGGCGTGTCTGAGTTTTATTCTTTGTATCTTATTAGCACAGGTGCCCGGATCATGAGTAAACTGGTCGGAAACTGTCCCGAGGTACTTACCGAATACGACTGGCTTGCAAAAAGTATAATATAATTAATTTTTAACATTATATTTATTAAAGAATCCATATTATATATGAAAATAAAACTTAAAAAATACTCATCTTATAAACATTTTAAATAGTCCGATAAGGCTCAATAAAATCAGTACTGTTAAATGTCAATTTCTTTGTAATTATCGAGGAAATAAAATATATTTGATGTTGTACTGAATTTTTTATTATCCTAATAGCTTGCTTTTCGTTATGTTCTTAATGTCTTAGTACACGTTTGTTTATAGTATTGTTGGTATTTTCGATACGTTTAACGTTTGTGGTGTCGTAGCTATTTTAATGTAAAATCAAGACTTGCATTTAATATACGATCGTCCGTCAGCACACATAATACTGGTTCGTTACATTTGTAACGTATTGTCAAATGTAATTTTTATGATAACCCTGGCTTGATAAATTTTCAAGACTGTCGACTTAACGAAGTCAGTGTAGGTGGGTGAGGATCGCTGCTTGTTCTGGTGCTGTCAAATGAAGACTATTTGTTTATTATTTTCAACAGTAAATAAACCTTCATATAAAATACATCATATAAGCATAGTCATATAATATATGTTGTATATCTTCGATGAATTTCTTTTCTGGTTCTGGTCCTCGAAATAGGAAATATCCTAGTATCAGGAGAAGTATAAACAAACGAACAGTACTATCTTAATTGAAATATACGTATTATTTGGAATGACGACACTCCGAGTGAAATCTTCGTCGATCAGATCATCCTGGTTTTGATGGTTTGATCTCCGCAACACTTGATACTTCTACATTTTTAATGACAATGATTATAATCATTTCGTGGTGCCCATGTATTTATGGTGTGGCCGTAGTGTCACCGCAGCCATTATGACCAGAGGGTTACCAATATCGCGTTACAGCCGTGAGAAGACGCTGATAAGATGAATTTTTAAATATCACTCCATCGATTTTATTGTTGTCTTGAATAATTGTTGACATAATTTTTGTATGTTTAATTTGATTACGAATGACATGTATTTTAACCTGCAGTCCGTTTATGTTGCCGTCGGCTCCATCGATTGTAGACACGGCTTTATTTTTTTTTTTTTCAACGGTCCATTAGTTACGTGAGATATGTGGATCCAAGGCCGATTTCACGCTGAAAGCATCGAGCCACACAGCCATATATTATTTCCTTTGATATATGTAAATGAATATAAATTTTATATGAAAATAATAATTCTATATTCATTGCTAATTAAAGCAAATCTATTAGTTTTATAACATAAATGTTACAAAATATATAATCTTAGTCTGATGTTCCTAATTTATTTTTAACGACGGTAATGATTAGCTAAATGATTGGATGTAAATACATTATGAAAAATTCTTCGACACAGCTGGAATCGAACCTGTTACTACCGGTATGCGTTGAAGTATCTTTGCTAATCAAACTATCGCGACTGATTTCTAAACACGAATACTGTAGAGGATAAAATTAATGATTATAAAACATTTTTGTGATTTTCTCTAACACATTATCGTTTATATTTATTAATAATAATTTTAGAATACCCTCGTTTCATACTTCTTTATTATAATCTTAATTCTAACGCCTCTAACGCGGCGGCTGTATTAAATTAACTCCTAAAAAAAACCCAATTCATGTCCAAATGGAAGCCGCATGTTGACGTTTGACAATCGTAATGAATATATTTTAATGTCATATGATATCTGTTTGTAATAATTGTCTGTGTGTGCGCGAGATGTTGTGTATGTGTGTGTTTAAGATCATACAATATGCTATACCTAAGCTGTCTTTAGACATATTTTTTCACTTGTGCTATTGATTTTTTTTATGTTTGTGTGCGCTCTGTTGTTACTCACACACACATGTACATAACTGTCAAATTTAATGACCGCTAGTTACATTGTGATCTGAATTTCTCACGTAGAAGTACATATTTTTTATTCATTAAACATGAAATGTAGACTTTGTTATGGCTAACAGACGTTATACATAAGTAATTAATATAGTACAAGTGTATTTAAATAGCTGTTGTATAAATAATATAAACATATTTACGCTTTATTAATTTAATAAAAATTTATTTGAATCATTCACAATTTTTTTGTTAAATAACTATAAAAAATTTAATGTAAATAATAATTTCCTTTAACATTAATTAATAAAGATATTAAAATTACTTAACGTAATTATGTGGTTCCCAAAATTATATATATAATGTAAATGATTTAATTGATACAGAACATGCGGTTAAAGCATCGATAATTATCTTAAGTTTGACATAAAGAAAGTTTTTAAAATAAAACATAAAATTTTTGAGACGATCGAAATTAATTTAAGTTTCTGTAAAGAGCATCCGGATAGTACTCCGTAATAGCTCTGTGACGTCATTATACATAAAACTATATTAATGTCGCGTTTTGTGTGAATAAAAATTGTTCTTGATTCAGTTGGGTTAGTTATAGTGATTAAATTATGACAAACTAGTTTTTGCCAACAACATCGTTCCTGTGAGCTTCAGAATCGGAATCAGAGAGACATGTATAGTGTTTTAAAGCTATAGATATTTTTAACCAACGGTGAAATATTTTAGTTTTAATAGACAAATCTGTGTCATGTGACTTAATCACAATACAGCTCTCATGGAGCGGTCCCTCGGGAACTGCACGGAATGCCGGGATAAATTATTTAACTTACGTTTCAGCGTAACGTAGTTTATAATTTGTATACAAAATCCTTAGTTTTTTCGTGGAAGCGCAACAATTATCCATAGACATTTTTCGCATTAAAATATTAGTAGTAAACGTACTTGAAATAAATCAAATGTAAATTGCAAAGGTAAAAACTTAAAAAAAGTGTATCCGAAATATATTAGTTTCATTTAAATGAATAAAACTCGCGAAAGTCTTAGATCTCATTAAAAAAAGAAAATTACGTAATATTCAACGTATTTCATATTGAATTATATGAAATAAAATTTCCGAATTAATCAATTAAAGTTCTAAGTTGAGCTGCGTTGTTAGTTTTCGGTAAATCGGTAATCTTACAAAAAATTATATATCATGTTGGCTGTCATGAAAAAACGTATGTTTTGTTATACAATAATACCAACATGATGTTATTATTTTAAAACATTTACATAAACCAGGCACGAGTCGCCTTGACATGAAATTATTACAAACATCTCGTCGCAGACACATTTTCTTGAACATATTTAATTTGTTTATTATTTAAGGGCCACAGTTTAAACGCATTATGCCTTGATATAACCAGCTTATGGATGTGACGATTTAAATTAAAATTGTTGGTAGTTTCGGCTACATACCATACATTATATATATATATATATATATATATTCTGCCAAGTATATATATTTATATATTTCAGTAATGAGTCATGTAACAAGCGCTCAATAAAAAACGTTAGAAACCGAACCGGTTGAGAAAGGATTCACTTTAACATTACAAATTAATGGAAACTTAGTCATTAGAGAAATGTATAGCGCTCGTGGACTATATTTTATATTAATTAAGATGTTTTTATCAATATATATATATATATTATGTATGTGTGTTTGTTGTTTGTCGTTGGCTAGTACTTGTTCTGAATGTATAACATATATCGTATAGTTTTGTGTATTTTTTCTTAAAAATTCTACAATTCTTTATACCTTATATATTTTAAAATTTGAATTAAATTGAACAAAAAGTTTATGTTGCTTATTATAGCCTTACAAAAACTGTATAAGAATTTTCAAGTACTGCAATATTATGTTTTTACTTCATATGCAGTGCTAAATATGGCTGAGGGATAATTGTACGAGTGTATTTCACGGTTTTTCACGTAAATATTTTTAGATAACATTTTATTAAATCATAATTTATACAACAATAAACATCCTAACAGTAATATTTTGCTTATATGAAGTTTTTTGAGCACACTTCTAAAACTAATTTGATATCGTCGCGAATATAGTGGCGGGCGAAACTAGTATAATACTAATCACAAATATCTGTTTTATCAGTTCATCTTAATCGAAATATTAAATCTTATATCGACTTATAAATTTGTAGACCTAGCATTGATAACTGATAATGATTTATTAGAAAAATATTAGTTTCATCCAAAATGAATACTCGCGGAAATTTTATATAATAATATATCTCTTATATAATAATATATAATTAATCCAATTAAAATTAAAGAAGAGAACTGTTTTTTTAACTATACATATATATATGTATATATATATATATATATATATATATATATATATATATATATATATATATATATATATATATATATATACGTAAATTATACTATTTTATGATTACCTTCAGATCTACCCGTGTTAACGTCCCTGTAAACTAATAAAAATATCTCCTTTTCTTTTAAATGTAATCATTCTATGTAATAATGAAACTTTTTTATCGATTTTGGGAATTATAATAATAATTAGTAGGTAAATTCAGTGGTGGTGGCCTGAAGTAAAGGCCCGCCACTCATACGTGAGGGTGTGGGTTCGAAACCTGACCAGTACCAATGTGATGTCTTCCGAGTCATATGTACTTTCTAGAAGTATTTAGACACCACTGATGGAAGGTGATGGAAAACATCGTGAGGAAACCTGGTCTTATAATTTCAAATTATAAGATTGAAATCGCCAACCCGTCTTGAGCAAGCGTGGTGATTAATGCTCCAATCTTCTCCATGTGAGAAGAGGCCTTTGCTCAGCAGTCGGCTCCGATAGGCTGATGATGGTAATGATGAGATAAATTCAGCGTAATGAAGAAATGCTATGTATAGCTTTTCATGAGAATTTAACTAACGAATAGTCAAAACTACTAAGACTACTATATAAGGGGAAATTGAATGCTGATATTTTTTATATTATATTTACCACCACCACGTCATTGACACATGCTTCTGTCTTGAACATTCTCAAACGGCAATTATAGTAATGTCATTTCTATTCCAATAATTAATTTGGAATCATTAATTCTGGTTTAACGTCAACTGTGACCGGTTCAACAAATTTCACTAATTTCGGAAATTGTATGGTTTTGTTTACGGAAAATTATGCGTCTAACCAATACAGCACTAGTGTTAGTGAAAATAAATACTTGTCTTTATATAAATACTATGATAACGTCTCTTACGTAGGAATTAAGTCCATTTATTCCTAAAAATCCCTTACAAACCTTACAAACCAATAGTCATATTCTGGTTTCCATAGGAAAGTAAGTCTTTAAAAACAAACCGTCTCGTTAGTTACATAAAAAACTCAAACCCATTTAAGATTCTATCAGTCATCAAATTAGCTGTAAATTTATGCGTGGATTTAAAATTTATTTAAACATATTACATAGAAATGAGATTTATAACTGTCGTTAAGCTAAGAAACGTTTTTGAAAACATTATTTATATCTTTAAAATTCTAACCCGATAATCAGTTGGAGTGTCTTAAGTATTTTTATGACCAATTTTATCATTCATTTATATACTTTCAATGCTTTATTTGAGTATGTCTTATTAAACTGATTTATATACTAGTTGGTCGAAACGGAATATTTTTATAGAGCACCTTTCCAATGTATCAATTATAGCGGTCACTTCACTAGCTTTGTCGTAACCATCAAAATTGAATCTGTCCCAGCTCGTTATAGCTAACCACGTGGCCGGTGCGAAATCCAACAGAATTTGTGTTAACGATAGCTGTTATCAGTGACAATGTTATCAACTAGGTGGCAAATATAGCGACCTAGCAGCTTGGGTGGTCCCGGTTAAACAAATATATATCTTATGCTAAACAGTCACAGTCTAAAACGGCTTGATGGTGTGTTGCACTTTTTTAAAGCATTTACAATCTTCGACATATTTTTCTTATGTAGGTTAGTTTGGACTAAACGAGGAAATATTATTATGTAATATTACACAAAAAAAAATTAGGTAAAAAAAGAATTATGAGTTAAAATCATATAGACAGTGGAGGGTAGATGTAAAAATCGTAGTTGTTAAAATGTCTCTCGGTTACAATACTCTTAATATACAATAAAATGTTTCCCCCGAACCCTATTCTTAGGAATAAAACTATAATTTTGAGTGCGTTTTTCAAATATTAGATTATTAATTAACACTCTACATGTTAATTTTTTCCGATCGCGTCAAGGCACGTTGCTCCAAATACGTAAAACGGCGGTATTTCTGACATTTCACCAAAATCAACGTATTTTATGAGCATTTTTATTCTCTCTAGTTGTTTATTTTTTTCTCGTTTATTATTATGTTGACAATAATTTATAAACTCCCGTAATAATCTTGCACATCAACTTTAATAAGGTGGGTATTTCCTTCAAGTCTATATATAATTTTTGTCACGCACCCTGGAATCAATCAAGTATGACAGGTGACCCAGTTAGTGATCATTCATCTTGTTATCTCCAGTACATAATCTAAGATCCATTAGCCAACAGAGGTTTTCACATTTTTTTCATATATATTTTTTTTAAACTTCATTCACGACAGGTTGACATTAAATAAGTATTTTTAGTCCTTTTTAAGAAGAAACGGAACATCATTTTAGTGTAAATATTATTTTTGAACTGAAATGGCAGTTGAGGAGAGAGAACGTTTACAAAAATCGTATCGGTAATTCTAAGAGAACTCACGTCTCACTATGTAGATGTTATATATATAATATTCATGATAATTTAATGATAATGAAAACAGACATCTCGTGTGCCCGCGATCACGGTTGCTGAAAAGTAACCGAAACTTCGGGATTATGTAGTTTTTAAAATAATAAAAATCCGCGTAGTTTATCCGAAAAATATTAGTTTCATTTAAATGAAAACAACTTATTATAAAAATGCAATAAAACTTTCATCTAATCCACATCTGAGACGTAGACGTGATTTCTGTTGCTAAATTAATATATCTACAGATCACAGAACAAAACTAAAAGGTTTTTCAAGAAGTATTACAACGCCTTATACAAAAGATTTTCTTTTAAATATAAACGATCACATTTAAATAAATACGATGTCGAAATAAAGGGTACACATATAAAAATATATATCATCTTTATCTAAAAAAAGATATACTTACATCTATAAAAAATAAAATGAATGTCGAACTGTCCGTCAGTTGACCGTAACGATTACTGGGAAGAGATGTGACCGCGAAATTAAATGATGTCCCACAAAGTTATACTCGAATGTTTTAATTAAAATAATTAAGTTACTTTATTACTATATATTCATAATAAAATATTAAGAAAGTAAAATAAATCACGTAAGTTATTAAACAATTCCTTACTTATATTAATGTTTGGTTCAGATCGTGCGTGTAACTAAAGGTTATTGGTTAACTGGTATATGGAATTTAATCGTCTCGATGTTTTAAAATATTCGCATGTTTTACAACGATAGTGACTTTAGGCTTGTTTATCGATAATTTTATATATGAATGATAATATACGATTTCATATTAATATCTGTGTCAGAATGTATCTACACTGCAATCTATAGATAGCGTTTGTATTTTTTATTTATATGAACATGTATGACACATACTTATATCTTTTATGTGCTAACGAGTAATCCTCGTGATTTTGCATTATTTAGAACAGATTAATGGAAATGTTAATACAGATCTTCGTGTATAGAAATGTTGAGTACTGTGACGGGATTTGACATGGCTTTAGGTTTTTCCAATAATATTGTAACTTTGATCAATATGATAAATAAGTTCCAGAAAGCAAAAAAGGGGACGTGGTTTAAATTAAACTATTTTCTATAACAGAATAACCTATTTATCATCTAATAAACGTCCAATCAGTCACGATACGCAAACACACAGCCTGCTTTATATAATATAATTAATGAAAAATCTTAAATTAATATAGCAAACCTTATATTAATTGTGATTAAATTGCCAATACCTTTTTAATTACACTCAAAGATCACTTGACATCTCAATAAAGGGCCACGCACCACACGCTGAGATAGCAATTACTCTGTTAAAAGAAACTTTGCTTTATGGCGTATTACCATTGCTTTACCATATTTGGACTCCTTTAATAGCTTGTATCTCAATTAGAGAATATAATCCGAGTTATTATTCAATATATATATTTAATTTTATTTTATATACACAAGTGGTTGCTACGTATTGTTTGGGCAGTTGTTGGTGATGTCAGTATTTAAAATACCAACATATTGTGTTACAGATTGTATATCAAATTGTATTTAAAATGATTTGTCTGTTAATGTAAGACGATCAGACGACGAATTAATGAAGACGCTGCGATCACTGTGCACAGATTTAGAATAACTAACATTATACACGTAAATATTTCAGTTCAAAGTATCTAAGAGTTTTTCACTTGGAACGTTAATGGTGATGACTAATTTCTGTCCTAGATATCTCTTTATTATTCCTCATATAACAATTAACGCAAACAAAGCAAGTTGAATGCTAGTATCAAATAGGATTGTTATGACAAAGAATGTGTAAGTGAGGACTCAAATCCGTGTCCCATCCGGAATGTTTAGACGATGTATTGTGAGTATCCACAAACAGCAGTCATTCAGCTAACCAAACACTTCTCTGAGATTGTTACCGTCTCGTAAGCCGTAACCTAATAACATCCGACATCTCGGTGAATACAAGGGAATGTCAAATATAACTCAGATACGGTCGGGCCACGAGACAATTTAAATCATAAAAAATACATTACTCATACTAATTCAATTTGTGTCTCTATATATATATATATATATATATATATAGGTATAAAGTTTATACCAAATTTTGTTTGTCTATTTCGGATGCTTTATAAAACGGCTGGCCTGATATTCACGGGACTATGAACGGCAGATAGTCGAAATTATAAATATAAATTTTGTAAAAATAAATAATTAAAAAAATCTTTTTTTTTGCGCGGACTAAGTCTCGCGCAGACTCTCTAGTCGGTAAATATGCTTATACTATTGTCTTAATACTTAAAGATTTTTAGGACGAGACTCAAATAAAATACATGTAAATAAAATCTATTGATAAGATATATGTTCCAAATCTAATAAATATTCTTATTTTATACAGGACTGTTTTGTGCTGTTTCTAATAATAGACATAAGTAACCCGCTGTTCGTTAAACATATTTAATGGCCCCAACTTGTAAACTTCCTTTCGTCGTTACGGCTACATTGTTCAAACATTAATAAAACATAATTTCATTGAATTTAAAGAATGTTATCTTAACATTTCTATGAAAGGTGGGATGATAAAACATAACCCCCCTTTTCTGATACGCCGCAGTCGGGTTGACAGGTGTATTCGTAATGTTTGCTCTATGTAACATGAGGTGTTAAATTTTTCTGTTCGCCTTAAAATTCCGTAAGATAAATATGACTCTGATTTCGACTTTCATTTAGGTTAATAAAAATTCATATTGTCAAAATATTTTTTAAGTAAATATAATTTATTCTAATTTTAAATGTTTCAGAATCCAATGGAGATTGTAATGTTAGGAGATAAATAATATTGTATTATTCATTAACTGTAGTGTTTTAAAAAATATATATTTCTTATTACAAATTCGTTTCAAAAAACCGTTGCTGATAACGTACAACAAGTTTCTTATTCAATAAACTACGTTAATATCATAATTTGTGAATGATATACCATTAACTCTGCGTATTGAGTATGTCTACGTTAACTCGTGGTAAGCAAGGTTCTCACAACTATTTTAACAATAATTTTTAAATCAGTAGCATATTCTGTATTTCCATTTCTTCGTTTTTATGAATAAATCTTCGTTTAATGTATATTGTATTTAAATATAAAAGTTTTGCTATTCTTAGTGATTCAGTCGTTTTTTAAAGTCCGGAGGTCTTGTCTAATGAAGATTTTATGGATACAGCAGTTTGTTTCCATTGTCTCGATAATTTATTACAGAAAAATATATTATGTACTTAAAAAAATATTATATATTTTAATTATATTTTAGGTTCGTTTTCGTGACTTAATTACGTTAAAATTTATTTTTGCTTGTTAATTCTATACATAATGTTGATATCAATACGAAACGTCATGATATTATTCGTATTTATTTGACTAAACATTTTGAATGTTGGTTGAATTAATCAAATACAGAAGAACTATAGAATAGATCGATGAAATTCTCATTTTTAAGTAAACTATGAAGTTATTAAAGCTAGTATTAATATATTTATTATATATTTTTTTTATAATACTACTACAATGGAAACGCGCAATGTTCTCATCCCAACATGTCACCGGTAAGTAAGACGTCTCAGAACTTTTTGCTCTCGTACCGCATTGTGGGTATCTTAACAGTTGTGTTGTAGACTGTAGAGAATAAACTACTGTCTGGATTTATGAATGCGAAGCTAGCAGACATGCTCTGGATATGCTCGGAAATTATCATACCATTAATAGATATGTTTCAAAGTAGGTATTTCAGATTAATATTGTATCTTTTAAATCCGTAATTTACTATTAATGTTTTATGTATATAGTTATGGAATAACTATGAATATAACTGGAGATTTTTAAACTTTTACGAAACCGTTTGTGATTGTTCAAATCTTGTACGTTAAGTAACTCGTTAAAAATAATTGACTATAACATTCTTACGTCATGTTATTATACGGTTAAACTCATTACGTCAAACCAAAACAAAATGGCCGATTGCGTTTTAACAAACACCGCTAATTGTGCGTTTAAGAATTAGATTGATTAAGTATTTAAGATGTCGAAATGAAAATATCATATGTAATGATTGAAGAGTCAATTATTAAAATATTAAAGCCATACAATGTTATGTACCTACAATAATTTTTTTTGTCTATAACAAAACTTAATAAGAATCATTGATGTATTTATAAAAAAAAGTTTTTATATTTATTAAAAATTTCATCGAACAGATAAAGAAATCGAAGTGTCAAAAATTAAATGTCAGTGAAGTGACAGATTAAAAAGAATATATATAATTATTGAATCGTAATTTTATTTTGTTCATTATAAAGGTTTTAATTAGCTTCTTAGCGTCAAGGCTGGAGTGAAACGAAAATATACTAACCTTAAAAATAATAATAAAAAAAAAATCAGCTAACATTTGATCGACTTTAATCTTCAGCGACGTCCTTCGAAGGTAAATATTTAGGTGTCGGCACATGTGACAGGAGGTCAACGAACGTTAGAATAAACCGAATACAATATCGGCTTCGTAACAATCAATACGACGCCAGGTGAAAACGGAATAATATTGATTTTAGTCTTCGTTTGAGAAAAATCCTCATTGGCATGCCGGTTAAAAACAGATTATAAATAATTTTTATATAAAGAATCCGTTAAAGTCGTTAAATTTATCAGATTATAAGTAAAAATTTACGCTTATTGTATTACGTTCTGTATTATCTAGTATTTTAACTACGATAAAATTTACAAAATATATTAGGAAAGGATGTGTATACACAGATATTAACATAAAATTTTAATTAAAATTAAAACTCCTACAGAGAAACAGCACAAGGACAGTAAGAAAAATAACAAAAAAATGACTATTATAATAATTGTAATTTAATAGGCCTTTGATATAATTTGTTTATAAAAAGTATAAGTTAATGAATCATTTACGATGTTAATTAAAACCCCATACAAATATGTAATCACATTGATTTATGGCATCTAGTTTGATAGTTTATAGTTAGAGCGCACGCGATGTATAATCTGTGCACTTCATTGAATTAAAAAAATGGCGGCCTCATGTCACTTGTAAAGGAATCGTCTAGAAAATTTCAATTTTTCATTATTAACCTGTACCATTATAGTTGGTATCATCGTGAGTAGATATTTAAAATGAAACTAATTATGTTTTTTTATGTTATACCGAGCTGATTCATTGTTATATTTTTTACATTTTGTCGAAATTTCGATAACTTTACAGCTAAAATCATTGACGAGACGAAAGTGTCTATCAGACAGACATGTGAAACATCTGTGTCGTTATTATATGGTTATAAGAACTAGTTATGTTTTTTTTAATAAATGTTAATTTTCCGATGACAGTTAAATTGAAACAATCCACCTGGTTTGTAGTTATGGTTCCAGGAAGACTAAGTGTTTATCAAATGTTAACACAACTATAAATAAGATGGTCCTAAATTAAACGAGTTCATTGAACCCGCAGCGATTGTTGCATGATTAGTGTAATGTTTATTGTTAATTTGATTGATTTTAAACAGAATGCCCGTCTGTTAAAGAATGAAAAAATTTTTTTTTTTTCTTAAAAAATTTAGTTACTATAGATATGTAATCATGATTTTTTATTATATGTACTCTATATACAAATATATAAAAAATAAATCTGTTTTTATAATATACCCAATATATAAAGTAAGATTTAAGTACCATGAATGTAGTAACCAATGATATTTTTAAATATATACGTACATAGTAATTAATGTTCACATATATAATGCATAACTTTTTGTACATGAATCTATATATAGAATTATTTTAAAAATTATTATATATAAACATTTCAAAATAAAACAGCCGCTCAGCTTCTCAATAAGGATTTAAAAGAAACTTTTGATTCCGATAAGAAAATGTTAATGTACAAGTGAATTTTCTATTAATTCGCAATTATAAAAGCCTTTTAGTATACAAATGTATTATTTCAAGTAAAATTTTTATCAAATATATCATGCAGCCAGAGTCAGGGCGAGTTCTAAGCGTTTTTATATCCCCGTAGCCATTTATCAGTTATCGGTTTTTAGCAATAAAATAGTAATGGGATGCTCCTGATAAATAGTCTCTGAGTCGATCTTATTCGGGAGTCGTAAAAAATTTATGCCCCCGTCAGTTAAGGGCCGCTAACAAAAGTGCCGGCTGATAGCTCTGGTTTTTTTATATATTTATTTTTTTAATTAAAAAACAAAAGGTTTTATATTAGGTTAAATGTTTATTAAAAAGGTTTTATATGAAGTTACTAAAAAAAAACACTTGTATTCTCATATAATTTTTGCGAAAATTTGAAAAAAGAATGTCTTTATTTGTTAAATTTATTATTAATATGTACCGTTACTACCATTACGTTTGTGCATACATTTCCTTGCTTCCAACACACGTGTGTTGTAGGTTTTCTATTACCAAGTGAATTTCACGTAACATCCGTAGTAAGGACTTACAATTTCTGTTTGATAATGAAGTAATGATTATCGTTTAGTAATAAAATTATTCGGTGCTATCATCGACTCCGATTTATGTGAGGTTGATTGACTTTTAACGATCCCCGATGTTTCATAGCCGCTTAAATGTTTGTCACTCGGGCCTTTAGACATTTAATTGGCGAATTATCTTAACTTAAGTCGTAATTTACTAATTTTATGTCCGTGTATTTATCCTGACGATGCGCTTTGATCGGCACGCTTAGTACAAGTCTGTGATCACTGTACATACGAACCGTCTCTCGTTTCTGATGCAGTAACATACGTTAATACTATAATATGAATATACTTGCGAATGAAAATCTATTAACGGTCCGTATTTAGTGTGACGACGCAGACTAATGGTAAGACGAAAGTTGGAGAAAATATCAGTCCTGAGTTGTAGTAGTGTGGTAGAGGACATGGGATTCTATATTTTTGACGTGTTATTTACAAATTTTCTAATATAAAAGTATTTATTTGTATGATTTATTTTCTAAAAGATAGATAAGTTTATTTAAATGTGTAGAATGCGTAAAAATCAGCTAATAATTATTTATAACATTATAAAAATGAAGATGGCGATTTTTTCAGTTGGTTTATTTAAATAATTCCAGCAGCTGTTGTTAGCTTTACTGTGTACATTATAAAATAATTCTCTTATTATTATTTATATTTGTTTTTATATAAATTAAATAAAAATATACGTTTGTATGTAGGGTAATCAGATCTAAGAATTTCGCGAGTATTGGTTTAAATGAAACTTATATTTTCGGATTTATCACAATGGACAAATATTATGAATGAGGTAGAAATTTTGTTTGAACCGATTTTATTTATTCAACCGAAAATTGTATCTGAAAGTAATTTCAATTTAATTCAAACCACAAAGATTTCCGTTTATACCATATATATAGCCTAATGTCGTTTGTTAATATATATATATATATATATATATATATATATATATATATATATATATATAACTAAGTGTTTTCCTAGAAAATATTTGACTACTTCGTTATAACTTACAATATTTGATTAATTTGTACGCCCAAATACGGAACACACGGAAGCTATTAGGGATTTAAGGTTTTGTAATGATGATAAGGGAATCCTAATTCCTCTCGGGCTTCCGCTATCACAACCATAAACAAGCCACGCGTCTGCCTCAACTCTCACCAAACAAACACATGTTATCAAGCAAGCTGACATTTATAAACAAAACTTACTGTGGAAGTCAAAAATGTACTTTTATTGTCTATCATAATATGATTTCAATTGAAATAATGGTCATGAACAAAGATGTTTATTTGACTTTTTATTATAATAAATAAAGAAGCTCATTTGATTACATTTTAGTCCTAAAATAAAATATTCAAATCACAGCACTGTTTAAGTTAATCGTGATAAAAAAAAGTAAGTAGCAACAGAGGCCCCTTAAATAAATCATGAACGAAATTTACAAATCGATTTTAAATTATAACTCCCGGCGGTATCGATATGCGCATAATAAATGAGAATTTACATAATAAAAATGATTAGTATCGATGTTTGAACAAACTAAATGTATAATTTGGTTTTATTTTTTTCTTCAACATATCGGTAATGAGTATAACAAAAAATTCAAATACCAATAAGATTGTCGAAGATTTTGGCGGGAAATTAAACGGGAAGAATGTGTCAAACCATTTGACACCAGCATGGAGGTTTCATATGATTTTTTTTTAAATATATTTTCATATATACAAAGAATGTACAGACATTAATTCCAGTATGGCTCTATCGAATCCCACATAGCGAGTAAATCACACCAAAGGACATGATCCAAACGGAGTATCCCTGAATTCCTGCTCGTAAATTGGGTCGATATAAATCTGTATTTATTCATATAATTATAAAAACCCACGTTCCACTGGGTGGCCGTTACATATTTCACTCATACTGTTATGTTTGTTTAAATAATGTAACATTAATGAATAACTTCAGTGTCGTGTTAGCGTTGTGCAACCGCCATTAACGTTTATACGGAGGATACAATATGAGGATTACTATTTTATAATTAAACTTAATAAAAGGCGAGGTAGAACAAATAACTATTTTATGTATAAAGTTAAATTTTTTGATAGATACATTTTTATTTATTATATTATTTACCTTTGTTTTTCTGGATTTCTTTCACTTGTATATAAGAGTAAGAGTGTAACAAACAGACAAATTGATTTTCGCATCAACGATATTACAAGGTAGTATTTTAATTGAGTAATAATCATTAAATAATGAGAGAGTCTTGTCCGATTTACAAATAAACACTATTATTTGTATTAGGTACAATTTATTGTTTTTAGATTGAAGCTGCTATATAAAGAAATATTAAGCGATAGTACAATAATTTCAAAGGCTGTGTATTAAAATTGAAGCCAAATAAGATTATTAAGCCTAGTACACATCATCACGCTCATACGAAGCTGTTCCCGTCATTCATTGTACACCTACGTTTATACTATAAAATGACTAGATTAAGAATATAAAACTTTTATACCGTACGTAGTTATTCGAACCTGTGGTAAACATTGAGACTATAACCTTAATTTAAAAATATCTAAATTTTAATATTCTCAAATAAATATTGATGAGTATTCCAAAGTTAATTTGCCTCGTCTTTTGTTATCACCAAATTAACTGTATCTTTGTACCTACACATCATTATTAATCTTATAACTTTAGCTTTTATTGAATTAGACTTATTTAATCATAACGTATTTAATCTTCCTCTGGTTAGCTAAAAATATATATGGAGTTTTATAAAATTTGTAATAAATTTCGTCGTTTATATAGTAATAAATGTTGTATGTCGGGAGTATGTAATTTTGAAAATAATAAAATACGCGTTGTATTCCGAAAAATATCAGTATCATTAAAATGAATACTCTCGAAGTCTGAGATCTCGTTAAATAAATGTTGTTACTTATAATATTATTTATGTTAAATAAATATAAGCTCGGGTCAGCGCTGTTCCTTCGAGGATCGTATCATAGTTCGAGTGACCACAGATCGGAAAATACTTTGGATATTTAACGTAACTTATAAAATATCGTAAATTATCTGTAACGGTATTCAGCATTGAATGCGTTCCGTTATTTTAAATATTTCTAATGCTTTCGTTTTAAATTAATTTCAAGTTCTTTGTCTGTACATACATATATCATTCTGAATTATTTCATTAATATTATTATGTTTATTGTTATAGAACTGGTTGAGGCTTTAATTTGTTTTTTTTTTTTGTTAAACGTCACTATTCCAGTGATTTCCATTCGTTACCACTGCTATGTTTAGTTTACGCACATTGACTGAGCTAAATAATGTAGGAAAGTTATTCCTTAATAAAAAGTTTTCTTAATAAGAATTTTATTATCTACTCTTAGTGACCGATAGTGTCAATGGTTTGCACTGAAAAACTAACTTGTTCGAAATTTAAAACACGCAGTTTACACTCGCAAAGCTAATATTATAAAACAAACATGTTTCAATGAAATTATTAAATTAGTATGTTCTGTACGAAATGAGACGGCCAGAGACAAAACCAGGCGGCTAAGTAGAGGTGATTCGAGAAGACTCTGTAATAATCTGAGGGCATTCCGCATAAGTAATTTTTGGTAATCGTGAATAAAATTACACGGCTCGTGCATTTTGTTTGATGTTGCATCCATTTGGCTCACGTGTCTGATGTCTTCATCTCGGGTAATCACCGACCCACGTATCAACAGTTATCACCGCTCGAGGCGGCTCTTGTTTGGAACCAAAATTCACTTGTTATTTCGTATTTCTTTCTTTTTCTAATTCAGTTCTCGCTGTTTTTGTTTCTTCTTTCTGCTCTCTTGTTGTATTATCGCAATCATCTCGTGCGTTCAAAAATCTGTTTAATATTACATTGCGATTATATAAGTTACGTACAAAAGATATTTTATTTAGTTTTTCTACATTCTTTTGCTTGATATTTATTGTTAAATTTAATAGTTGTGGCTTCAATCCTCTTGTGAGTAAATTTTTACGTTGTCAATACTTTATATGTTGCTACGAACATATCACTTGTGTTTTTACCCGGTCGTAAATTTCATTAGCAGAGTGATCAAGTTGCTTTAATACGTAGTTGAACGGGACAGTTTCAATTACTTCTCAATAGTAAATATTTTGAATACCAACTAATGTACGCATTATAAATATTAATTACGTACGTATATAAAATGTTATCAACGTATTTTGTTTTTTTGCTTTATTTGAATAGAAATCTTAACGTAAAAGTTAGTTTCTGAAACATAAAAACTAACAGTTGGTAGGTTCGTCATAATAAATTTGTTTAAGTCACGATCGTCTCGAAGTAGATAAACGTTGAAACTACGTCGTTTCATGCAAACGTGTACTAAGGATAAACGTTATTTATTCTTAGTTACGATGTCGTCTGAAAAATATTATATTTTGTTAGTAAAAATCGCTTTATTTATATTTCTGAACTTATTACAATAATGTCATAATATTTGTATGACCTTAAATTAGAATTTGGAGCAGAGATGTACCACATACTGTCCCTTGAAAAATCTAAACAACGAATCATTCCATACGATTCTAAACCCTATGATGTAGGAGCAGAGTTTAAATTCATGTTATAAATATAGCAAAGGCGAACCGCTTGCTAAGTTACTGACATATTGCTTGCCCTTTGACAGCAATTAACATCACTCCTACCGTGACACGGAGACAATTTCGCTTTACATTACATTGACAGCAATCGACGGACGTTAAAATATTTATAAACGTGCAAACTTTCTAAACACGCAATGTACATTGGGCAGTTTAAATGTATAGCTGTTTGATTATTGACGAATAGTTTGGTATCGGCGATGTTGGCAAATAAGCTTTGAGATTATTGTGGGATGTTTTACGTTATTATTAAATATTTTATCATGCTAATAAAGCGTTCATTCTCGTTTTGTTACAACGGGGTCAGAGTTCAAAGGTACGATTACGTCTGAAGCCCGAAATTGTTGAGTAGCAGAAATTTTGGCAGTGCAACAACCCCTTTTAATGAGACCCTTTGTATTTATGTAACACATATTTATACAGGGTGAGAGAAATAAAAACTATTATAATGCAAATATCTCTTAAAGGAATGTTCCTGTTATTGTATTAATCTAACTTTAAAGTAATGGTTAAAACTTAAAAACCAACTAATATATAACTGGAACTATTTGTGAGTTATGTTTTGTGTGAACACTCTGTATAAACAGTGAACGAGTCAATACTGATAAAATATTCAATTACACGGTCAAGAACTTTCACAGTGTCTCATATAATTGCCGCCATTTTGATGTAAGAGTTGTGTCACAGGGATATAAATATGTCATGACACAAATATCGGTTTAGTAAATATTTGACGCAATAGTAATTTAAATAAATATAAATTGATTACGTTAGTTTCGTTGTGATATTTTATTTATCCTTTTTTTTTTCTTTTGTATTCCAAACAATTTCTTTTGAACTGAAGTTATGTATCTGGCATAAATACACAAAAGTTTTGCTAAATATATATAATTATATTTTAAATAAATATCTGTAATTCAATACAATGAAAAAAATCTAGAATACATCCTAGAACTAGATTTTAGTTGTCAGATAAGCTTTCCCTTGGTTAGATGACATAGGCTGTTCTAAAGTAACGCTAGCCTTCATTCAGTATTGGATTACCTGTCCACATTGACGAGAGACAGCGGATTGACTGGTTCATATTAAAAATATATAACAAATTTTCTTTATATTTTGATTTCTGTCAAAGAAGTTTTTCCAAAAGCTAAATTCAGATTACTATCATTTGAATGTCTACGGAAGTTCATAAAAGGTATCTTAAATAAAAATCCAGTAGACTCACTACAAGTCTTTGTTCATTGGAACATTATAATAATTTAGGTTATTGAATGAGCAACGCGAAACGCTGCGTATGTAGTGTGTATACGAAAAGTTATGGTAAAATTTCTGAAGTAGTTAAATATATGGAGCAGTTTTGTAAACCGCTCTCCCCCTCAATACACGCCGCACCTCTGTAACACAAAACGATGTGCGTCCCATCAAAGTTTGCTTTCTTTTCCCTTTTCTTGTTTCTTAAAACACATCGCTGTAAGAAACCTCACGACTGAACCTATTCGACTTTTTATTAACATTATTTGACGATACCATAAAACATTATTCCTTTATTTTGAATATACATATATATGTATATATATATATATATATATATATATATAATTTGTTGACCGACTTTTTTTATTTCGTTTACATGGCTAACATACAGAATTTAAAGGAAAAATATTCTTAGTACGAATCAAAGTATACTGAAATAGAATTTTGGAACATTTCGTTTGTCCATTAATAACCGTATCTTAGGTCTTACTCCATGTTTCTATCGTCACACTAAATACTGTGCGTTTATAGTTCTTTATAGATAAATGTTCATAATGGAAATGCTCCGTACATACGGACGAAACCTAACGTGTGAAACTTTTAGTAATGGTATCTATATATTAGCGTTTTCGAGCCTCGTCGAGAACGTTTATACTATTCGTATTAAGTTCGCAAAAGACACTCATAAAGAGATATTTAAAAGAAGTTATTCGCTCTCGCTTATATACACGAAGTCATTTTAATAAGTACTACCTATATTTAAAATAACAAATGCTTACTTCTATACATGATTGCGCCATAAAATTACCATGAATACACAATATCACAATAGTTTCTTCCTTGGCTCCCGTAACGTCCCACGAGACCCCGACAAGCGAAGTGCGTGTCAGGAACGCCCCTTATTAATGCAATAACCGAAGGAAATGTTAGAGAAACTTTTATATTATAAGATATTTTATGCGGAATGTTTGACGATTAATTGAAAAAAGGTCTTCTTAATAGTTAAGCTTACTTTAAACTAACACATTGATTCTCGATAACCGCCTCCAAGTCCATTGTCCAAGGACTGTTCCTAGCATTATATATATATATGACAAAAATGTACATTTAACGATGCCTCTATATATTTATTTAAACACAATGCGATTATATTATCTAATATTTACGTAAAACTGCTAATCTAATACGCATCAATAAAATGCCAAAATCATGCGTCGGAAACGCATTGCGTCAGAACGGGTTCAATGACCGCTTATCAGTTGCAGTTTAATGTGTTCTTTATTAAATTACTATCTATAAAGAAACTGATTTTTTTTTGTAAATAATTGATATATTTTAAAGGGACCATTAAAATGAATGGCGGGTCACGCTGTTATCACAACCTTTGGCGTGTTATCGTCTTGTGTATTTTCTTTCTATCTTATCGATGCATTTCGCATGTCTATCATAATGTAACCTAATTTTAAATAATGTCTACATCCGCTCTCTCATATTCCGTTTTTAAAAGGATATAAGTTTCATCGTTTTGTTGAGCGTGATAGCTCAGTAGTCAAACTGACTGCATGTCACGATAGTCCCAGGTTCGAATAATGCTATATCGATGAATTTGTTACTTTACTATTCATCAACTTCACCTCTGATTTCTTTTTATTTAAATTTTATGAAAATATCTGTGTATTTATTTAAAAAAACGTGTATGAGACATACTTCTTTTTTCCTTTTTTTGTTTTAAAACTTAGATATTTTAATGTTTAGTAAAATATAAAAACATTTATATTTTTTGAAACATATATATGTATTAATAATATTAATTTATTATTATTCAACTTTTAATTAACAAATTGTTAACTGTGTTTCAGGTAAGTTGAATTATTTTACATCAATTCGTAAGTATGAAGACACCTCATGCATTAGTTAGGGGCCCCTTAAACCTACACCTGGGTCGCAAGTCCCAGGCACTATTGAAGCTCCTCTCCCTGCAACGATGGACCTGGCAACCTCACGGTGAATCCATTAAATGCCGAGAGGTTTCGTCTCTTATCTATTTCCTAATAGTAACAATTGTAGAACATAATATGATATATTGTAAGTAAGATAATAAATTATTTAGATAGCACCTGAGAAGTCAGTCTGTTATTGAAATCGAATGATATAAAACTAGCTGTTTAGGTCAATAAAATACCTAATAGAAATAAAAATTTTCGTCTCAGTACGCTAAGCGTTTTCACGGTCAATTTGTACACAAGAAATCCAAGGATTGTCATTTAGAATTAATCATGAACAGATCTATTGGTTACGTAAAGTACCTTGAAAAGTCGTTTTTTGCCGTCCAATACCGGTTCAACAATTGTCATCATAATTCCCCTAATACTACATTTTATATCTCACGTAATGAGCTCTAATGTTTGTGTAAATGTTAGTAATTTATATGAAATAGTTGCAGTAAAAATCAGAGCTTGCGACGCCATGAATAGTTTAAATATTATTGCAAGAGACTTTATGGCTATTTACATCGTAAAGTCCGAACTGTAAAGATTATAAATCACCTGCAGGACTTAGGATGAATGTTATATTTTTTTTTCATATATTAACTTTTTATAAAACGTCAATGTCAAATTATAATTTGATAGTGACTTTTTTTTTAACAAGTGACAGACTTATTTAATGTTAGCAACAGCTTACATTCTTGAATCCTGACATCTATATCAATTTTTACAATAATTTACTATCAGACCTTTAATTGGAATTACATGGATTATCGTTGTTTTTTATACTTTTCATATTTTCTAGAATAGTCAATTTTATAATTAAACTTTTCCTTGACTCTAATAAAACCCATGATGTTCTTGTACATAAAGAACATATTATTGGCTTCCCTAATAAATACTTTTAATATTTTACATCCATAAAGTGGCCACCTAATAAAAACAACGAATATATCCGCAACATAAAAACAAGATTTGACATAAATTATCTAAATTATGACACACAATAAAAAACATATTTAAAACGTTAAATGTATTGTCATATAATACACATTATATTCGCATTTTATAGTTAACCCCACGCACTTAATGTGGTTAAGTTAAAAAATTATATAATAATATTGATTCGCCTTAAAAATATCTAATAAGACTAATAAACAGATACCTTATTCGTATCAAAGGATAGGATATTGCGGGACAACTTCAAACTTCAAAGAGACAAAAATATCAGATTAAGGAAAAGGTTTTACGACTTTTCTTATAAGACGCAAATCATACAAAGAATTACAATATTAATATAATTGTATCAAAACGGAAACATCTCAATTAATGAAAACTATATACAATTTACATAACGATCAATTTTTATCACGCAATGAATTAATATAAACAATAAAACACGCGGCCGTATCAGAAGTGAAACCTCCTTATTCATGGCGGAACGCGCTCACTTTTTAATTACAGATAATAAATAATGATCAGAAATTCTAATGCCCAACGGCCGGCGCGTGACACAGCATTGTGTACGTGATTTGAATAGCATCCACATCTGTCAATAGTGATGTAACAGTGACTGTTATTTACCGATTTTTAATTCACGTTGTCGGTTTTTTATTTCATTTATAAAAAAAAAAATGTTCGGTTTTAAACGGAAATAATGTCAATGGAAAAAAATTTAATGTGGAATTGAATGAGTGCTAATGTCTTGGAATTCTTTATTCGTCCCACGCATGAAATGTTATAAGGATTTTATTTATATAGTGGCGCGGAAATTATAATAGAATGTATAATTTGGCCATCGGTAGGTACGTCGTAATCTATAAATTACCGTGTGGACCACACGTGATACAAATTGAATATGGAAACAGACTTATCATTTAGGCAGTAATCATAATATAAGTTGGAATATAACAAGATATTGAAAACTAACTGCCCTGTATACTTTATTCAAGGAATATTCGAATTAAAAAGTCAACGAACCATTCTATATATAAGAGAGTAATCTGCTGAATGCTTGTTATAATTTTTCTTAATATTCCACATCTAGTGCTGGCCTCTCGCCAAACAGACGAACTTATAGAATAGTAAATAATAGTAATGTTCAAGGTCTCCCACGGCTGGCCATGAGAACGTCTAAAAGAATTATAATAAAAATATAATTTATTGATTTCTTTATATATATGAAGATTTTTTTTAAATATTTTTCCTCGTTCTTGTGATGATGTCCGATTGATAAGATAACATCAAACAGGTGGTTGGCTTTTCGAGGACGTTAGAAATTTGCTCCTAATTTATTTATTAGAACATGTTCTTGTATTTTTAATAAATCGACTTATGTAAATGATGTCAAATCTCAATACAATTGTACATTAGTACTATTAATATTACACTCGTCAAAGCTTATATACAGATCTATATATGTATTTTTCGGAATCTAAGTTGTCCCTACTAAAATTTTGATAAGATTTCACGATGATGCTGAATATCTAAAATCATCACATCTTGTATCTGCAACCGAAAATATCGAAATGTCAAACTGAAATGAATATTAATGATTAATTATTAATTACTTTTCAGTTTTATATAAAACTATTTAATTGTGGTATCATACATACATACAAAAATAAACAAACGTACAGTTCTAAAAAATAAATCAATTCTATGACTATACATTAGTTAGTTAGTACTATACATTAACATGTTTTGTTGGACATGGAATGTATAGAGTGGATTTGATACTAAATAATTTTGGTCTAATTTCCTTAGTATTTATTTAGTGAAAGGACTTTTTGTTGAATGTCACACGATTATCCTCGTTCATTGCAATATATGTTTCATTGATTCAGTGAACTGGGATGTGGTAATGTACTGGTGGCGCCATCTTAACCGCAACCGTAACTCACAGGAATCTGAATACAAGGAGAATCCATGGTAAATTATTATTAATTCAATTTTATATTGATTTTTTATTTGATTTCATTTATTTATATGATTCACTGAAATTAATTTAACGTTATTTCAATACAGCAAAATAGCTCAGATACAGATAATTTATGAAACAATTTACCGATATTTTCAGATTCACATCCTGACCTTGTTGAAGAATTTTATATTCTATATTAACTTTCGATTTTAATTACAATAAAATAAAATATTTTAATATAATATTTTGTATCAAGTAATTAACTCCACGGTTCAGGTGAAAAGAGTTGGCATTAATTCTTATATTTTTCGACACGACCGTAAAACTATTAATGACTTTTAAATAATATTAAATATGCATTTACATTTTGATAATTTTTTTGTGAAATTGAAAGAATTATTGTTAATTTAAATGTTCAGTTCATGAACCATTCATTATAAAAATAAAAGTCAAAATATTTTTAAACTAACTCGACTCGACTACCGGCAGTGTCCTCGCATGACCTCTCGTACTTAACCACAATTCTCTGACCTCGAATCTATTTACCGAATAACTTGGAGAATTAAACATATAATATATAAGAAAAAGTATGTTATATACAATAATTACATAGAAATATTAATTCTGCAATTAAATTTATTTTATTGTATATATATTATAAAACACGTAGACAGCGTATAATGTTTGTCGCGTCAGTGTAATAAAAAACAATTTGTCACGAGCCGTTGCTAGAATTCATAAATATTAATATAATGTTCGTTAAACAAACAAACATACTTCTGAAACATTTTTTTATACATATATACATTCACAAAGTTATAATTTTACATATACAATGCAAGAATAATTTTTATTTTATATTACTTTCATTTGATTAGTATACCAAGCTATGTTTATAATACACTCGTAACACACAAACGTACTGACATGTCTATTACATATAAATAACGTTTTATTATTTATATACAAGATCGTTTAGATTGATAATTATCTTTATGTTATAATATTTTCAATTCAACATTTATAGGTAACAAATATGTTTGTTTTGAATGATCGTCTACTGTAGGACTTCCTGGATGTGATACATCAGGTAAACATATCACTTATTGTGAGTAACTATTGGTGACTAGCTGAAGTATTCTTAGCAAAAACATATTTACTACAAGTCTGCATCGATCACAATACAGACAGCGTCTTGCTTTTCATTTAATAACCTACATCGTAACTCATGTTACGAGATTGATAATATAAACTGATAACGCAACGTTTATAGTGTGACGACGCTAACATGCAGTAAGTTAAAAGACATCAAATACGTAAAGTTATCAGTTCACAATATACGTGGATACCATCAGTTTATTTCGACGATATAAACTCGTGCTAAGGAAACAGTTAAGTTACTGTGAGATGCTGCTAAGATAGTTTTTGTAAAAACATATACAATGATAAAAACAATTAGAAATGATCAAAATAATCGAATACAAAATACTTAACATACCTTTACAATATTCATTAATAAAATCTTAAATTGAATAAACTTACGTCCTTATAAAGAAAAAGTATTTTTACAATACCTTACCTGTCATATAAATGACTTATATATAGCAGTCAGCAGTAAACACGTGCCAATAATTTTATGTTATTTATTAATTAAAGATATATCGTAAGTAATATAAAGATAAATCCTATTTGTACATACACGATAACATGTATACCTTAGTACGAATAATATTTGACTATTACTTGCAGAATACTTTCAAACTGTCTGTATTTATGTACGAGAATAAAACAAACTAATGATTATAATCATTAGTTAGTGTCATAAAGAGTTTTTAATATTAAGTTGATAATATAGAGGGTATATATGGTTTATTTTAAAATTAATTTAATCTAAAGTCAATATAATAAAATTAAAGTTACGTGTAATAACAATTAGTTTGATTACTATTAAATAACAACACAGACCTATTACATACACAACGCCATATAAGGAAGCAACTCTGAACATATAAGGTGATACGGCGCCTGCGCAAGCCTAGCGAGACGATTACTTTGTATATATTATAATAAATTCATGCGAATTTTATTTTATTTTATTACTGCTTCATTTAAATGTATATATTTTATTTTTATAACAATATGTATTACAATTTAGAGAACACAATGAAATATTAAACTAACGAAATTAACATAAAATTTTATGCTGTTGTAAGTTTCCAATATCAACCAATCACCTCGCAAGGAAAATCTAAACAGGAACTGATAAAACTATTTCAATAAAATCAAGCGATATCATGAAATTAAGACGTTTTAATTATAAAGCTCGAATCAAACGGGTTCCATTTGACAGGTGCAATAACATTGGTAAGCGTAAATCGCTGAATCCTCTCACGAGAGCGCGCTTGATAGAGAACTTACCTCACACTCATCCGATGTAATCCATTGATAACTTGCAACACGTATGCAAAATTATTTATTTAATACACTACCTAAATACAGCGTGGGAAACTAAAATATATTGTAATACTTAATATGTTATACATGTGTTACAATTAGCGGATTAATCTCTTTGGATTAATTTCACGGTTCGTTGCTAATTTGAAAAAAAAAAATGAAAAATTTTAATTAAACAATCTGTCAGTTGAATTTGACAGCACGGGTTTCGTTAAACTGAATTCTCGACAGAACATATTTGTAACTAAGACATTTACGTTCAGAAATATGAAAATATAAAGATTAATTCTTTAAATGGCGATTCTAATTATTCTAATTACTATTAATGATAACAGATGTAGCGAACAAAACTTTATAATCTGTATTAAGGCGAACGAGTTCTGGCCTGTTGTGGTTATTCGCGTGTTGTAATCAGGTATTACTGGACAAAAAGTGATGGGATGAAGACGTCACGGTAGATAGCCACCGAGGATGACTGTCGGCTGTCGGATCATGAGATTAGTGAGCTTTTTATGACGCCCGATGATGAGCGCCAACACATGAACGGAAATGATCAAAATATATAAATAAATCGAACATATAAATTATTTTAGTATATTAAAACTGTAGACAGTAATTTTTTTAATCATGACACCGGGATTTTCGAGACGAAGATTAAAAAAAAAAAAATTTTTTTCTCAACAATCCGAGTACTTGGTTCAAATAGTTCATCCAGTTAGAATATTATTATAATAATTATCTATATATCGTTGTGTTTACTGTCTTGTTAGCATAATTAATGGACATTACACGTCCGTGGATGTCGCCTTTTATTTATAATAACAGCGCGGATATATTATCATAGACTATAAAATCACCATAACCGACGTATAATATTCAGTTTGACAGAGCGTTGTTGTGCAAATGATACAATAATTACTTCATTACAATGTTTAATAAAATTATAAAAAACTAATGACCATCGCGATCCCGTTTGGTGCAATTTGAAAGGGCGAGCGGATTTTCAACAATTGAAAATAATCAATTTATGTTCTGTTGAAACGCTTTAGATCTTATATTATAAAAATAGAAACGTGGAAGTAGATTAACGGTAATTAAGACTTCAGACTAACGTGTCTTTGACTAATTACTTGCATAATATTTTAATCGATTTGTTTGCGAATAACATTCATACATATAAAATTGTTTATTATAAATCGAAAAATGAATAAAACAAAGGTGAATTATATTTTATTTTATACTATCGATCTTATTTTGATTATTCCTATACAATAAAATGCTTAAAACCTCACATTCCTAAAAGTTCCTCAATAAATTAAGGTTCCAATCAATGTCCGTCTGTCATTCGCAATTAGATCCCGACACATGACATCACACGCGAGCATATGTAGATAAGAAAACATTGTGATTTCAAACAGTACACGATGTATAAAGTAATTCAATTTAAATAATAAATTCATTACATTCATCTGTACTAACCTTAAATTATAGCGTTATCTGTATGTAAGCCTAACAATACATTTCATCGAAACTTCAATTTGACAGTTTAACTTTTTTATTTAAACCATCCTTGCATTACATCATTCAGCCGTTTTCAATTAATTATAAATTTAATTTTCCTTAAAAACTTCGACGATATATATATAGGACTTCTAAGAAAAATAGCATATATTTTTTGTTTCGTAACAATGTTTACAGTTTTAACTCCACAATTTCCGCCATATTGTCATAGAAAACATATTGCAATATGCCATCCCGTTCTCATTCGATACAAACAACACGCGAGTAAAGGAGATCGCGAATAATTTTATTAAAATGTATAACCAACTAATGTTTATTCATGGTTTTATTATAAATGTCAAAAAAAATCGTATATAAATCAGGCGCCAATGATAATAGAGGTATGCGTTGAATTGCTAATGCATACAGTTATTTATAACAAATGTATAGTAGTTTATTTTATATATCTTTGTATATCCGGGATAATCTTTTAATTAAAGTAACATGTTTCAAATTGTTTTCTTGTTAAAATGAATTGACCAGGATTCAGGATTTCAAGTTGTCACGTCAAAGTAACCGCCATTTTGTATATTCGGCCATTTTGTTAAATCGCGTGCGTACATTACAAAGTAATGCTTAGATTCTATAGTTTCATCCTACTATAATATTATGAATGCCAATGTTTGTAAAGCTGGACGAATGGATGGATGGATGGATTTTTTACACTTTCACTTAAAAACTACTGGATGGAACTTGATGAAACTTCAAAATAATGTAGCTGACATACCAGAATAACATATAGAGACGAAACCTCTCAGCATTCAATGGATTCACTATGCGCGTGCTTTTGTCCATGCGTTGCAGAGAGAGGAGCTTCAATATTGCCTGGGAGTTGGGACTTGCGACCCAGTTGTAGGTTTAAGGGGACCCTATCTAACGCGCGTTAAACGCTCATAATTTATCCCGGTATTCCGCATAGTTTCCGCGGGATCAACGCATAACAATTGTTTTTGTGTATTGTCACATGACAGACTATAGATTGTTTTGACACAATTTATAAATTTCTCTGTGAGCGCAACTTTGATATCACGCAGACGAAGTTGTGGGCAAGAAGTAGTAGTACAAAAAACAATTTAAAGCTATCTTATAATGCGAATCCCTGGTTCCCACATCTATCTGTTTGAAAACAAATTCAGATCAGAAGATAAGGAAGAGTTTCTTCTCGATTTATACTTGGTTCGCATGCAAGGTTATTTATGCCGGAACACGTGTGTCCGGGATATGTGGGAGATAGTGTTTGATTGCATGCACGTGTGTGCGTGTGTAATTACGACGGAGTTTTGCATGTGTGTTTGTATGTGTGATCTGATGTTGAATGTGTTTTGAAAATTTTACGTATATTAGATTAAAGCCAATGTGTTATATAATGCATTTGCCTATTATTGCCTACGTATTATTATTAAATGATTAATATTTAGGTTATTTTTATTATATAAAAATACATATATAAATCGAAATAAATCTAGATTCCGCCTTAAGCAAGCGTGGTGATTAATGCTCTCACCTTCACCACGTGAGAAGGGATCTTTGCTCAGCAGTCGGCACCAACAGGCTGATAATGATGAAACAAAACATACTCATTATAAAACAAAGAATTGTAAGCCTAAAAGTCAGATTGATTTAAATACTTTTCTCAGAACAATTCAATAAGTACCTACTTATTCACTGCTGACTTAATATAGACGATAGTTAATATGGTTTTAAATGAAAATAAAACAAAGATCTGTTAAAATCTATTAATGTATATATATAAACATGTATTTAGTAGTGAATTTTATTTTTCTGATCACACATACTTACTCAAAGATCATAATTGAACTTGTACTACTAGAAATATTATATTTAATGCTACTTTTGAAATTTTCTGAATATGTATAAGTATGTTGTATTGTACAATAATGAGACGTAATATAAGAATAACTAATTTCTCTCTACTTCGCCTCCGCTCTTTAGATTTATATTTTCAACTAATGCCGCCCGACAGTATATCAACGATCAGCACATACAAACATACTTATATGTAACATCATTTGCATTAACAATGTCAGACGGATTTACAGCGATCTACTAAGTTTGGCTTTAAAATCAATAGCTATATACCTCATTAATTGATCATTAATTAAGTTAATCGATCAGATAATATAGGATAAAGATATTGGTAACATTATTCTATAGTCTCGTATCTATATCGTTAGTTAGCATTCAAATAATTATATATAATTTTACATACAGACAAAGAAATTAATCGACTAATAGAAGGTTTTGGAAGAAAATATTTTCTATCTATGTACGGAAAAAACGTTTTATATAGCAATAAAAATAAAAAAAAATGTTTAAATCTTGTCCTATATAAATAATAGTCTTAGTCTGGTAAGTTAAAGTTATTTCATGTCAAAGAAAGCTTATACATTTAGAGTAATGAAGGCTAGATAATGTCCGCAATTTAATTTACAAGAAAATTCAGTAGGGATTTGTAATTTATCGCCGGTTTCATTGCCCCCGTTACATGTTATTAATATATCGGTACAATTTTGACCTTTAATACGTAGCAATAAACGCTCTATTTGTCTGACATGAATATAACTAATTAATTATACAATGAATACACACTGTAAGCGAAATTAATTTAAATTATTTTCTTAATAATTATAAGATCGTGATTTAGGAACTGTATCTGAGTTGAATATCTGAAGTGAGTTTCTCAATCGGTATACGGAGCTCGCTTTAGACATTAGGCTGGTGAAATTGGCTTTACTGTTAACTTATCGACAGGTAATGAGGATCAGAGAATCATAGACCGTGTAGAGTAATTAAGAGATAAAAGTTTTATTACTTTGTAAGCACGACTCGAGTTTCCAAACGACACGAACTCGTCCAGTAAATTGTAAAATTAAGATAAATCTTTTAAATGAAACTAATATTTGCGGACGTACTATGCGTTTTTTTTTATTATTTTAATCATAGTTTTTCGTCTCGTCTGCCCGTGATCACGGTTGCCGCAAAGTAACCGAAACGTCGGGAGTATGTTTAAAATGATATATAGCGTAAATCCGAAAATATTAGTTTTATTTAAATGAATACCCGAGAAAGTCTTAGATGTTATTAAGAATAATGTGTTAAGTTTTAAATGTAATACTGTTTCTGTTTCAACTTGAATCATATGTTTGAATTTTCCTTGTTCAAGAAGATAATATTTTCAGCATCAATTTGATCAGATAATAGGATCAAAATCCATCCTCATTTACGATACAACAACACTCTTGTATAATGAATACTGTCTATGGAGTCCTATGTTTTAATTAAAATAAAAAATATTATAATTGTATTAGCGTAATATAATATGCACAGACATCTTATCAGATGAATGCCGGGCTTATTGCTGGCAACGGTTCTGAAGTGTCATGCCGTAGACGGACAGACGGACTGTTTATGAATTTTATTGTATACTTCAACGCTATTAAGATGAGAGAATGAGATATACTAGAGGAGACATTACGTACATAGTACAAGCTCTGTTATATATATATAAATAAATATGACATAGGGACACAGATTAACAAATAGGAGGTTTAGGAAAAAAAAGTTTTTTTTTTTCATTCTGTATATATCCAAAAATTTTTATATGAGATTAAATTAGAAATCTAAACATGCCTAAAAACATTTTGCCTTTATTTAAAAAAAGTGTAGTATGTATCTCGCTTGTTATGAATTAAAAACCAAGTTAAAAAACTAATTAACCTAGTTCTGAGTTAAAAATTAACAATTTCATATTAACTGAGCGCATTAAATATATACGTGAATCGTATGTAAATTTTATATTCATAAATGTACTGAGATGCGTGCGTCGAGGCTGTTAAGACGTAATGCAATTTCTATTACCCCTGGCACTGGCTTTCGGTGGCATCGAGATGTCAAAGGCCGCGGAGGTGTTAAGACTATCCTCTATCCACATACAACATAATTAAAGATTTACACGAACTGTTCTCACTGTTACCGCTATTGAGATTTTGGCCTACATTACACTGAATCGAGACGGCAGTTAGCAGAAATTGCGGATAGGTACATTTTACGTATAAAATAATTTAATAAATAAAAGGTAAATATTATTTAACTGACTAAATAAGCTATGTTATGCTTATGACTTAGCGATATATATTACAGATAAGTAAAATAAAACATTTTTTTTTTTTTAATAAAAGCCGAAAAAAGATGATTTTTCTATTAAATAAAATATACACTATCACCTCGAGTGCTCGCTCAATGAACCGAAGTATAGGGATTATGTATATATAAAATAATAAAAATACTCTTAATTTCCTGAAACCTTAGTTTTATTTAAATGCGAACAAATGAAAATCTTATATTACAATAAAAATACATCAATAAGTTACAGTTATGAATGAACGTTGTGCATAAATTGAATCAATAAAACTATAAACTGTCAGTAAATCACTGGCGTGGCGTCCTCGTGTTAAGATCAATTTTGCAAATAGGTTCGCCAATGCGTTGAGTGGTAGCTATTAACGCCCACGACCGCCGCCGGCTCCCCTACCATCAAACTGTACTGTGACATTTATTTAATATAACCTTATATTATACACGGTAACGTCGACTTGTTCGCCGTTTATATACTAATTAAAATATATTTTATTATTGAGACCATATCTGTATAATAATATTAAATTCGGGATAATGAGCAAGCCAGTGATAATTGCTTCGCGTAACTATGGTAATGTTTATAGGTAAGGCTAATGGTTACGTTCAACGGATTACATGTGAGATAGACTAGTAATTAAACGACCAGTCTATCGTTATATATATTTATATATATATTTATATATATATATATATATATATATCTTAATAAATGAATAAAATCATTTTATGTTTATCATAACAGTAAATAATGTTTTGTTTCAAAGTATATATATATGAGAAAAGTAACAGAGAAATAATAAAATTAAAATTAATCGCCTCACTTTGCATTGTTTTAATGAAATTAATTAATTTTCGTTTGGTTTTCCAATACAAAAAAACTCTAAAACTAGATTCAAATATTAATATGAAATATTTTTACGTTACATTACGTTACGTTTCGCAATTCTTTTTTTTCTCAGTATTTTCAGTATAATATATATTAAAATCTTTTTTTTTTTTATATAAGTATATTTTTTTATTTAACCCAATTAGTACGAAGTCACTCACACAGCTGTTTATTTCGGTAAGTTCTGATATAGAACGATCAGTACACCTTGATACTTAAAAAATATTATTAACAAAAATTTAAAGAATGGAAAAATAAACAATAATAAACTTATATAACGTGCTATAAATACCGATAGTTTGAAAGTATGTGCATAAATATAAAGTTAATATCTTGTACATTTCGTTTTATGTATCATTTTCACGTACTAAGGGTAACAACGTTATTATCCGTCAATAAAGTCAAAGGTAAAGATATGAATACAAAAGTGAAATGTTCAGACTTAGCTTAACATAAAATAAATTTAATACGTACGAGCGTTTATGAAGTTTATTAAAGAGGTTTTATGCGTTAATATAAAGACCTAATAAGGCCATCGATAAAAAAAAAAAAACACTGTGATGATACTGTATTAAATATGCGACTAAACGTATCAAGATTTTTCACGCCACGGAAGCGGTGAGAGAAATAATTATAATTAATTACCAGCTAAACGCTCAAAGAGATTTCGGTGATTAATTCAAGCGATAACAGCCTTGGTTTCAGTCGTTACGGTGTTTTTGAAGTTCAGTGTGATTAGTATAAGTTTTTCATCGCAATACTACATACGAAGCGTATCTCGTTTGTCACTCAATAAGCTACTTTGACGAGGTTAAATTGATTTATGAAAAACTCTTAACGTTCCGTTTGTGTGATTTTGAACTTAACGTTGCATTTGACTACATTCACAATAAGAATTTTCGACTATTGTTCAAATGTTATATTAGCAAGTTTATACTTAGGAACGGTTCGTTTGATAGTTTTTAATTAACAAACTATAAATTGTTGGTTTAAAATTAAAGGTTAATAGAGTTATCAGGTGCCTAGGTTCATATATTAAAGCTGTTGTTACATTTAAGAACGGAAATAGGATCGAACAATTATAATGTGTAACTGTTATTTTCTTTGAATAACTTCTTTAACAAGTAGTTTCATATGAGACGAAACCTCTCAGTATTCCATGGATTCACCGTGCGGATGCCGGGTCCATCGGTGCAGGGAGACGAGCTTCAACAGTGCCTGGGACTTGCGACCCAGGTGTAGGTTTAAGGGGACCTTATCTAACGAGCATTAAACGCTCACTTCCATTGTTCAAGCTCCTCTCTCTACTTAACTTTAATTCAGATAGTAAATATGTTGTAAAGGGATTAATTTGAGACGCTCTTCAATGCTGTTCTAAGCTTTTTAATATAAAAAAATATATACAAATCATAATATTATTCAATAAATGTTAAATTATTAATGAAATTTTCACATGAGTGTATAAATAGCGGAAACCTGTTGAATTATTAAGTAAACTGGCAACACTAAAGCTGTCAACTGTAAACAGGTACATGAATCAAAACAAAATGGCCGTCACCTTACCAACTATACAGTTACAATCAATAAAAACCATCGTACAATTTAACACACTGATTCAATTACTGAAACATACAGCTTTATATTATTTTAATTCAATTATTCAACTTAAATGTACGCTTGTTATCTGTCCGTTGAGCTATTTAACTGTAAATTTAATGATTCTTAGAGATTGTCTTCGATTCTGTAAAATTAACATTAAAATTAAATTCAAATCTTCATGACATATTTTTCTCTAGAACTTTCGTGTGACATTATTGAAGCCTAAATATTTTTTTGGATGAGCAAAGAGATTTTAAATCTCGGAAAGCAAAAGAATTAACACAAACAGAGTCGAAGGGATGTATATATTTAATAAACATTTATAAAATTTTATTAAAATTAAAATAAGATTAATATTCTCGATACGTAGTTAAAATAATAAAAAAACGCGTAGTAAAATACGAAAATATTATTTTTATTTAAATGAATAATCGCGAAGGTCTTAGATCTCATTTTACTAAGAGTCCCGCTGGATAACATAAATGTATTCAGATATGAATATCTAGGGTCCGGAGTGTGAGTAATATTCTCGTTTCATGACAACTGCTTGGATGAATGAAAGTGATGGTTAAAGGTCGAGAGGTCACTGAAGAGTTAGAGAAGATTTAATATTAAGGCTATAGTATTGATATTGTACCGACTATATATAAGATGTTTTGTTTAAAAAAATATATAAAGATATATTTGTCAATAATATATACAGCTTTCTTGTGATTTGATTTGCATCTATTAAATTTTAGTGATGTCCATATATCCTTAATATCGATAATAATGTAACGTAAGTGTAACGAATTCAAATTTCCGTTAATATATTCGTATTGAGTTCAAGCTATTTACAATTAGTGTAACAATAACATGTTACATGTTTAATAGCGCTTTCCGCTGAATGAAAACATTAGTGTTGTTCACAGTCGATGGAATTATACATTACTAAATTATCGTAATACAAATAAACGTGAATGTCCTCATCTAACCGTTATGCATAAAGGTCTGAAAGCGTTTTGCATTATTTATCTATGATGCCATTTTCCAAGACAAAATTCTATAGCTGAGATTCTAAACGAATTAATGTAATGGGAATTTGAATTTAGGGTTATACATATAATGGGTGTCGGATGTATTTTATCGATAGTTTCACTTCCCTAGTGTTTAAAAACACGGCTCTATTTATTTTAATATTTCCACTTAGGTGTTTCATTTCACATATTATTGTTTGTTTAAAATAATATGACACGATTATTTTAACTTAAACTCCGTTTAAGTCAAACGTTTGATTACACCAGATGGTTACAAAAACGGAATTAGTACAAAATAATCAATTAAATATAATGATTTCTTGTCAGAATATCTTTAAGCACATATTAATTATTGTAACATATCTTCGACTTCTACACTCACATATATATGTATATATATATATATAAAACAAGGCAATTTTTTTATTGTTTCCTAAGCAGATGATTTTTTTCTAGGGTTTAGATTTATCTTGATCAAGTAAGTTTTATATTACAGAATATCCACGTGTGTTTTAAGACTTTATTATATAAATATCTAATTATCTGTCATACCTGGTTGTGTCATAATGTCATGTTGTGTCATGTCCATCGTATATATTTGCATTATAAAAGAATACCTTTATTTTCTGATATATTTTTATTGATGTCACTGTTATATATATATATAAAGTCTTAATCATCACTTCATCTTGATAGCTATCAATATCTTATTATAATAATTATTAATATTAATGAACATAACTATGTCCATCCGTAACATCATAACAAAAAGCATGTTTAAAATAAACGTCTCAATTTATAATAAATCAATGTTTTTTTTTATAATAACATCAATAAATTTGACCATCCCCGGCCGGTGACGCTCGTGACAATTTCACAGTTCAGATAGTCCGGTGTCACAAAGGACGCGGCTCAATAAATAACAGAAAAATTATGCTTATATCATAGAGATCTTAATTTATAGAGAGGCGATACAACTCAAGCGACGGCCATTAGACGGATAATGTATCGATAAAATATGCCGATAGGGACATCCCTAACGGCTACAACTTGTGTTTGTTTTACAGGTTGTGTTTTTTTTTTTTAATTAAAATTTTTCATTTTCTGTTCAGTAAACATACATTTCGTTCGTAATGTAAGCTCATTAATAAAGAAGTATTATTCCGCCATATTTACTTATATATACAACCTTACGCTAAGGCTAACGAGCGCACTACAGGATTGTTTAGAATGATTCCAAAATTTCTGTGACATGAAACCAGTTAAACGTAATTTACATAAAACTTTATGTTCTTAATCTTAATCACAGTGTAAAACAAGATATTTATATATTATTTTTATTCAATAATTTGAATATATATAGTTTTTTCTTACAAACGTGTACATACGTTAAACTTGCAATCAAGACGAGAGGCCTATATCAACTTTTTTATTTATTTTATCAATAATATTTAATGAACAAAATAAATAATTATACTTAATGTTTTTTTATGTGAAAGTTGGCAAATGAGCAGAAGGCCTACTTGATGGACAGTAGTGACCGTCCCCATAGATGTGGCGGATGCGTTGTCAGCCTTGATTGTTGAGGAAAAGGGAGGGGTGGGAATAAGGAAATGGCAGGAAAGGGTGGGAACGGGGAAAGGGCAACCGGCTGTCTCACTCATCGGACGAAACGCAGCCGCTGAAGGCTACTTCACGCCGATTTTTTGTGAGAGGGTGGTACTTCCCCGGTCGAGCCAGCCCATGTTCTAGCTATAGTAACATGACCACAGCTAGGCTCTACCACCTCCTTATCATAATATAAAGAGGCTGCATTTCGGGGCGAGATCCCCCGCAGTGATAACTTAATATCACTAAGAGTACTTAAACGCTCCTGCGAGTTTGTCTGTTCATACTGCCAACATTACGAACAAATAAGCACAAAATAAAAAAAATATATCCAATGTTTATTTATATCAAAAAAAGTAATGCCAACATTACAGTCACTAATATCATTATGCAAGACCAGAAATTAGGTCTTCAATTAGAATTCTGTGATGTCATTCGTTTTGAGCAACAATAATTATTAATAGTGATTGACGTTGAATTGAGATCAATTTACTTTATTTATAACACTTCATAGATGATAGTTATAGCACTATGGTTAAGATAATATATTAAATGGAAATGTCTCAACTTTTATAGTATAAACTTAATATTTTTAGCATACAAAATAAATGTAAACGCTGATCACAGAATCTGACATATTTTAATATAGACCCTACTGAATATAGACCCTACTGAATTGTTTTTTTTTTATTTTATTCAACCGGCATTTGTATTAAAACCTGCTTTATATAAACAAACATGAAAAATTATTCTAAATGTCATAAATACAGTTTTTTTATTATCGATATATTCATTGTGCGTTTCAGTAGTTATGAGCGAATAAACCAACATACAAACATCACATGCGTGATACTTACTCGTAACTCAACATAATTATTTATTTAAAAAAATATATCACAAAGACAGTTCTTATGTTGTAAATCTATAAAATATTATTTTTTTTATTAACGTAGATCGGCAGTAAAATTTAAACGTTTAATCCGTTGACAATTTAATAAAAAAAAAACAGTCCTATCTATAATAACCATCAGTTGATTTGAATGTATATAAATCTGGATTTGTAAAGAGTGAATGGAGTAAACACGGACACATTACATTCAATCATATCAATCAATTTAAAGGGCGCGTCCAGTGATTACTGAATCTGACAGATTATTATTAATGTTGACAGTTGTGACAGAGAGTTGACAGCGGACGGATTAGTTTGACAGGACCCCACGCCGAGCGCGGGCTATCGGTGACAGTCGCCAAATACTCTCGTTTTCTTTATTTGACGTTTAATTAATAACGATGAAGGGCGTGTTAATGAATATTTCGTCTGGCTGAACGTGGTGGTTCGTTGTCTTTTTTTTTCGTACCAAAACGTCAATTTTATTTCTTTTACAAGAATCGGATTTTTGTATCGTAATGTAAATTACGTTTATAGTTATTAAATATTTTGATAATGCATTGAAATAACTTTGTGATGAATGAGAAAGATTTGGCTGTTATAACTGTAAATATGTTTCGGTAACTGAGAAGTTAATTGACTTAAAGTTTAATTACGTACGAGGTAGTAAGAGGAATGTTAGTGAGTGTTAAGTGATCAGTCTCATTGTGATGATTAAAAACTAATTTAAGCTCCACGTAGATAAATGAATGAATGACTGAATGAAGGAATGAGTGAATGAGAAAATAACAGTCTATGAACATTTAATACATAATTTAACTGTAGGTAATAGGTATATTCTTGTAAGTAATGCAAATAAATTTCCTTATCTAAACATCGTCACAACGACGTCATTATCTGTGACTATTTAAATACGTTTCCAAATTGTATGTACACTTTATTAGCAAGTCAATAAATTACGTTTAACAGAATTAAATCCCTTAACAAAATACAATTAAATTAAATTTTCATATAAATTATTTAAAAGTGATGGATGTCGCAAAATTATTCAATAACAGGGAGTTTCATATTTTCGTTCGTTTGAGTTAGCAACTAGTGATGTATTTAAAGTACCGACTGCGACCTTATCAAGCCACACTGACCTGTATATCTTTGTATATCTTTTAATTAAGTTATTACATAAAGCGGTCGTTGATTTCATGAAGACGGCAACCGAAAACACTTAACGCGGAATATTTTTGGATAATAGTGACGTGCGTGATATAAATGAAAATATCGATAAATTTTAAGCGATACAAATTGAAATTGTAAAATCCACGTTAGATCAAAAAATACAAAACTAAATCTGCTTTCACATATGTATATTATTGAAAATAATCTAAGAATCTTTAATATAAATATCTGAAAACGAATAACCGCATTATAATATTCACATACAAAACCATACGTCGATACCATAGCTTACAAACTGTTAGTATTTCGTTTGACTTAAACTCGTAGTAAGAGTAATGATATAATAAATAAACAGTATGTATTTTTATAACCATATTTAACCATAATAGTATAAAAACATCAACAAAACCTCATTTGAACGGTCATAGATTTAAGCGTTATGATATTTTCCCAGGAAATTGCGATTTGTATACAAATTCGTTGTGCTTCCAAATATACAATGAGAAACTCCGTCTGTCTAACCGTAGACTGTTACTAAGCGGACGTTGGTTCGAATTTTGAATTAAAAATTCTTTTATTTAAAGCGATTGAATATAAAAATTATTATTATGTATTATATAAAGAATATATAAAAAAATTATATATATGTATAAGTACATAACAATTTGATTTGATATGAAACAGACTTGATTATAACTAACAATATTTCTGTCTATCCTTTCAGTTAGTATTAGTATTTATACAATATATATGTAACTTAAATTATATGAAGAATGTTTCCAAATGTTAATATCCTTAGATATTTCTGTGAAGTTGAATGACCCCGCTCTTTTATTTCATAGCAGATTCTTAAACTATTTCCGTGCGCCACTTTTCAGTCTATCAACTTTATAACTCGTATAGTTTTTACGGTTTCTGTTTTAGTACTTTTTTTTTTTTTGTTAATAGTTTTTTATTTTTTAATTTTAAAGCTTTCGAACGGATTATATATTTCCGTTTGACATAAAGGATTTGAATTTCGAATATTTTTTTTAATGTAACGAACAAACGATACGCTTAATACACGAATAACTGCTAATGAGTCGTTCACGGATTTAACCGACTTTCTTTACGATGCTACGTTTTTTAGGACTTGGAAAAAAATACTGCAAAAAAAAACATACAAGTCGTTTTCTATTTCATCATTACTAGAAAGTTTCCAAATAAACTGTTTAGGAGGTCATCCTGAACGAGTTAAGAACGTACAACCTATATGCCTTATAATAACAGCATTTTTAAGATTCGTTTAAAATAAAAGCCAAGATGCCGGACAATGGATTCATAAGTCATTTGAAGCTACGTGATTAATTTGCGTTCATATTTGTCGTAGTGATTACATCACTGTGTTATAACAAATTATAATATGAATAACAGACCAAGGAAACAATACTACATGGGTTAATTATATATCAAAGGTCAGCGGTTAATATTATAGCACTAAAACGTCGATAAATATAGTGATGTAAACAATCATCGATAGAAAAAAAAATCGATACAAAATCATAATTCATTTGCTATGCCCAGATAACATTAATCGTAAGTTAACATGTTATGTTATGTTTATAATATAACTGTCACTATTATCGACTTAACCGACCTTGCATTTCAATTAAACTATTCATACGCACATAGCAATGATTGTCCAATAAATCGTCACATTATATTAGAACATTGAACCTTGTAATTGCAGTAATGTGCGTATGCAAATGTTATTCACCTATGACTAATGGATTAGTATATCGATGTATATGTATATATATCGATGATTTGTTACATCACTACATGCTACGTGATGGGACGCACGTAGATCTGTTACGACTGAATCCGCGCGAAATCTGTGAACAAGGCCGTTCGATGACCTCACAGTGTCACGAGGTACGGGCGATCGAAATTATAACGCCTACTAAGATATTACGATCTACAATTATCTAAACAAGATATGTAATATATTTAAAGCTTTAATATTTTTTTGCTTAATGATTTGTAAGAAATAAGATTTTGTATAACGTCTCTAGTCTCTTTCGTTTATGCTGTGACTTCATTCGCACTGAAATTGTGGAATATTTTGCCAATGCCAACGTTTCTATTTGTTGAACGAATTATAATTTTGAATATTGTATGACGAAAACACGTCATGGTGTTTGTCGAATGGAATAAAGGTTTTTTTAGTAAGACTAGTTATATTTTTACTAGCACCTAGACCAATATATGTATATACTATATAGTAAACTGTTATGGGAAATACTAAAGTTTTAAGTTGTTACATTTAATTAATTTACAAACAAACCAGACGAAAGGACTATAAAATAAACCTAAAGGGTACTCAAAGTTTATTGATCGAGGAATATCATTAGAAAGGACTTTGTATAAGAATTCTTTTACGTTAAGAAAAAAATTAAATGTCTGTCACGAACATAAAATATAAATTAATTAGTTTAATTAATATTTGTTCAAAGTCACCCGAATGTTACGTGTTCGATGCTATTTATGACGTAAATTTGATTAGGAACTATATCCCAAAGCCATCAAGCGGCGAGACGGAAACGAGATCCCAAACAGAGCTCAAAATATAATTGTTTCAAAACTATCAAATGCCAGTTTAATCTGGCCTTTAATGAGGTCATTATAATAATAAGTAAAATAAAAATCACCACAGATGTCTCGATCAGATGAATCGAAATTTACACTACAATATATGAAGGAGTAATAGTATTTTCAATATTTATTACTTGACAACATATAGTCTTAATTGTTACAAACAAATTGTAAGACATCCCTAAACGTTGACGTTGGCAAAATATTCCACGATTTTACTGCAAACGAAGCCACGATTAAACAAAAATTATATTAACGTATATTAAATTAAATGTATTTTAAAATAAGACCCTCTCAAACACGAGCAGTTGTTATCTGTAAAATGGCTCATTGTACGAGTGAATTTGTGAGTATTAAGTCTGATGCTTGTGAGTAATGAGTACGTTTATGTTGCTATAACCCTGACTCCACCAGCTCTATCTAATAGCCCAGACTCCAGACATGTTTGATCGTGTATTGAACACAGTGACTGCGTTATCTCGTCCATGACAAAACGATTCCTTCCGCGACGTCAAGTCCCCACGCTCGGACGCCTGCAGTGCACTTCTAATATTTCCTGATCAGTTAAACCTAATAAACAAAAAAAATCGCATTTAATAAATACATTATATATTTTTTTAAACATGGTTCGAAGCATAGTTCTAGACTTGTTCAGCATTACTTCCGGTAATGTAATGTAATGGCTGAAGCCATTATTTATAGTTTTCAAATACAAGTCGATACTTAAATGTTGCCATTAAAAAATTGCAATATTTCGATTGATTATAATTAATTATAATCAATCGAAATAAATATTCTAAGGATTGTAGTATATTATAATTAGTACGGCACGGATTGCGCTACTTCTAACAATACATCAGTTAAAATCAATCAGCTATAGACGTTACGTCAAAACAAATCCTAAGTACCTTAGTTTCCCGCCATTGTATTAAACTGTCAAACGGATCGGATGAGTTTAATTTAATTTACCATGAAGGTGATAATAAATAAAACCTCCGTGACAAGTGCTGTGAAGGCGGATGACCAAATATTTGGGGGTATCCAATCAGCGTGGCGGTGGTCTCGACCGTACCCGATTCTGACAGCTACCAACTTTCACCGTAATTATTATTTATATAGAGCCTTATCTAAGTTAATAATTTTCATGAAGGCACCATCTCTGGCCACATTACTTTTATCTCGAGTAGATTAAGTCTCCCGGGCTTAAGACTAGACTGTATTCAATTACATTTATATCTTATGATAAATGATATCTTCCGACACGTAATTGGAGATCTGGCGCTACTTCAAACAGATTAGCATAATGCTTGATACTGTCAAAATTTATGTGGAGATTCATAAAAAAATATCAACTTTCATATTTTAAATTTATAAAGTATATGATTGTTTTTAATAAATAAAGTTTTTTATTGCCCCTAGACGAGTGGATGTCGCGGGATCGCGTATCAGGACGGGCGACTTGTATTCTAAAAGGATGTGTTGTGTTTATTAATTACAACAATTAGCAGCCAACACGTCCGTCTGTCTGTGAGGTCGTTGCGTGACTGGAGCTTATTATGACGTGATGCTTAACTGGCGCCATCTCTGGTGATTATATTGTAAATAATTATCAGCGGGCTGTTTCAAATATCTGTGACTATTAATTGACGAAAGATTTATATATAAAACTAAAACATATTATTTTTAATGATATTAAATATATAATAAAAATTTGTATTATATAATTTGTTATATAGCAGTTATTTTTTTATTTAAATTATATCTCTCTACTTAAATACGTCCAATAAGTGTTGAATCACGATATTAGAATTGCTCTAACTCCTACAATATCCTAGGTCTTGCTCTCAATTTACTTTTTAAAACTAAATGAAATCTGTGCCTAGTATTCGTTTCTAAGTATTCGCATGTAACACTAAAAACTGTCTGTATTCAGACACGGCAAACCCGCAGTAAGCTAGCAGATTCACACGTTCATAATTGATACTATTATGATAATATTATTGTCAAACAATTACTCAGAATTGTACTTCAAGGCCGCTTTAAAAATACGTTAGTACTAGATTACATGATTACCTTGTATTACCTTGTATTACCGTCTGTCTACTGTCAATGAGATTCTTGTTTTAATACTGTGATTGTTTTAAATTACAGTAATTCAGATTCAATGTTCGGAATAGCCGAAGGACTTTACGTTTGATAATTGAAATAGGATTGTCTGGTAGAGGAGTTTGAACATTAAATAATATGTACGAATATTTATTTAATTAAACAGTCGAATCAATCAATTTAGATAGCACCGATCTATGTTGAATTAAATTCCGTCAGGATTCTACAAATAATAAGATTATTTTTTTTTTCACCTTAAAGTCCGACAAACATGAACTATAAAAACCTCAATAGATTTCAAACTGTTTTGTCTATTCAATATATAAAATAGCAAAAGACAAGAGTATATCTGCCATTTTGTAAATCTCTTCCATTCACGCGTAATGTATAGAACAAATAAACTAACATTTAATTATACTCAACATGTCGATATAGTGTCTGTACATCACTATAAATGAAGGGTTTATTGTCCCGCGCGCGTCGGCAAATTACGTACATTACAGCAGGCCCTTTAACAGGAATTAGCGCTAGTTATCGATAGCAGTCATTGGTTAAATAGGTTACATATGTTTTGATATAATATATACATTATAATAATCAGCAGAGATTTTCATGAAAATATATATAATAATATACGTTGTTTTAAACCTAGCCTCATCTGCTTTTATCTATTTAATTGATTCCGAATTGCAATGTAATAGTTTTATGTTAATATCAATAACATATATATATATATATATATATATATATATATATATATATTAAAATTACAGTTTGTATATTGAATTATTGTTAAATGGTAACTATGTTCGTGGTAGCTTACGGCATTGATCTACGATTGATCTCAAACTACAAGTTATTTGTTAAGATCAAACCAGAGATCTAATACACAATTTGTATCTTTCGTGTGTAATGAAATAAAAGATATGATGATTTTATACAGTTGTTGTATTGACTATATTTTTATGTAACGTTAAAAATTTTCAAGAAACTAAACAGGAAGTCAGCTCATATACTCATATTAATATCAGCTCTAAATAATATGTCTAATTCGACTGCGAGGAAAAAAAAATATTTTATAAAACATAGAATATTTTTATTTATTATATATTGTTTTATATTTGTACTGATGGTGGGCCTGGACGCTGTCACTGCCGCGGGCGCCGCTAGTGCTGTCTACCGATTACTGACTTCAATCGATTCATATTTAGGTTCACCGATTAAAATCCGATTGATTTGTGAATCGGTATTATTGCGATTTTCATATCACGAATAATAATCATATTTTTAACAACTCAAACAATGTAAATAGTATAAAAAAAATTACTAGTAAAATAGACAATAATCTTATTTTATAATAAGAGTGTTGCTTTAATCTATTATACTTATATTATAAAAAACATATGTTTGTAGCTAATACTATTACTTAATATTTATAATATAAATTAGAATAAGTCTCATATATTTTAGTTTTGTGTCATGGATCGCGTGATACACAGAGCTACTTCTACTACTGTACATTATTAAGAAAAAGGATCTTTCGTATTGATATAACGATTTATTTAATATAACACAAACTGAGTATAGTCGAAACATTCATATATATTTCAAGCTAACCCATAAATCTTTGTACATTATTTAAAACATTCACAATTTTCTGTAAATTTCTGTGGAATGCCATTTATTTCCTTAAACAGCGTGTATTATACTAACAGTAGCTATTTAAGTGTACGCGCCAGTATGCGACGGTGAGTACGCCATCTTTGGACATCTATAAAATTGTTTGTATTTAACTAAGGGGTAGTGTCGGATGTTAGGACTGAGGAAGTTTGTTTAAATGTTCTCTTTACATTTCGACATTTATCACCTTTAATACTCTTAACACAATTAAAAGTTTCGTAGTTAAAATGAGGGACGGTTATACGAAATAGTATTTACGTTAAAATTAATTTATCCTTTGTCTAATACAGCTAGCTATTATTTGATTTTTAATTAATAGTGCTGATATCTTACGTTTATTATTGAGATATATTTTTCGCTTCTTATCCCATAATTCCTGACCCTCCCTTTACATTCAGCGTCCGTTTTCAAATCACGTAATAACCAGTAATGTCGTTTATTGTGAACTTGCGTGAAATTTGCGAGGACATTCTAACGCAATCGTATTGTTATGCAAACATTACGGTCACCATTAGCCGTGTACGGGCTGTGGGCTTTTGTTAATGGACGTCTGCGACGGCGCGGGCACTCATCATAAAGCGTACATGTGATGCAATTTCTATGAAAATAAAAATATATTTTATACCCAGCATATGTCTGTTTTGTGAAACTTATTTTGCATGCAAATTTCAAGCTTTAGACTAGCCTGAACTATGAACATTCTGTGTTCGTCTAAGCGACTCTTTCTTGTTATTACCCGACTATACAATTGTCATTCAATCTCAACTAAACTTCAATACTGTCGACTGCACTGTCGCGTCTAGACATGAATTAGAGTTTCTGTACGTAATAGATTTTTTACTTTGATATATTTACATGTAATGAATATAAATGTGCTCACTGTTTGTTGCGCTGGATTGAGATGTTATTGAGTATTATACTAGCGACATTTACAAAGCTCGCCAGATAAAATGACTTATGTTTATATATGAATATACAAACTTTTTATTTTTTTGTCTCGTACTGTCTGCTGGGTGGTTTACTATTTGTTTCTTACTATGTATGTTTCTGTTTCAGCGATACTTCAACGTGCGACGTACAAATACGGCCTCCTGACGATCCAGGGGGTTTCCACGTGTCTATATCTGTGCATGGATGCCTGCGGGTTCCATTACGCTAATGTGAGTACAACGACATAATAGTACAGATAAAAAAAAATACTGAAGACAATAAATACATATGTTACGTATTATGTGGACATTTGTCCCTAACAACTCAGATACAGCCTTACTCTGTACTCAATTACTCAATCACATGATCGTCAGTTAATTGTGAATTACAGCAAAGATATAAAGAAAACGTTAGGTAAAATAAACGTATCTTAATCCTGCCTTACTACATGTAAGTAAGTTTGACAGTGACAATAAGAATTTAGCGACAGAACGGTCAGTCAATTCGTTCAGAATGAAGCAGTCGTAATAAATAAAAAGTTTATGTAAGCGCATTCTTGGTCTCCGTTTAAATTTACTTAAAGTTTAGGAATTTGAGAATTAATTTACACTTACGGTAAATATTATATAAAAAAAAATCATATTTTTGATATTAATTAGGTAAAAATATATATATTTTTTTATATCATGTATCGATTATTAGAAATTCTATATTTCTGTTAATTCATACAAAAACTAACGACATAACTTAATTTGAGATAAAAAAAATTTTAGGTCATACAATATTATTTCTCTTACAAATCTTATAAATACATGTACATAATGTGGGAACAATATAGTCTTGTACAATGAACCACCCAAGTTCCGCCCTTACATAGCGGTATCACTGACTATTACCTTATATACAATGAAACATACAAAATTTATAACTATATTATCTTAAGTCATTGAATAATTAATAAGAATGGGACAGGTCCATATTTAAATCTCATCAAAATATTCAACGGTACAGTTTGTACGCTGAAAATTTATATAATAAATAACAAAGTGTCCGATTACGAGATCACAAGATTTGATATCACATAATATATTTGTATATATAGAATATTTAGCCATACATTAATATATTAAAGCATCAAACTAAAATGAAAATATAACTCATTTATTATTCAAGTTAATTTTAAAATAGTTAAAAACTGGTAGGAGCATTTTATTTGAAAAGCTCTTAATGTACTAAAAATTGATTGGTTGTACACTGAGCCACACAAGTTGTATCGTAAATATTATTGAATCATTTATTTGTTTATACCTTGCTTGGATTATCGAATATTAGTACATCCTAAACACTATTTAGCAAGCATCCATATTGTATAATCGAGTGAAGGTAATGAGTGAAATCATTCATTCGTGACACTCCGAAGCCTTTCATACTAACCGGTCTTGAGAATAAGTGAATGAACTTTATTATATTATAAATATTTGTAAAACAGATTGACAGCTGAACGAGTGAGTGAAGTTTATTAAAATCTAATTATTATATTATGTTTGTTTCACAACAGTACCGCTGAGTGAATGATACCAAACAACCTGTTCACTTGCTCTCATCGGTGACGCAACACGGAAGCCGATATTAATATAAGGCTGACGACGCACTGGCGTTTATTCAACGTCTTTTAAAACATAATATCGCATTTTATTTTATTATTTCTGCTTTAATATAACATCAGGGCGTATTTTTAAACTGCCTGTATGTATTGAGCCTAACATTCCTCACATCGCCTGTATCCCTGCGTTTAACGGGTATTACGACTAAAATTTTAACCGTGTAATGGATGCCGTCGGACTACTAATTAAGTTATGAAAATGATAGCTCTATAAAATATTTTTTTATCACTTATCTCATCAAAATCTCAACAAGCGACAATTTGAATTGACTATCAGACTATATTAAAAATCAGACACGTGTTTCGTAAGATGACTTTCGTCATGAAATATTCTATAACTATAAAATGTTGTTTATAATTCTATACAATAGAATAATTCACAAATATCTAATACTTGGTTATGGAAATTTATATTGGCAGAATATTTTGCGACGTATAGAATTTAAGACTTAACGTAAGTGTTGTATTTTTATACTTTATTTGCATATATCACAGCCTATATAAACAGATTATATGTCTTTTTTTGACAGATAATAAATTTTCATTCATATAAATCCCATACAGATTACTACACTGTATGTATATTAAAGTGATTAACAAGGTGTTGTCCTCATTACAACTTTCACCTTACAACGCCATCGATCATGGTAAGGATTGTGGTTAGTACAATACTTGAACCAGCTCCTAGTACTATTAATAATATAAATGATGTTCTCATTTCAAATATTCACTTTAAGAAACTTTCTTTAACAAAAACAATTTTTTTTTTTCAATATAATTCTGTTTTCTAAATTCAAATCGTGTTTAGTTTGACAACCAAGAAGGTTAGTTGTAATTATTAAAATAACTAGAAACGTTGCTTCTTTCATTCATTCATTCTTCATGTAATCATGAGTAATTAAAATAGTTTGATTAAAAATGAACATTTATGTTTATTTATTTCAAATGACTATTGAAATTTAACAGAGTTACAATATTTCAAAATATACGAGAAATATAAATAATGTTTACAATTCCGATACGTGATTAGAAAACAAAATGACGTATCTAAAGATATATTCATAGCAGTAGGAAATAATAATTATTTTAATGTTATTTAGAAATGTGCTAGAATTAAACCGTCGGACATAAAACATGACTGTTAAGACCGCTAGTAGATTTAATCTTTAAATCAACATAAGGGAGTATGTTGGATAGATCGTTGTTATTGAAGGTATTAAAAAAAAACAACAATAATATTCTTATATTTTTTTATTTAAATCATACAGATTTATATTTATATTATTCAGCTACACTAATAATAAATACGAATTATATATTTCGACAATGATGTTATTAATCGAATCGACGCGATCAATTTCCCGCGCGTGTCAAGACTGTCAAGTGTCACGTCAGTTTGACACAATCATCAATTGCAGTAATGGCGTCCCCAGCGTCGATCGACTTTTAGGGAGATCCGACTTACATTTAGGGAGCTTAGATATTAAATATTTAATGGTAACACTTATATTATTCAATGAAATTTCGTATAATATAAATATAAATACGTGACAATTTTATATTCAAAAATGTAGCTTAAAGCGCTTCAATCAGATAGTTTTAGTTATAAAATGAAGAAACAACTAACTACTAACAAAAACTATAGTGAACGAATACGGAACCCGATCCGAGGATAAATTTCAAACCCGACCGCCTTGAAGTGTGAATAACCTATTAAGATGATTTGTTATCTGTATTTTACCAGTTTTAATGGGGTCCTATTCTTTATAATTCTATAAAATTTGTTAAACAAAACATAAATAACGCTTACAAAAGCGCGGCTGTGGATTTATGTCTTCATGTTTGTTTTTTGCTCAGTTCCTAACGTGTCTATAGCTAACCCCAGGCCCGTGGGTTCGTTCATTTTTTCTGCCACATGGGACATAGTTATGACTATCACGCTAACGACACGTGCTTATATTATCTTATAATATATAATCGACTTTTAAAAAGGTGGTTAATTGATTCCAATTTGATAATAACTCAGTTTTTTTACAATGTGATATATTTAAATTCTAATACATAATATTCACAAAAAAAAAAACAATAATTTTTCTCTCTCTTGTTAAACTCTTAAATAAAAAAAACTTCTTTATTTCGAAGTCGATGCTTATTTCAATCTATAAAATGTGAGTGAGTTAGTTTTCAATAGCCGTTTGAACCAAACGAAATACTCCATTGTTACTTATCTTAATGGCAGACTTTTCTTGTATATTGTTATATATGAGAGCATTACGTGTAATGAGTTTGAATGTTAGGTTATCTGTTTATTGAATTAAAGTACACTTAAATTTTTTCTTCTATCTATATTTCCTAAGCACATCCATAGGAAAGAATTTATCTTTCTAAATAAGAACTTTATTCAAGGGCGAAATATCATCAATGAATGCTTGGAATTCCTCGACTATCCTAGCAGGTTAAATCACTTCAACCTAACTAGTCTATTTAAGTCCGCGAATAGTATACAAATAGCTATCGGCTATAAATCTAATTCTCGCGTTCACACCCCTAGGAAGTTGAGATACTTGGCTGTTCCCGAGAATACTTCTTAAAACGACTTAATTAAACGTATTTTAGTCGGTATTAAACAAGTTTGTAAATAAATTCACGTGTAATAAAGACGTCTCTGTCTCGTTACTGTGTTCTCGCCGTTCCTCTCTCATATATCTCGTTACTTTTTATTTTAGGCAAAGCTATAGCTACCGCTGAAACAACGTGTTTTTACTTTTAGTGCAGTTCGGATGTCGGCATCTCGTTTAATTGCCCGACATCTAGACACACTTTAGGTACAATTAGTAACGAAAGAAAGCCAGACCGTAGCAACGAAAAATGTAAAGGAACAAGCATAATATAATAAAGAGATGAAAAAAATAACAAAGGGATAGAATTATCCAAATACATTAAGTATCCCAGAGCAAGGAATCTGGTGCGGTGATGAGGAAAAAAAATCAATTGTCTCAGGATAAAAATAGTATGGTGAAACAATTTGCCCCCTATCTGGAGATCCTTCTATGACAAATCGTTCCTTTTCACCAAGTAAATGAATCGACTTCCTGATAAATGATGTCACTGTTATCTGGAGTAGCGCCTGCTTAATGGGATATGGGATGTTGGGGTCGTGTGGAGCGGGAGCGAGGCGATGGTTCGCTTGTTAAGATATAGCGAGCTATAACATTTAATACATAAAAGGTTAAACACCACACGTGTAAAGTATACCTCACAAGTAGACATTTTATACAAATTTAAAGGTTATAAAAATTTATTACGTGGGAAGTGATCTTAAATACACATTATAAGAAATAAGTCAGAGAATCTAAAACACAGTTTAAGAAATAATGTGTGGCATTTTTGTTTATATTTCGCCATAGAAGTATTGATTTATTGATATTTTTGGGAGCATCTCGAATATTTACGAATACCTCGACGTATTTTGACACTAAACTGTCTCTGAGTACGATTAATTTTAAAAGGTTCTGTATAAAACAAATGAAAGGTGTAGCTTTTTAAATATTTTTCCAAAATATCAGACAAAAAGCATATCATATTTTTATATTATATATTAATAATATAGATTTAGTGTGACCTGTTTAAACTTTATGACGTCCACATCCATTAAGTTCAATTATATAAATTAACGTAGTTTCGATTAAAAATTAGTATCATATAGCATTTAACGTAACCGACAAAAATATTGATTGACAGATATTAGAACTCACCTTAAAATCTCCGTGAAAGATAACTATCCTTTACCTTAATTCCGAATCAAGTTATGAAATTATCGGGCAAAAAATTTTACTAAATATAATAGTGAAAACATTTAAAAAACCCTAAAATTTTTATATTCATCTTAAGCCCTGAGCACCGTTACAAGCCGGCGCTAGATCGCCGTGCCTTCGTCTGTCCATCATCTTTATTTAAATGACGTCAAGTCGTCCGTATTATTTTTTCTACCATTTACACTACGGATTCTGTGGGAATTATTATTGATAAAGTTCTATTTGCTTTTGTATCTATTGTTCGTTGTTTTTAAAACAACCGTTAGCTACAGGGGAATGTCAATCTATCTCGCTCTGGTTATGATTCAAGTAGTTATTCTTAATATAACTTGACGATTTCAGGTAAAAATACTTTATTATGATTATTTCCTTAATTGAATTGTACATTATAGTCGACAGTGTGTAGTATAAGTTAATTAATTTAATTAATCAGCTGGTTTGAAACTTTCACCGACACAAGCCGCGGATGTTTTTAGACAATCGATCAAAGGTAATCTCCGCAGCTTCCTAAACACACGAGATTACATCGCAGGGTTATGGATATATTTCTATTCTAATATATGTCATTTGTTTGTGATGAATCTGCCTTAACTAATTAATTTTATCATCGGAGAAATGTTATATTAAATTTCAGAAAAATCAAAAAAATTCTAATACAAAAACTTTTGGTAAATTTTAAGAGTTAGCTGATAGATCACCAATTAAACATACGAAAAACCAAAAGGTTGTAAAAGCAGTGAGATAATATTAAGAAAGATATTAATAGTGACGATAAAAACATTGGAAAAACCGAAACAGATGAGATCTGAAGATACTCCTAAAGGGTTGCCGCTGTACGGGCGCCGGGCCGTCACAAAAACCAACCGAAAAAGTGCTAACCACGGAACACATAATTTATAATATTAATGACCGCATTGTGTGTTTTCTATGTAATTTTTATTTACGATTGTTTACCCTATTTTATGTTTTAATATGACGCCATATTTATGACTGTTTGATTCCTCTGTGTTGGCTTTTTTTTTGGGTTGTGTTTGATTTTTTTTTTTTGTAACCGGCCGTGGATATTCTGTATTGTCCTGTGACATATCGTTTTGGATATCGCCTCATGTTTATTGTTAGAGTTATTTTATGGTGACGTAGAATTTAAATTATATGTTAAAGAGTTAAAAAAATTTTTTTTAACCATTACGCCTTCTGGCTGCAGGCTATAGAGTTATTAGAGACTTGTTGAAAAATTAATATCATCAATAAACTTATCATCTATCTGTCGGCGTAACTGATTCCACATGCAGCGGTATATTTTTTTTCTCACCAATAACAACTAATCGTGTCTTACTTTATTGCCCAGTCATAAAGTTCACTGGTCCTCGAGTTACCCAGCGCCTCACCACTGTCTTTATTTCATCTACAAATATCGACAATCTCATATTTTATGGCATTTTTATTATTGTAGAAAGAATTTCGTGTAAGGACGAAAGGAGCCGCGTTTACGGCCGAGATTATAAGATAGTTATACGTTATAAATTTATTAATGATTAATAATGATATCGTGTTCTGTGTCACAGATTATATAAAAAAACTTGGATTGCCACCTCGAGAATTTGTCTATTTAATCTTTGGTTACTTTATGAATGTCAAATTTAACTTGTTCACAGTTCAAGGAATATAACGCCAAACAATAGCCAGAAAGGTTTTTTTCTCCACCTATGCCAGCTAATGCGCGACTAACACCCTATTTCACGGCTCTAAAACGATCTCTTGATGAACGTTTTATTGGTCATTCGTCATTTTATTTCAATTTATAAACAATAAATTGCTTCATTAAATTTTATATTTTACATGCAATTTATATTATTTACTGATAATATTAACTGTTATACTCTTATAGAGATAAAATATAACTTGATTGTCCTTTACTTTTTTTTAATTATTTTTTTAATTAACTTCAAATAAGTATTTGACGTAGACAGCTTTCATACAGACGAGACTGTCATTCAAGTTATTATTTAAACTAATATTTCTATTTATATCTAAGTACGATATGAATCGCATGGTAATTTTCAATACTTTCCTCGGCTCGTTACTGTAAACACTTGCATTCCTGATTGAATTATCACTTAACTTCAATAACACTTAGTTTGAATATTATCTGTGCTGTGACACTTATTATAAATTATTATCTGTGGCCTGTGAAAATTCCAATTTACAAGACGTACATTATGGAGTCGGAATTGCGGTTTTCTCCTTGCATTTAGTATATCTTATTTAACACCATGCTTACATTATACGACGCATTATAATAGAATTTATATAACATATGTTTATAATGAAAATAAATATAAGCTTTGTTTAAACGTTACAAGCGAATCAATGGCACTATAAAATCGTAGATTCTGTTATCCCACAAGTGTATAACAGCCGTGGATTCGGTATTAAAAGGGGTTTTATGACTGTAATAGCTGTATTAAAGATTAAGTCCCATCCCGGCAACATAATATTCAGAGTTTAAATTCCCATAACAGAACGTTAGCGACACTAACGCCGTCTCATAAAACTTTATTACTTTTTATTTTACACCTTTGTTCTAATATTTTACATATAAAAACTTTTTGGATCGAATAACGCTAACGCGTTGTGACTTGCCGCGAAACAAAAAAAAACTGTTTGGTTTGAGAGGAGACGGGGAGTGACTGGGTTATAAGATTTTAAATATTTACAACTCAATAATGTTATATTTTTTTGGCTGTACATTATCAACCTTAGCCTCATTTGATAAAAAAATATCTAACATTAAAAAAAGACCAACAGCTTAAAGGTGCTAATTTGCCAAGCTACAACACTATTATTAGACTCAGAATCAAAGTATATCATTAAAAGAAGGTCAAATATTATGTTTAATACTGTTTGCATATTATTAAGATAACATATAATTACGTGTTAACGAGATTTTTTGGTTAATTAAGATTTCAGAACAGATTATAAAAACTTATATGATACAGATCGATCTATTCTGCCAGAGTTAAAGGAACAGGTTCAATTATAAAATACTAGGAAAATTTGGTACTTATTAAACAGATAAATATTTTATTAGTAAACATTGGACGCTATAAATCTCGTTTGTTGTTAAATATAGTTTATATCTTAATTTCTTCAATAAAAGCCATAAATATTTCGTGCTATGGATTATATATTCGGAACGTCATTTTTTTTTTCATAGTAAATTCGGCGAACCCAAAATCCGATCCAATTTAAACAAGCCCCATCAGACGAGACCCGTCATTAATGTGAGATCATTATTAGCGTTGATCATTGCTATTTCCTAATCAGGAAATGTGAGCGCGACCTCACACGTCAACTATGACTGAACTTCATTTATTTTTAATACCATAGACTAGACTTTGGAAACACAGATAATAAAAGTGTTATACTCTGTGCATTTTTTGTCTATTTAGTGAACTTCTTTAATTCAGAACATCCCGAGTACTAATTTACCTCGCTTCGGGAGTTATTTATACAGTAATAAATACGTCAATTACGCGAGTCCTAGTCGAGACAGATTTATGACTCTTCGGCCGCATTTAAAAATATTGTCATACAAATATCTACAAAACGGTGTTTTGTGTAAATTACTTGAACAGATATATTCCGTAATTACTCAGGTCGTTACTTCATGAACCGAACTCAATAAAATAAATCTCAGTAAAACATGACGTGGATGCCGAACTATAAGTCAGAGGTTTAAAAATGAGTTGAGCCAAAAGAAAAATTTAAAAACAATACAATCATGAATGAATGGAACAGACTACGTTATAAGGAATGTCTTGGCGCCGAATTGGAACTAATCCTAACGAGGGCATGATTCTCAAGATTTCCGAGAAGCGGCGAAGACAAAGATCGATAGGACCTGCCTTTCTCAGTATTTTGATGGACTTTTGAGGCTTTTTACCTTTAGCATTATGTTGATCTGGATTTGCGAGCTGTCGTCTGCGAATCTAGTGTTAATTTATGCGACTCTCCGATGATGTATTTCTGAAGGGAAGCTATGTTGATTGGAAGGCCGATATCACTCTAACGGCCTGTTATTGGCCCGTAGATTTATTGGTTTTCCTGTGAGAACTGTCTGTCTTCGAAGGCTGTTACTATGGTTTTTTTTTGTGTGAAGGACGGAAGGACCGATGTTAAAGATTTACAGCCCGAATATATTTATTATAATATATTTTTAATACACAAATTCAATGAATGATATCTTTAGATATTTTTTAACACAGTGACAGTATAAAAAGTAATCTCGGGCAATCGTATAAATTTATTTTATGTCCATTTTATTATTGACATCTGACAACATTGGGACGTAATCAAAATGGACAAAGAAATTGAATTCCATAAAGTCCTTACAAGGACTGCATCCGAACTATCAATTGTTTTAAACATAAAGATCGCCGTCGATAACCCTTGCACTAGTGCTGCCCTATTGTCCTTTGTTTATCGATAGTCTATCCATCGATGTTTCACGATTAAAACGCCTGACCCAAAGGTTGACGATTTATCGCTATGAAAATATAAACATTATAGGATGTAAGAGGCATTTGCATGTCGAATTAGAATATTCTTGTTAGTAACATGTTGGCGAGGATTTGCATTGCACATAATTGCATTTATGGCAACCCTTCACAAATGATATCAACATATTTATGAGGCGATGCACTCATAAGGAGCGTTGAGATGATTTTTGAGGTAACCAAACCTCATTTGAATTATATATGACGCCATTTACAAACATTATGCTTAACATTTTTTAATTAAATATACGTATATATATAATGCCAAAGCTGACATTTGAATTTAAATAATTTATCGCTTAACTGTATGACATTAAATATTTACAAATAGGTAAAATCATAAGGAATTTCATACTTAAGAAGATTAAAACTGTATAGTCATTTGGTAAGCTCAGAGTTAGTGATGTGTTTTGATTTAAAAGCGACTATACTATAATTAGACGTTAAGTTCAGAATACAAATAAGATGGAAGTAATTACAATATTTCATCGATAGTCGATATCTCGTCGATCAATCTCTATTTATCTCCGTACGTTTTATGATCTAATTTTCTTAAACAGCGTTAGCTATTATTTGAAATAGGATCCGCTGATAAGATAAGGATTTCGTATTCAGAAGACTCGATCAAGTATTCAGCTGTTAGATCCTTTCGACTCGTCATTAGTCAGTATTGATTGTATTGGAGTGAGAATTTTGTTACCAGTTAAATAATTACCTTCATAATATATTACAAATTAGCTGTCAAAGTAGTTTTGATATTATAATATTTGGTTGAATCATTCATTAGATATGTCTGGATGTAATAACCCTGACGTTTCCGTGATTTAAACGTCGTATTAATTTCAATGGTAATCCCCGAGGCGCTTGAATGTCAATGAAATTGCACTAGTAGAGCCGTCTGGCTCCATGGGTGGTTGTCTATGATAAAGTAAATACCGTAGACCATAGACCATAGACCACGCAGCTCTGACAGATAATGTTTTATTATTACATTAGAAACTTAAATTGTTTTTAAATACAAATTATTACAGGAAATTTGTTACTAACGTCACATCACTGAATTGATGATGCTAAATAATTTGAAATTTAAATTCCACATATCACATAAATAAGTATGTTAAATGAGAAAATTGCAGTAAATAAATACAGATACTTTATGGCAGCACCCGGGAAATGCAGTGTTAGATTATAATTTACAATACTTTACAATGAATGCTATACCGTAAGTTTTACATACTTTATCGATATTTCACTACTGGTTCGATGTGCCGATACAGCCAGTTGTCAACGGAGGAAAACGGAACAGCTACAATTTCAACTTCAACGCGTAATACATGGACATACGAAACTTAGAGTCGAATCAGGGCACAATTTAAGGGACATAATACCCTGCGGCTGTACACTTATACATATTTATGAATAGAATAGCCAATTTGTTTTGCTATCCTATAAGGTTGGCACCAATTTAGAACTAAAATTGTCGGCCTCGCCTTGTACCTGATGATCTGTGGCGATGCCGGCTGACAGTTATGTCGACGGGTACCCACGATAATAAGGAGGCGAGTCACTTAGCGCTAATAGTCCACGCTTTCATCTTGTTATGGTACAAATTGTTTCATATAGTCCGTAGAAAGCAATGAAAAGCACTTGGTCACCGGGTTAACTGTATATTTTCTCTTTTGTTTCAGAAGGATCTTTCGGACGACTGCGTGTTCGAGGAACACATAGAAGAGAATAACTACAACACTTATTCGAGAGTTCGAGGCTTGAAGAAGACCTATCTGGCGCTGGACAACAGGGGTCGATCACGTCGTACTCAGATCCCCTTGAGCAGGCCTCTGGGGAATCTGTCCGGGTACGCGCTCACTATGACCACTCAATGGGAAGGCGCCAAACACAGCCAGTGCCCGCCGCGTCGGCATCGCGGGAAACTGAAGCGACCGCCGCCCTTCCACAGGAACTGTCAGCGGCGCGTCCAGAAACAGAACCTCAGGAAGAGGAAACACAAGAAAGCGAACGATCCGAAGAAGAAGCAGCGTCATCCGAAGGCACGGAGAAAACAAGAGGGCACGACGAGCACCACGACCGAGGTCAGCTGGGACGAGTCCACGATGTCGACCATGTCCACTACCGATGGGGAGTTTTTTCGTTCGGCGACCGCTCAGGAGGCGGTCGGCCGCTGAGCTGTTTGCTCGCGATCGGGGCTGCCGTGGCGCTCGCACACTAGCACCGTTCCACTCTTACACACAAGAATCTCTAGCATTCCCATTCAACGCCATTCCACGGGAATGGCCCTTGAACTAGTCGCTCTCCCCGACGACACGCGACGGTGAACCGCCGGTGACTCGCTTTCTTCACGTACTCGTAATACTCACTGGGCAACTCTCAGACGAGCTAGCACTCGCGCCCGTTCCAGCGCCCGTCGCTGCACCGCTCCTCAAACGATTCGACGTGTGACGAATGATATTATTCTACCAAAGTTGAAAGTATCTATATCAACCTTTATTCCTAGTTCGCTTTAACACGTAGTTTTATCGGCAATACTCCAATTGTCTTAGTTATCATGAAATTATTAACCTAGATGTTACTGATAACTTAATGATTAATTAAAATGAATGAATTCGCTTTAACGAGTTGAGATTATCGTTCGGTAAGGTGGAACTGTGTTAGAGGGTTGTCGATGCTCGCGTCGGAGCGCTCGTTCCTGCGCGCGATCTATTCCTATCCCGGTACAGCCGCCGCTTGTTGGTGTATCAACCGAATCCGTGCCCCGGCCGATCTTTAAATTTCATATAATTAAGCCTAAGTGATCCGTTAATGGACGCGATACGGCCGCGTCGAATACCGTTACGAGATGATAGACATTTATCGAAAACCAAAATCTCAAACGGTCGTAATTTTTCCACGTTCGGACGCTACCGGCCCATTCGGATACGAATTGATAAATTACACGGACGTTTAGTGTATTTAAAATTCTAATGTTTTAATGGTATTAAACGAACATCGGATACGAGTCGCTCCGACGCGAGCAGGAGTCGGAAGCTGATGTACTTAGATGGATGTGGTGTGGTGTAATTTCATAAGAAATTGACTGAAAAATATGACTGAGTAATGTAGGTACTGAGGGTTTCGGAATAGGCTATGATAGAGTAAAGTGCGGCGGACGGCATGCTTCTTTGTATTTAGTTTTGAGTTCCCGAACGAAGCGTTGACGTCACAACGAACTGTCAAAGCTGTCACATTGACATCTAACGAAGATGACGTTTGCGTACCGCCGTGACGAGCAGCGCTTGGTGAAGGAAAACATCGAAATGAAATTAGTGATAATGTTTTTAACGTCGTTGAAGTGACTATTAGTTGGTAGTTTTAAAACGTGTATCTAATTTGTAAATTATTTATTTTATTTTCCATAGAGAATGTCGTATTTTGTTAACGTTTTAGTTGATTTTTTTTTAATCTCTCGACCCTTTAGTTCCAGCCGACATCTAGACGTGTAGAATGTAATACGCTTGTATTTTTAGTGAGCCAACTTATGTGTATTATATTTATGTGACCGTTCTATGACAATATGTGTCTTGTAAACAGATATTGCTTGAATGGATTTGTACGCAATAACATTTTTTTAGTGATCTTCCTCGCATATTTTTGTCGTGTATGTATCGTATCAGCGAACTTATTTAGAATGACCGAACAAACAGACTGTTTACACAATATTATTAAATGAAAGGTCAATTAAATTTTTTATTTACTATATATTATACATATAGCAAGTGGTTGTTTAAGTCGATGTTCCGAAAGCAACCATTTTCTATATAATTTTTATTATGAATTTAAATCATTTTTTAACACGCTTTTTACGACGCCGCTGTCCGTTTACAGCGTCACCTACACATTATATACAAAATTTTGTAAAATTTTTATTCGGTGACATTATCAAGTGGTTCGCTGTTTACAATAAGTCATTTAATGCAATGTGAATCTAGCTTTATGGTTGTACGAGTGTGAGTGAATGACGGTTTAATAATAATTTATGACGTATTTAAATGTTTACTGTCAAGATGGCGACGATTTTTTTTTTATATAAAAAAAAGCATTTAATGAAATAAACAAATTGAAAACGTAGATCGTCCTCAAACTTTATTTGGATTGTTCATGTGTTTGTACGGTAGGCAACTTGCGGCGAGCGATCTTTAGCAGTAGAAACAGTATTTCGGTATGAATCGTCTTTGTTACAGTAACTAGTTTTATAGTTTTATATTGTATAGAGTTTTTAAGTAAATTTTTGTAATTTCTACCCATCTGTAACGTGGTTACTTTAACTATAATCGTTTTACAGAATATAAATAAGCGCACGTCTCACGATTCCATACAGTCGAGAGACGTGTCATTTGATTGGTACCTACTTATTGTAAAATATTGAATACTTTTTATGTTATTTTGTACGCATGTGCCATAAATACTTATTGTAATTACCAAACAGTGGTAAAGTTATTCGTTTTTTGTTCCGCACAATGTTATATTTAATATTCGAACAAACGGCGTAAGGGATGGGAAACACAGGAGTCATTTAAAATTATAAGAAAATATAATACTCGTTCATTAGATATATTATATTAAATAAATCGGATCGAATAGACGAATGTTACGACGTTTAAGACATATGTCACCTCCTTGGCACGCGTTTGACAGCTCGAGTATGACAGCTCGACTACAATGGAAGCCATTACTAACCCTGCAGTCACAGTTGAGCTAGCAGTCGTCATGAACGAAATCGAAATATTATGTTATTAATTTCTTATAGCAGAAATGAATTAAATCAACATTGAAAATGTTCCCACCAAGATATGGCTCCTATCGCCCCTGATCCCTGTGTAGGATGGGAACATCGTGGGGTCACGTAAACAGTATTACTTAATTAATTTCGATACCTACCTATACAACTTTACAAATAATATGTCCGCATCCGATGACGATGTCTGTACAAAAAACTGCCATTGAATAAATAAAACGTCTGGCTTAGAACGTTCGGACTAATACATAACATAGACTAAACTTAAACAAGATTGATTGGAACTAGACAATAAACATTTACAGCCTCTTATACCGAAAAATGAATAAAATAATTAAAATAACTATGTTGTTTTATTAACTTTATACCTATTATTAAACACATTTAAAGTTTCTTGTATGCGTTCAGTATTATTTCTAAATCAACCCTTTAAAATATTCTCAAGGAATAACAGATTATAAAATGTCCAAAAACATGTGACAATAAACCTATACTTCATTTTTAAAAGTTCCATTTTTGAAATACTGTTTACTAAAGACTACTCAAAGAACCTCCCTCATTGTGAAGTAATATCAGATTGGGTGGTGTGTAAACCCCAAAAATTGCGTCATAAACTTTTAAACTCTCATTATATTTAATAATAAGGTAAAAATATAATAAAAACAAAAAAAAACAATGTAATTTAATTCTATCTACATCAGGACGTAATTACATACTTAATATTTTAATGTTTTGGACATACTTACGCTGTCTTTAAATCTTAAACTTCCGTGATATCTCCGAACTGATATCCTCTGAACTCTGTTAGTTAATATAGTGATATATGATCATGTTCCTTCCATAAGAAAAAACTGAATCTCCCTCCGATCCAAATCAATATATTTAATGGCCTTCTCCATTCATCTATTATCTGATAAAGATTCGAAGATGACTGTAAATATTAACATCAGAGATGCTTATAACAACAAAAATATTTAGTTTAAGTAAAATCTGAAACAGCTATGGAAGGATTTTGTTAATTATAACATAAGACAAAAAGACACGATTTTCAAGTAAAAGAAGAAAACTGTTTAGTAGAAATCATGTAGATCGTCTGAATAGAAACATTGGTTGCCTTTGATTTTAATACCTACTTTGGACTACTTTTGGACTTACTTTGGATCAGCTGTTTAAGCTTACTAATGATGAGAGAGTTGCAGTACTTACACCAGATATATACTCACATATCTGTATTTAAAATTCTCATATCAAATCTAATTTTCTTTTGAAAGCATCTATCTTGCTACAGGCCCTGAACACTGTTGTCTGTTTACGTAGCAATGATAAATTTAATTCGTTTAGTTTTTGAAAGATATCAGCCATAAAAGACAATCGGAACAACCTAGTTTTATCATTCATCATCATCATCATCATCAGCCTATCGGAAGCCCACTGCTGAGCATAAGCCTCTTCTCTCATGGAGAAGGTTTGAGCATTAATCGCATTAATTAATAATGTTTTAATATAAAAAAAAAACTCTCAAAAGAAACATTTGTAACTCGTCTTTAAGTTCAAATAGGCTCGTTAAAGTTTCACCCCGAGACAGAGATCGCAGTTCTGTATGGAGCATCAGTGTCGTATGTTTGCTGCCATCTTCACATAATAAGGAGAATAATCAGGGTTGCAGTGGTCGTGATTTGATATGGTAAATTTCTATTACCCCTTCATCCATAATTAATTTTATATTTGATGGTATTTCCTTCATCGCAAGAGTATGTCTATGCAGGATACAATGGCTGAAAAATTTGGCGTTACATTTTCTATTCGTGATACAACTTCTGCTGTATTACCCGTCATCGCCTTGGCCCCAGCTGTAAAAACGTCAATACAATCGTTCCAACTGAGATTATTTTCTTCAAATAATATATTTGTTTTATTGAAAATTTCTTCTCCCGTAGTTTTTGTGGGCCGTGGTGAACACAAAACATGTCTTCTTCATGTTAGAGCCTAAATTAGCTTGTTCAGAATTCTAACGTATACCTAATCTCACAGGCGGATTTTATCAAAACTTCGCGCTAACGAGTACATGATGTTGGTAACATTGGACGAGGTTACTAACTTCGGCTGTAGTTGATCCATGTGATAAGCCGCTTGAGAACGTTCGATTTTTTTTTCTAAATTCTTGCGGAACCCAACAAGTTTATCGCGGAACCTTAGGGTTCTTCGGAACATCCTTAGAGTATGGCTTCCCTATACAATATACACATATATCTTAAAAATTATAATACTAATAATTTTAACAAGTTATTTTATTCTTATTAGTCGCAATTAAAATGTTCCTAAGAATCGAAATATCAATCCGTAAGCTATAATCAAGTTTAGAACTTATAAAAGTTGCTTAGACATATTAAAACATACATACGTACTAATTATAAAATCGATAATACTTAGAGGACATATCGAGTTAAGTTTTAGCTGTCAATGAAATATATTGTAAACAGTGCAAGTAAAGCTTTTATATAAATTTATCAATATAAATTAATTAATTAATTAATTAATTAAAGATTTTATCAGTACCATTTCAATATTTCACTCGACATCCCAATCTTATAAATATTCATGATTCTCTGTCAATTGATTTTCATAATTTTATATAAATTAATTAAAACCTGGTTACAATTAACTATAATCAAATCAACTTGTACCAAAATTGTCTTGAACATCAACATTCTTATATATAAAAAATAGATACGGTAAAAATATATATACTTTTTATAGTAAAATTGAAAATTAGCCATTTAAAATTATCTAACACCACAATAGAAATCATAATTATAGGCTCTGAGATATTAAATACTTGAATAATATTTTTAAATCCATTATCTAATGACATTAACGAATATATTTTACCCTGTAGTAGTATTAAAAACTTAAAATACAATGTAACAGATAAAAAATATTTATCCGAACTATAGTCGCAAACGTCAATATCGACTAAACGTCAAGCGCCCCTTCCATCGCTCGATTCTAAGTTGGCAGACAACTCGTCCATCGCCATCTTGTTCTTAGTTTGATTTCATAATATATCGATGCATTTTTAATCGGTTTCGATTCTGTAATACATCAAATTTAGGCGGTAAGTTGATCAGTAATCGATATGAAGAAAACATCGTCATTAGTTTGGAGATTTTTCGATCGTTTGGAAGAGAATAAGAGATGTGTCGCAGTGTTGTGTAAATTATGTGATAGTCAGTACAAGTACTTTGGTAATACAACGAATTTGCGAACCCATTTAGTGAACAAGCATCCGATACAATGGGATTTGCTGCAGAATGGAACATTGGACGAGTCTGCGGCCAGAGCTTACGACGAAGATGATAGTTCGAGCAGTAAACGGAGGAAGTACATTAAGGCCTACAAAGATGATAACGTACGTTATTCTGTATCCGTTGATCTTAATAAGAAACGAAATAGCCGCAATCCCTCCGATGAGAGCTCAATGCCAGTTATTGAAATACAGCGGGTATTTATTTTAGGTTTTTCCTAATAATTTTGATTAAAGCTTGTATCGATCGTCTTAGACGATAATAAGATAAATCGAGAGATTCAAAATAATTGATCGTCTGTAGAAAAGTTGAGTTTTATCGATGTAATAGATTACGTAATCGATTTAGATTTGTTTATCAACAAATTGATTGCATACTTGAATAATTTACTTATTATTTTCTAAATCATATTGCTCTAAACTATAGAAATTCGTATATAGAATGTATGAAAGACAATGTTAGATGCGATTGATTTTATAAATAATTACTATATTTTAGGTGTTAGATCATTCAGAGACTGAAAATGAGACAACAGTCACCGAAGTTGTGGAGGAGCCGATAAATATTGTTCGCCAAATGCATGGCAGTAGAGCATCAGACGAGGAATGGTTGAATGAAGATATGTATCAAACAGTGGAGACTTATGAACCCAAAAAAAAGAAGATGAAATACAGAACTATAAAGAGAGAAGTATCTTCACCACCGCATGTGTCAAAATATGTTGTCCACTCACCGGCCAGCTATCCTAAACAGGAACGTATAGTCATTGACAACAGTCAACGTAAAGATGAGTACTCAGTATTTGGGGAATATGTGGGAAACAAACTAAGGAAATTCAAAAGCAACCAAACTCGGGGAAATGTCCAACAATTGATCACGACGATTCTATGGCAGGCGGAGTATGGTGTTTATGATAGTATGGAGACTATAAAGAGAGTTTTACTACATTCAGTTCAGGATATGGAAACTGTTCCACAGGAACAGATCATTGTACACAATATAGTAGAGGATGACTCGCTCAAAGTGGATGAAAATTAAACCAAAGAAATATATATATGTAGGGCTGTTTATGTTAGGATATGTTGTATAATAAAATAAGTTTATTGAAGTCTACTATATTATTTTTTTTCATTTAACCTCCATTGTGATTGGATTGAAGTGCAATTTTTTTATAAAGTTTAGCAAATAAATCTTTTAAAATTAAAGCTTTTTCAAATGTTACAGATAGCTTCTTGTTTTACCTTCATGCATATCTGTGAAAGTAATGAAAATTTTAATTAGCATTTCTTCGAAGAATTACGCACAAGTCGTGACCCTAAAATCCTTCTGGCATCACAACAATCAGTTTGAGATTTTGCAAAGACTTAAACACATTAATATTTAATCGTTGGATATCTAGACTTTAGGTGAATTATTGAGCTTAATTTGAACTTTGACACATAATTTTTCTCTTTGCACTCCTCCACTTTAAATGTCAATGTCAAACAGCTGTTCTACCAACATGGCCACGATAGGCCGCTCTTCGGGAAAATTATTACAAAAAGTGCAATTTTTAACAGGATTTTCACGACATTTAAGTACAGTGAAGTGTAAATCATATAAAAATGTGTGGAAGACATGTGCCTGTGTCATCGGTGGTGGTATTTTATTATACACCGCAAACTTACGGAACGGAAAAACAGTTTACGCTCTCAAAGGAAAGGTATATATTTAGAATTACCTATTTATAAATATATATGCCGTAATACAGGCAATGTGGGACTCATTTTTATAACATATTAAACATGTATTAAATTTTGTACGTAGTTAATTCCGAACAAAAATAACGAAATGTCACTCAATTCCATATTTATTGTATTTTTAGAATGACCTGGCGGTTTCCTGAAAACGTCTTTTCTAATGTCAGTATGTAACAAAAATAATTAATGCATATGAAATTAATTCCAAACTATTAAATTAAATAAGTTATAAAAGAACCATGTATGTGTATTAATAAACGTCAATGTATCATAATTAAAAAACATGAGATCATGAATTTCAGTAGTATCGTTTTCCTTGACATGTAACATATCCACGTATTTGATTCACTAATTATATATCCAACAATGTTTTAACTCGCACCTGCATATAAATAAAATTTAACAAATTACCAAGATATTCTTACAATAATACTATAAGTCAAATTTGGTCTTTTAAATCACAAACTCATAACCTAATTATAAAGATTTATTTATCGAGAGGAATAATAGATAATTTTCAAAATAAAGTCATGAGTAACATAATCTGTATCATGTCTGATGTATGTTGGGTTTTGCCGTCCAAATAGTTACATGAATTCAAAAGATACAACAATATGGGAATTCCCTATATCATATGGCATTTCTAGGATTTTTTGTGCAAAACTACAGCAATAGAAAATTTTCTTACTTATTTTACTTATGTTGTGGGGGCCTGGAGGTTATATCCCCGCCTTACATACGTCATATGTACATATGTACTTTCTAAGAGTATTTAGATACTGACAGACAGTGAAGGAAAACATTGTGAGGAAACCCGGTCTTATAATTTCAAATTTTAAGATTGAAATCACAAATCCACCTTGGGCTAGCATGATAATTTATGCTCTAACCCTCTCCACATGAGAAGAGCCCTTTGCTCAACAGTGGGCTCCAATAGGCTGATGATGGTGATTTTACTTACATTTTTAACAAATCAAGGCGATATCTAAGAATGGACCTTTTTCTTTTCATCATTGCCATTTCTGCTCACACACTTCAAGATGTATTGTGATCTATAATGAAAATTAATATTAACAAATACTGTGCTTGTTTGTATGTTTCTCCTTTAGAACCTAAAATATAATTACCAACAGTTTTATCATTGATAGCGATTATTCTTATGATTTTTTTGTTGACTTTAATAAAACTCAATTTGTAGCTATTATACATATAATTATACTTTTTTTACCTCATTATTATTTAGCAAACGTTTTCCTACTATGGAATATATCTAGCGTGGTTCGAGGAGAGTATTAAAATACACATAGTCAGTGATTAACAGAACTTAAGAGCAAAATCTGTTACTCGAAGCGGTTAGACCACTTGACATTGGTTATTCCAAAAGGTTATCTAGCGCCAACATAGTATAAGCATTAAATGGTGAGCCATTAAGGTAAGCCATTCGCATACAGCAAGAAATAGTGCAGTTGTTGCTTCTGTTTGCTTGCGTTAAGGTCCCGATATCTTGTTTTGTGAACAAAATGTCTTCTTGAATACAAGAAGAAACTTTCTTCTATCTTTGTGTGACAAGACAAACACAGTGATTGGTACTAGTCACTTCATCAATCAAGAATTTCTTCATAAGCTTGATTTTCATAGACTTAATATCGCAGAAAAATGGTTTAGGTAAAAATTACTAATAATTTGTGATTTTACTTAGTAAATAATGAAAAAAGGTTTTTCTAAAAAGATCTATAACTATTATCGTATATTCTATAATCTGATGTCAAAAAAATAATACCGATTAATGAGATCGTACGTGTTAATTTGTTTCTTTTCGATTTATAAAGACCATGGTAGTAAAATGTTTTACAAAACCGATTATTCAGAAACTACTACATATATTTTTTTTTTTTTTCATTACCTGTTTTTCACTTATATTCGGTTTTATTTAAGTCAGATGTTTTGATTACTCCACTGGCTGTTGACGAGACGAGATAAGTGCCCGTCAGTTGGTCTTAATATTTATTATTTATCATGGGTTTTAAATCCAACTGCAAATAATATACGCTAGTTTTGATAGGTACTATTCGATCTAATAAAATGTTTGTACATTACAATATTTATATATATTTTATAAGTCTTAAATTTTGTCTATATGCAATGGCTTTTTCCATGGAAATAATGAGTAAAAATCTTCAATTTCAATTAAAATAGGATAATTTAAATATTGTTATGAATAATAATATGACCGCGTTTTGATTTCTAAGTTTTGTGTGTTTTTTTAAATTTTTAACTGCTACAACATTAATTTAAATTATAATAACTTTAACATTATACATATAAACTATACATTAGAATTACGAATTGTTTTGATAGTATTGAATTACCTACATTTTATAAAAACAAGCCATTACTCTCTCTTCCTGTATTTGACATTACTCCGATACAACACGTAATTGGTTTTATTTCGTTGCCTTAATCGTACATTAAGTTTTAATGTTGATATTGCCTTGACAGACAAACACTGCACCAACCACCAGTAGATTATATAAAACATTATGGGAAGTGCCAACATAAAAAAAAAATTAAACAAAATTATCTTAATGAGAAAAAAAAAGTAAAAGTAGACGACAAAAACCACCCAATATAGTGATAGCAACAAATGTAGTCGATTAATATTAAAATACTATGAGAATCGGTTAGCTTTTTGATTCCTTTTTCTAACACGTGTTAACTAGATAATGAGTCCCGTGGCGTTTAATAGGACAAGAGAGAAATTGCTTTCGATTTCTTATAGTTTTTTAAAGATTCACTTTTCAAACGTCCCGTCGGTGAGATAAAAGCACCATTAGTATGTTAACAGGCCCTGACGTTGGATTTTATATAAAGAAAAAATAAACTGTCAATTCGAACATGGCGGGAAAAATAGCGTCATTTAAATTGAGCGATTTTGTATTATTTTTACATCATCCGTTATAAATATGTGGATGGCTTTTAATGAATGTTCATATATATTTATTAGCGAATCGATATTTTAATCGATACCTTAACCAGATCACTGTATCTATTGATCTCATCTTCAGTTTTTCCCGCTTCACTTAACACGACTGACACTATCTATGACATGTCAAGTTTTTGATCGAACGTTTTGCGTATTATTTTTATACTCTGCCACTGAACAAGGAGGTTGTATATATGAGCTTAAATAAAAAAAAAGTAATACAATGAAGTACATTTTAATATTATTCGTGTTAACCTTTAATTGTCTTTAAATATACGAAATGGCCGTAATGACAGGCCATATAACAAAGTCTCCAGCTTACAGTTTTAAGTCCTCGGTATAACGCTGATGATAATATTAGAGAAACCATAAAATGCAGCTTTAGACAACGATTCAGACACTAAGATGGTTACATGCACTCTAAGCTAGTGTTGTTCCGTCATGATATCGATAAATGCAATAATATTAAATGGTTTTTATTATTGTGCCAATAAAAAAATAGTGTTTAATAGTATTCTGTTAAAATTCCTTAGTACATAAATTATATGTATTAAAAATCTTTTTGAATTATGTATATCTAATAATAATGCAGCGATATGAATGTATTATAAATGTGTTCTTAACTGAGCGTAAAAAAAAAATTCATTCACTTAAATGTACATTACTTTTAAAAGTTATAATTTTAGCATATTATTTTTATAACAATGGACTGGCATATTAAAATAAAAGACAAATTACACAGATAATTATAAGGTTTTAAATGTGTGTCAGGTAATAGACAATGAAAAGTGACTCGAAGTATTCTATGTTAGGAAAAAAACCTCAAATATACAAAGAAGTCTAAATCATCAATTCTGCATAAACTGAAGGGATAAAAAAACTATACAGTAGATTCTTTTGGTATGAGATTTTAAGTTAAATAAAATAATTATTAACGAATTCTATTGTAAATTTAAATGATTATTTTTGAAAATGTTATTCTAAGATGTTGTATAGATTACAGTAGCCGATGCCATCACTAGATAGCTTCCTGAGGCGCGAATCTCTCTAATGATGGGATTTGCGTAGAGACCGTAAAAAGAACAAATTGACAGACGATCTAGATTACTGTATGGGCTGTATATAACGATATATATATATATATATATATATATATATATATATATATATATATATATATATATATATATATATATATATGTATATATATATACATCCTCATTTCGTAATTACTGCGTATCATTAAAAAATTACATATAACGAATTTTGTTACATTATTGAGATATTTCACTTACTCTTATGCTTCAAATGATAATATTAAATATTTCAAATAAAGAAATGTATTGAAGGAAAAAATAAATATATATTTTTGATGGTGACAAAAATTAATGAATCTCACCGTAGATAATCCACAGACCACCAACGGGTTTGACGTAAACGTTGGCTGTATACGGTATGCACCAAAACCCCGAGCGAAACCACATCCTTGTCTATGAATCAATAGTCAAACCGAAATCTTCATTCATAAATAATTCATTTTTATAGGACAATGGCTCTGAATCATAGACTGATGAATTAATCTATTTTGTTTATGGATTGGTTACATTATTATTGTTTTACTGTATATATATATATATTAATCGATTATTTTCTATCAATGAAGTTACGCTGTGATGGGCTCTCAATCATATATTAATATTGTAATTATTATTTAAATAAAACTGATATATTCGGATGTACTATAGCGGTCTATTAATTGAAGTACATACTCCAAACTTTTCGTTTACTTTGCAGCAGCCGTGATCGCGGGCAGACGAGATGTGAATGTAGTTTAATTTAAAAGAATACTCGCGAATGTCTTAGATCTCATTATTTGTAATTATAAAATTTTAAATCGTTAGCGTATCTTACATTGACATATAAACGTGTCAAAAAAGTTTAATAATTTTTTTTTTATCGTTTTTTGATTTAGTTTTTTTCGTTCATCGTAATACTTGATTTATATTGAAAGAGATTGTATTATAAAGAGCTTTTATCCCATCAAGTCTAAATTCAAGATAGAAGCTGTGTCTAACTGGGCTCAAATGACCTGGATCAGCGGTCATCTAGACAGCAATTAAGGATTTCCTCCAACCAAACAGTTTATCAGTACACAGCTTCTGTGTTAAAACCAACATAGATCTATCGATGTTATCTCATAGTTTAATTTGACACAACCACGCGAAATCGGAGCTATAAATAGTCAATTGATATTTAACGATTTCGTAGGATAAACTTATTATATATATATTTTAATGATTCTCACTATTATGATGCCAATTACATTAAGATATTCTTAAAACAGCTTTTTGAAACAGGATTCTAAAAGAAATAATGAGCTCCCAACCCATTTAGGGTGACTTTAAGTTTGTCTTAATTGACGCGAACCCACAACTGAGAAGGGAAGTTAGATTAATTTTATTTCCTTATTTAATTGGTGCTATTAATCTATTTGTGAGGTTAAATTTTATTCATCAAATTAAATTGAAGCCTTAAAAAATGTGTGTGGTTTTTTTTGTATTTAATAATTAAAAGTTTAGATAAAACTTGTATTTGCAAATGACTATCCTGGTAGTTTTGTTCCGATAGAAATATTTAAATTTAATTAAAATACAACTTTGTCTATATATATATATATATTAAAGGATAAATTATAGCTTATGTCTCATCCTGCAGTGTGAGCTATATCACTGTAAGGTTTCATCAAAATCAGCTGAGTAGTTTTTTCGTTGAATAGCAACAAACACCTAAACATCCACTAACCTCCACGTTTTGTCATTATTATTGCTATTATTTCTTCCGTCTGTCATAACTGTTTATAATAATTATGACATTAAGATTAATTTAATCGTATTTATTTTCAATGTTTATAGAATATTATATATTATAATGGGTGCTGGTGATGGTGGTGACTAGCTAGCTCGTGTGATGGAAGTCACGTATAGCCAGTCGTCATCTAAACTCCATCATCACGTACACACTGATGATATGTCAGTCGGTTTGTCCCCTGATCTGTTCCGTTTATATCTAGAACGTCCTGTTCTGAATCACTGCAACAATTAATTTAGTTTGAAAAGGTTCTAAGTTTTTCAATACACTATTTTTATGTACAATACTTAAGTGGTTTAAGATTTTCATTCATATATATGTAATATCATTTGCTTAAGATAAATTAAATGTTCTGTTTTTATTTTTAAACGTCCACTGTCAATGATATTTTTCTTATGGTAACTTAATCTCTCACTAAACACGCCATAAATTAGGTATATCGATATCAGCTTATACATTTAGCCGACTCTACCTGGTCTTAAATAATGTAAATTTGGGATCGATGAAAATTATATACAATAGAAAAATATTTATTTACATATCCAAATAATTGTAAGGTATAAAACATCACTAATTCCTCCCTTAATACTAACAGATAGATATCGATAAAAATGTCACATCACTAGTAAAACTAAATCACATCATTGTAATAGTAAATCGCACGCAACCCCTAATAAACGGTGAATAAAAAGGTTTCGGGGAAAAGACCACCAAGAAGGGTACAATAGTATTTTTTTCTTAACTGCTCTAGCAGAGACATTCATATAATTTGTTTAATATATTTATTTATTGTTGTATTTGATAGCATTAGCGTTCACGTATGCCTTTTTTATTACAAATAGTTTAACACTGGAAGCGGTGAGAAATTGTCCATGACGTGCCCAGCGATGTTTAACTTGTAATCGTATGGCCATTACAAATGAGGTTTACTCGCGACATGCGGATGTATATATATATATATATATATATATATATATTTCTTTTAATTCGCTGTTCATCCAAAGCTATAACTGTGGATAAAATTAGAGATTTCATTTAGCGCGTAGTGTTAAAGGCATTGAATATTCCTTGATTTATATCTGTGGCAATTATTAATGTGTTGAGTGAGGACATTCCCAACGAGTTATATCTGACTCCGATAGAGTCGTAGAGCCGTCTGGCTCTAATAGAGTCTATTACTGTATGCTTCTACTTATCCGGAATTCAGACTCAGACGGGGTTTATCATAGTATTATAATATTTATACATGTTTAGAGGCATTATGATCTAAATAATTTCGGCTGTTTTCGGGTAACCTAGTAGCCTTATCAATAGTTCATCTTGATACTACGTACGTTGCGTTACCAGTTTTCACTCGGATATCTTCGTATACGATGGAAACGTAGTTTTTGAATTAATAACTGTGAACGCTCGGTATGTAGTTTAACGATTGACACTTGTGGTAAGTTCAACGTTACGTTCTGTGGGTTTGTTTGTGATTCTAATCACGTTTTAAAAAGAGCGTATTATATGCGGTTTATTTACGTGGATTTAGAATCAAGACGCGTCTATCGTTGTCCGTCAATAAGTATGACATTTTCAATTTAAAGTAATATTCTATGTTGCATGAATGTAGGAAACAAAATATATTTGACTTTTCAACTGTCACCTTATCAAATACGATTTTTATTTGATTGGTATTGAGATCTTATAAAATGCTTACTTATGTATGTATGTTGTTAATTATAGGTATTGGAAATTAATAACCTATCAGCTATAAAGCAATTTTATGTTGATCTTTCCTCGAGTATAACGAACGAGAGAAAGACGTTTCGCGATCCATTGGTTTGCGTAATTGATGACTTGCCTGCGGTTTAGAGCTTCAGTCATCTGAGGGCCATTGGTGGTTGGACTCGTACTTAGAACTATAATTCTCAAGACTGAAGGAAGTATACTGTTTACAATAACGTTTTTTTTTCTTTTTAATAAGTTCAAAGTTCATAAAAAAAAAGTGTATTCATTGCTTAAAATCTATATTGTAACACAGCTACTATCGAAATCGTTTCAGAATTGAATATTATATGTAATTACTTTGTAATGATAAATTAATTATTTATCATATAAAGACTTATTTTGTTATATACCAAAAAAAAACTTTCCTTTTGGTTAAATACTATTTTTCAATAATTGCTAAATAAAATAATAATGACGTCATAGAAAAGTATGCTCAACAAAAAATAATCCTATGTGCCAATTAAATGCTTTGAGTGTTATATATAATTCTAGAAGCAAGTGAGAAGCTAAATTATTTTCACTAATATTTCTGTTGTTCCAAGCTCACATTAACGTCTTTATACAAAATGTCCGATATATTTCACATTAAATATCAACAGCAGAATTCTTTCCATGCAACCAAGGTTCGTAAACCCAGGCGCCCTTACAATACGTCTTCGTAAATAGACGTGAGGGTGTTCCAACCCCCAGGATGTCAATAACAAGGCATTCAACTTAATCACTTGCATGGAATTTTTCAATTAACCGCATGCATTTCATGATTGCTTAACTTGGGCTCTAATTATGAACACCGTAATGAAAATCAAGCTCAAGGTCGTTGGAAATACGATTCAATTTTGATCTGATGTTATTTAATGTCAAATAAAGAGTATTATAAAATGGTTTGACTATGCTTATCGTAAATAAGTTTGTTTAAATGGTGTGTACTGAAATTTGTTTTGTTTGACGTCATCATCTATATAAAAAAGTATATTTGAGTGTCCGTTTGTAATAATAATGTAACCGCTTTAATTGTGTAAGTGTATTTTTTTTCTGTGTTTGTCAGTATCTTCCGTCTTACCTCTGAAACGGCTGGACCGATGTTGAAGGTACTTTGACTGGCATATAGCTAATGTAATGAAAAGTGGCCTAGTCTTTCATAATTTTAGAAATTTTATACATATAACTCTTTAATAAAAAAGGTAGAAAAATATTTGATAATTAATAACTAATAAAAAACTAATAAAATAATTTAAAATCTAAATAATATTATTATATAAGTGACTCACCTAACCATTGTCTGTATGTGTTCATGTTTGGAGACTACCTTCATTATATGGATATATCGATAGTTCAAAAATTGGAACACGTAGCAATCTCCTGCGCCCGCGCAGCCACACGCATTGTTCACAGATAAACATCTTGTTCGTCAATCACTAGAACGACCCACCCCTAAAAACTACCAAAAACACGCATGTAATATTGAATTTTATATATATGGTAGTAGAGTATAAAGTTACTGTACGATCGTATTAATTTATGGCGATTAATATAAAACAGAATGTCAGGTGGCGTGTTTGCTTTAAGAATTTCTGAATGGTGAGGCGTTGTTTGTGGTCATCCAACTAATAGTTCATTGGTTTTGATACTTTTTATACGATTTTTTACAAAGCTATCAATAGTCGAGAAAACCGACATGACTTTAAAACCTTATTATGACATTTGCTTCATGTTATCTAACGACGATCGAATTATTGGTGAGTGTAGGTATGAATAAAATTATATCCGAAAATATTCTCTATAATTTTATACGAAACATTGTTTTCTTTCCTTTTTATAAATAATGCTTAGTTGGTTCTGTAATACACGTATATGCTATAGACAATACACGTGTGTATGACAAAGTTATTCTTAATATAATGGGCAGTTATTAGGGAGCGAGCGAATGGTCAAAACAAATCACCGAAGCTTCGATTTGTTAACTGTAAAGATCACCTTCATTATACATTAACAAACACACAATCGAGTCAAGATGATATCGGACGAGACATTCCACGCCGTATCCCGAAGACACAAGGACTTGTTTCAATTTTTTTCGACTACCCGAACTGTAAAACATTGATTGTGGAATAACAGAAGACTGATTTATACAGAGCGGATCAACTCAGCCGATGTGTCTAATAAATCTCAATCAAGATACCGAGATACGATATGATTGGTCGTCTGTCGGCGCCGTGGAGATGCCAAAGATATAGTTACATAACTAGATTTGCGTGGTAATGGACTGTTTTGTTTTATTTAACGCCGTACCGTCCAGCTCTGAGTTCACTGATTAATGTCATCTCAACAAATCGACGCGATCTAATCCCAATCGAATTCTCTTACTGTGAAAGTGAAATTCCAACGTCCACTATCAAAAACTAAATTCAATTGCATAGGAATTTTGGGGGTCCGTAAAGAAGGAATGGGATTTAGGAGTGATAAGGCTAAAGAAGGGTGGAGTGCAACAATACAATGAACGCGCCAAACAATGATGTATTGGTCGATGGGATCTGTAGTTTAGGAATAAATCACCAGCAGTAATGTGTTTCGAAGTTATCAGTGTGTTATCCAACCAACACACACGTCCTGCCGGTTAATAATTTATAGGACAATAGGATGAAGCATTTCAACAATAAATCTATGCACAGGACGTGTTACATATAGATACTTTTGTTTCGGCCAGTTCCCACGGATCGAATGCTTATTGTAATAAAATGAGAGGGAACAAGATTTTATGCAAAATTTATAAATAAATAAAATGAATGCCTCTAGAAAATATTCAACGCTGAAGCATTTAGCGATTATTCACATTAAGGAACGTGTTCAACGCTTTCGATGAATCGAACACATTAACAGATTATCTAAGATTAAAACGGTATGTATTGGTATGTGTTTTGTCCATACGGCTGTATTTATAGACTTTCTCCAGCATATAAATGCCACTCGAATTCTATCTTTGATTTAAGCATATTATAAAACCGTGTTAGGAATTGGAGCAGTTCTTGGGACAGTGTTTTTTGGCTTCCCTTTGATGTATAATGGTCCCAGCGTGTTTTATAAATTTATTGTGGTCGTTCTTATAAAAACTTCCATATATTATATGTTGCATAACGCAAGCTCTAAATCTCGATTCCTCTCTAGTAATTGTTTCTGTATGTTGCCGATGCGTCGTCCATCTTTATGAGTTTGTGGGAGATCGTGCAGTTGAAACAATACACGAACGGTCACGAGGTGATCTGTCAGGTTCATAGCGAGACCTCCTGGCTGTGAAAAATAAAAAATAATTGCCTTGGACCGTAAAAAGTGTAATTGTATCAGTGCGGCTTACAGAAAGATGTATTTGATTTACATGTTATAATTTTTAATGATTGCAATCGTTTTTTATTGGTCTGTAAGAATAAAATGAATTTTTGTATCATAATTTTACAATTCCGTTTTATATCAAGTCAGACATGGAGTGTAAGAAAAAAGGCGGCCTCTAAAAAACATCGGTAGACTGTTTTCTGTTTATGCAGCGGTCACAAATCAGGGATCATTAAAAGTCAGTCACGTGTGAATGAAGGAACTCGTTTTTCGTTTGTCCTTTGTCCAATTTGTTTGACTGGTTTCGTCTACAGCAACGTATTATAAAACATTCTTGTATAACACTACTGTTTGGTTATGGCCGAATACATATTGATTGGTATTATTAAATCAATTATAAAATAAAACAGGTACCGGTAAATTCTTTTCATCTCCTGAAGTTTTATTATAAAGTGATTTCTTTAGCAATTTTCTGAACGTTTTCCGTTATTATTACTGAGCAGCACACGTGTCCTGTCATTCTGACAAGCCGGTTGCCGCCAAATTTGGGAGATGTCACACATCAGCTATGACAGCCACATTTGATCGATAGTCTTGTTCCAATGTATACAAAAACGTTTCCATAAGGGATCTTTACAGCATTTAAGCCGGGTACATACTATCACGTTTTGCTAAATATTATTAGTTGCTTATTGTTACGTAGATAACGTGAGGTGTTCATTATTAAGTGAACTAGTATCTGTAAGTTCCTACACTCGATTTTTTTTTTGCAAAGAAGATGTGCTCCGGGCTTAATCATTCGCCTGAATACACCGGGCGAAATAACAGTCAATTAAGGGCATCGGCGTGCGCAAACTTTGAGACACAAAGGATGGCTTTAAAAGGCTGTCAAAATAAATCGCAATCAATCTTCTAAGTGTTGGGACAATAGACTTAGAAAATTATACTGGTTTATTAAGCTGTCAGTTTTATAAGGTCCGTCTGTCAGACGGTAGGGTATAAGTGTTTGTCTATATCGATGTCACACAATAAATAACTTACCTGATCGATCTTATATAGTTTTAATATGAATGATATTTATTTAATTTCAAGCAATACAAAAATTAAGAATGAAAAGAAAAATTTACGAGCAATTCGATGCAAATCTAGAGATAACTTTTGATTTAATTTTTTTTTTATCTGGAAATTACCTCCATTTATGCGTCTGATAATTTGTTAAAATGTTTGTTTTATATTTTAAAAAAAATCGACCGGTGGTTACTTAGTACCTTAAGGTCAAACAAATAATAAAATATAATGTAATTTAAATTTTAAATACACTGGTATGTTATGTTAATGGTGTTTTTGTATCCCAAACAGCTTATCCCATGTAAGTTGTAATTGCGTTAGTAAGCAAAATTTTGTTTCGTTTAAAATTATTATTGGTATTAATTTAAAGTTAAGGGCTATATTGTTATTTATGCAATTGAATTAAACTAGTTACGACAGTTCTACACGTACACGTGGATGATGATGATGAGAGGTCATCTTAAATGTAATCATTGAACTGATTTTAAACTATATCAGAAAAACTCGTTATTTTTAGAAATTAATTAACATTCAGTATTGGTTTTTAAACTAAAAGCACTTTTTTTTTATTTCACAAATAAGATATCTTGTGATCATCTAAATCATAATAATGGCAGACAGACTTGCGCAGAATAAAAGATGCTTAAGTTGTTAATCGTATAAAGAAAAAATGAACAGCATATATAGGGATTGCAAGGTGGCGGTGATTTGTAGGTAAAAAATATTAGTAGCCTAAATCGTCCTTAAGCCGTTATATTGTTAAGGCCTTGATTTTTAGGCCATACGATTCATTCAATAATTTTATTAAAAAATATTCGCAGATAATTCGAACAAAACATTAAAGTCGTCACCAGTTAAAATAATGTCAATAGTTAAAATAATGTATAGCTGGTACTCTCGTAGCGTTTTTAAACCGTGAATAGTTCCTATAAAACAGAAACATACAAGTAGGTTCTATGTAAATGTCGTCTAAGATTTTCGTGAGTATTAATTTAAATGAAACTAAGATTTTCGGATGATACTATTTTTATTATGAACATGCAATTTTTTTTCTCGTCTGCCCGTGATCACGGTTGCTGCAAAGTAACCGAAATGTCGGGAGTATGTCGTTTAAAATAATGAAAAAAGATTAGTACATCAGAAAATATTAGTTTCGTATGTATCAATGTTAAGTAATAAAATCTCATCAGTCTTACCAGTGGTAATTGGTCAACCTAACTACAACTACCTCATAGAGTCATAGCAGTCATACGCTGATAGAAATAATATCGACTTTTCATCACAAGCGACATCGGAGCTATTAATTCAAACTTTGTAATGTACTTTTCATTTGTTGAGTCCAGAACAAGTCCGTAAGCATCTATGGAAACACTTCACTCGACCTCACTGTCATTTTTGATTTAAAAATTTATATAAAAATTCCCGAAAATCCCTCCCAAGCCTAATCATGGTGGCTTCATATTCAGGTCTTATCAGCAGAAATCCTACATGAAGTTCCAATATCAGATACCTTATTGGCCAAAAAATATTGCACTTTTTAATTTCTCTTCCTGGACTACCATAAACAGATCAAGATTCCCCATCACTGCCCAAGAGTCATCTGCTGTGTATTCTTGGGTTCTTTATTTCCCATCTAAGCCTATCAGTGTCTGTCACACGATTGTCGTATCGCATAGCCTAAAGGCGTCACGTTGCCGAAACGAATTAGTGAAACGGCGTCGCCATTCCACGTCCCGACGACAAAAAGACTGACAATGTTTAATATATTTATGAGAATCAACAATGAACCACAATGGGCTTAGATTGTCCTGGCTCGGGATACAGATAACGCTAATGCTGCGCCGTAAGATTTAACTGAAGATCAAAATTAATAAGTTATTCTTGTTAATCTCCTTACAGATGTTTATCAAGGCGTTGCATGATTTTTGTACAATTAGATTTTTTGGTCGAATCTGCTATACATGTATGTATTAATATCGCAATTGTGTGGTGACTTATAACTACTGTTTATATATTTATGCTTTTCTGTATAGTATAATATAATTTTTTTGATATTTTTGTATAGATACATATTATCTTCTGTTTTAAAACGTGAATATTTGTATTATTTTATCACGACGTTTGAATTACTTTGACAATATAAACCTGATAACCGCGAAGTAAAACAATATATCGGAATAAAGAAAATTTACGGTTTTATTAAAATTAATTTTAGTATTCTACAAAAATGCACATTCTTGTTTTTAGGTACGCTTTAGTAAAAATATTTTTTATCATTAAGTACACTTATACGGAATAACATTTTTTGTTGTTTTTTTTTTTGTACCTCGGGAATAGATTTTTTTTTTTTAATATTCAATGTCTTGAATTACGCCAGCATATATTTCAATGTTTACCCCTAAAATAATCAATTGTGAAGACGACATACAAGTAAGCTGAACACTTTTTACGACGACAAAACTATGAAGGAATCTCCGTAATACCAATCACCGATTACAAAAAAAAGTCTTCTGTTAATTCATAAATAATAAACAATATAATAATATTTTTAAATATTATATATAAGAGAGTTATTCATAGCATACTATTAAGACTATATCGTCACATATCCATATCCCCCCTTAATCGTAAGCACAGATCAATAGTAGAAAAAATCACATAAGTATAACGTGAAGTTTGTGGTGTGTACTAAGCTCTTATATTAGATTGTTGTACACGATTTATTTAACACGATTAAAATTAGGTATAATTAAAAGCTATGCTAGCTTCATCCTGATCGATAATGTCCTTGTTACCGTATGATACATAGACTTAATCTTACGTATTGTGTATTAGTCTATCATCAGAAATGATATAAGGATTTTGATAAACAACAGTTTCATGGCCAAGGCAAGTCAACCAGGGTGATGGAGGTAGTCAGGTAAAACCAAAGTAAACAGCGCAAGCATTGCTATGTGGAACATGTCAGCAACGACTCACGGAAAACTCTTGATCGTCTCTTTTTACACATTTATAATAAAGTTTGAATTACTTGTAAACAATTTTATAGGCATTAGTCTTGAACACAGACTAATTTGCTGGTTATATTTAATATGTAATAATTGTGAGTCTAAGCATAATATATGTGGGTATCAATTTCAACAGCTAACATCACATAGACATTGCAAATGTCATCTCTAGCCGATAATTAATTACAAGTGTACACATGAGCGGTTCTAAGGGAGGGGATACACTTGTTTATTTTAATTACAAAAAATACTTTTAAAATTTATATACATATTAAACACGTTGTAAAATCTTTTACTGCAGTTTAATATTATTAATTGTAACGTAAGTACTGTAACCTTTTATATATAGACCTCATCAAAATCTCTTGAGACCTGCAAAATAATCTTCTTTTTTTGTCGCTCGTTATAGGCGCCAATATATTATATCAAGTATATGATTAGTATACCGTCTATCGTCTATGATGACGAACACAGATGACTAAGAACACATCATTATTCCCGATGGCTTAATCCTCGTTCAATATGCGGAGCTTGTAGCGTTATAGATGCATAATAGCACATTGCTCATCTCACATACTAATTCCAGATACTAGTTTAGTTCACACCTCACAAATACAAGTTGATGTATTACACGCACACAGACATACATAAATACAGATAAATTTCAAACGACAATCGTGTATAAATTCAATTGCAGCGTAAATTATATCGAGCGGATAGGAACAACGAAACAAGATAATTATTGTAAATAAATCGACATCACTGAGTTGTAACAGTATTAGAATTCTCAGTACTAATATTGTTAATAAATGTGGTAAGCTACAAGTATTATTACTCGCAGTGGAGGTTATAAAAGAGCATTTCATGAAAGCATACCTATTAAAAAAAAATTAATCGTATTAAAAAAGAAGTAAAATATAAGAATAAAAAAAGTTATGAGTGTAATAGTTTGTTTACACTTTTTACATTGTCTCGTTGGACATTAATACCGCGAATTATATTCTAATATTTTTTTATAAATAACATATATAACGAAAGAAAAAATAATGTTCAATAATAAAAATAGATTTAATAAACTCGAACCGTAGTTAGCGCGTTATAAACACTTACAAGTGTAGTCACTGCCTTATAATATACCTTAATTCATTACAGCAATCTATCAAGTTGTCAGTAAAGTAATAGTTTTAAACTATTTTAGTAGCTCACTTCTTGTAATAAGGGCTGTTTTCGTCGACACTTGTTGAACACGTCGCGGATGTCTGGGTATTTGTAATTAGGTTTTAACAACTTGTTGCTAGTGTTGCGGCATCTAATTATTAATAGGTGATTCAAACTAATTTGAATCCATATAACATAGCTAGATATTTTTTTTTATATTAAACTGTATAACTACATGATTAATTTACATTATAAAGCATGGATCACAAACGTTAATTATAAGGCTATAAATACATGAAATCACGGATACTTTCAGTTTAAGAGAAAGTGAAATGGCTATGTGTCAAACGGACAGACATATCGATGTTTAAAACGATTGGTTGTCTTTGGAAATTACGTGCTATTGAAATATGATAATTTCAGGTAATTTTGTATAAAAAACACGAAATACTCAGTGAATATACGATATTAGTTATATATATATATCAGCGACGGTGCGTTTGTTTGTTGGTGCCAGTTTCACGTCGAGACAAATAGCCTCGTCCGGATATCGGAGGATAGCAATTAAAAATTATAATTCATATATATTTGAATGCAAAAACACAAACGTAGATCAGCTGGCCTATTAATTATGGTGTAATTATTGCTTGTAGACGTGAATCATGTCCGTTTACATTTAATATTCATGATGTCGCATTTATAAGTAATATTATTCTCGTGTTTTGTTTGTTAAAATTCAAACGAGAAACCTGTTCAGTTTAAACTGACTATTAAGTATGGATTTGTCCGAGTTTTAGCATGTTTTGCGTGAGATTTTCATATGCTGAAATTAAACTAGCATCAATTTCTCTGCAAATTAAATCATCATAGTTTTAAGTCTGACACTTAGTGTTACATGAGAATCAGTTTAGTCGATTTTTTTTTAAATTCCTCCAAAAAGTTGTGACTATTTACTTATGAGAGTTGATAAATTTTTCAATAATTTCATATTTCAGCATTATTTCTTTATAAAAATATTGTCAGTGTGTTCGTAAAACTAAATTTTAGGAATCTTTTTAATCAATATATAGGAAATTATACGAAAATATCACCCTTATGTATGTCGTTAAAATTAATTAATTAATTTTATGTTTTTTAATCATCTTTATAACAAATCACCCAAAAATTTGTTACATTTCATTGCATTTTTATCTCTAATAAGCTTATTTTTCTTTTAATTTTAATAAATCTCTTTTATTTTTTTTTAAATACTCACATAAAATTATCCAACGCTAATAAAATAGATTGTAATAACAGTAATGTCCCCTAGATGGCGCTATTATAAATGATGCTATTACATGACGATTTATCGTTTAGAAATTTAAATGGCCAATGAATGTTGCATGAGAACATTGAAACCTTCGATAGGATTGAATTTAATATAGGAAGTGTTACATTTGACAAGTGCATGGCTTAATTAAATTTATAGATCGGGATACATCTATTAAATGCTAATTTGATACCGCGTCAATCATCTCATATTATTTACTAAGGTCTTTATATGAATTGCAAATTCGTTTTACTACGCCATCATTATGATATTACTATATAATATGTAAATGTTTATTGATTTACTAGATGTTACCCGCGGTTACGTCTGTCGCTCGATATATTTATAAGGTTCAAGTGCGTGCCGCTCGCCAGAATTACTTATAGCTCAACCCACAGTAGTCATGCGAATTATTGTCCCTTTTAATGTAGTTACCATTATATTGTGTATATGAAAAATTTCGTATTTTTTTATATTAGGGCCAAGTGTCGACGATAATAAAGTATGATTGAAATTTGCCTAACAGTTGTGTTAATTACACGTGCTTATATAGTTTTATTTGTCCATATATAGCTATTTGGTATCTCATTTGACTTTCTTAAACATCTAAGTATTAGTATCTAATTTGACTCGAAAACGTTTATATCTTCATAGTGGGTGCTAGCACTGTTGATCTCATCTATTACGTCTTACTTAAATCTTAAAGAAAATTAAATAAAATTAATATTTTTTATAAATGCTTATTCATTAACTTTAATGATGTATTTTTAATACATTTTAATTTAGTCGAACTTTTTAAATTCCCAATAATGCATGACGAACTTAAAAGTACGCATTTCTTAACAATATATATATATATATATATGTTGTGGGTCATCACCTGAGAGATTTGGATGTTTAGACTGAATAGTTTATATCAAAGCAAACAGGCCATAGGCTTCCAAGCAATCACGATCCCCAACATGCTATTATAGATAATTTTTTTGTTTTTGTGCACACCCATTACAGTCTGTTGGTTTTTCGCAAAATTTAGGGCTCTTTATCATTGTCGGATCAGATTATATTTAAGTTTTAGTTACGTTTAAACGTCAGCTAACGATGTTGTATCAATAAATTATTTGTTCTTGCGCCGTTATAGGATAGCTATTACGAAATTATTTTAAAATAACTAAGACTTGAAGCGAAATATCGTTTTTCCTGTGATTTCTACATTGATTATCATCTGATGTTAATGCTACTTTTAAATTTATAGCTAAGGTATCTCAAACGATCTTATATATGTGACCTTATTTGCTTTTTAGTTGTCAGCTTATATCAAACCTTTACTATGTATGTATGTATATACACATCGGTAACAATAACTACGGAACCAGCTAATACAATGTATCGTTCTTTTTGCTCGCTTTGTTCAAACCAAAGGTTGATGGCTCTATCACTTAAATTACTAAGCAACTATAATTGTATCTCATTAAAACTTTTTCGTTTTTGTACTCTTTTATTACAGACATAATGCTAAGCAATTTCCTCGGACTGGGTGGTACAGATTATACTATTTTCGACGGGAGTGTTTAGAGTTTAGGTATTTCATTTGAGAAATTAAATAGTTACATTCATATCTCAATGCCCTAATTGTATGTACATAAGACTAAATTGTATGGTGTAGGATTGTAAGTTTATTTATTTGTTACAGTGAATAACTAATAAAAAAAATATATTAATGATTAGAAATTATGAAATTAAATTAAAAAGATAAGGTTCTACACACGGTTCCACGAATATGCGAATGGTCGAATTAGATTGGTGCTATTAAAAAAACATGGCGATCGCCCCAAGCGTTAGAATGGTTTAATGTGTGTTTGGTTTATAGATTTAAATCAAATTGTCCGTGAACTTTTATATGGACGTCCTAACTCATCTCGTTACATGAATCAATTTAAAATCAATAGAAACCAAAATATAACGACTCGTAGATTCATCAAATTGCCATCCTAAAAACCATACATCAAAACGGAATTCTAGTTCTCACACAGCAATAAATCATCCAAATATATTTTTACTGCCGTACTAAAACTTATTATTATTTTGTATTTTCTAGGAAATGTCTGTTATCGCTGAAATTCTGTAATAAAAAAAAACTATAAACCAAAAATGTTTTGACTACAGCCTCTTTGGATGCTTTTTTTTTTAATGAAAAGAGGTTTTAATATCTGTCATCACATAACCTCCTTGGTCTGCACTACATATTCCTGTTAATATTCGAGCTTGATAGATCCTCGGAAGCCGAGATGATATCGCGTAATTTATAATGCGTGTTTTAATTGATTATGATATTTTCTCGATAACTGCATATTAAATAATCGATTTAATCGTTAATTTTATACGAAACTAGTAATACCGTTTCTAATAAACATAACCCGATGTAAAATAATAATGAGAATTTCAACGTCTGTTTGTCAAGTTATGATTCCTTTACCCAATCACAAATATTTTTTTTAACGAAATTCTCATGGAATGTCTGCAAAGGCAGTCGCAGTCGCGGTTTGTAGACAGTGTTAATAATAAATTTAACAAATTCATTATTATAATTTCAAGCGAATCTTTAAACTCGTAATAAAAACTCCATTTTTATTTCTAAGTAGGCATCAATAAACATTGTTATCTGCGGCATCGAGAATTTTTATTGCTCTATGCGATGTGTGAACGGAAATTCTTTGCGGATCTAATTCTGGTATATTTTTTTTGTAGAACTATTCGTTCTATTGTAGGTTTACTAAGCAAAACAATCGGCTCTGCCTGTTATTTATGAAACGTGGCAGTTACATAAATTACTTTATCTTATATATAGATTATGTTCTCGTACACTACTAATTGATGTTTAAATGTAATATAAAATAATTTTAATTTACAGCATATATGACACAATATATTAATTAACATTTGAATAAACTAAGTAAATTTATTTAATAATTTTTATATGTATCCGTAATTTTGTTTATTATTTTGATATACGTATTAAAAAAAACAACTTGTAAATCTTTTTATTATAATATAAATTAATTAATTTTAATTATATATCATAGTAATATTTATAATGCTTTACAATATTAATATATATATGTGTGTGGTTATCAATTCCGTAGCGTGTGTGTTGATACGCAAAATTTTTACGACCGCTGTTAAATACTCCATTGGCGCCCGTAATATCAATATACAACACCAACGAGATCTGATTGTTATTTATATGTTTACGGTTAATTTAACTTTGTCGTGTAATTGTCAACTATATACTAGTTCTTGACCGCGTCACCGACCGAGTGTACGTCGAAGTTGGCTTCAGAGAGATATTTCCAGTGCGGTAAAACAACACGTATAGTAACCTATGTTGCAGCCTCTTTACTTTGAATATCTTAGATAGCGGCTGCAACGCCATCTGCCGGATTGAATTGTGTCTTAACCATGTGGTACGCCACACAAACGGATACAACAAAAAAATATTTAAATCGGTCCAGCCGTTTAGGCGGAGTTCAGTGACATACACACACAGTGCTTGTTGCTGGAAAACTACCTTCAATATCTACAAATACAGCTGACTGTCGCTAAGACAATGAAAGTGGCAAAAGATTTCGCTCTACTTAATTATTGCCCAAGAAACCGTGATCGTAGAGACTGTAGACCAAAAACCATTAATAATTTATCTTGGAAATAGAATACTTGTTATAATGTGGGCCATTATTTCAGCAGGTTATTTTATCTATCCAATGTTACGTAATTGTTTAAATCTATTAAACCCTTAATTTACTGTTAAATTCAAAGCGCTTCCTACGCAACATTAAATTATTTCGTATGAGAAAATAATTTACGATATTTATATGGAAGTTGAAATAAAAACTAGATTTTTAGATTTTGTTATTGAGCCATAATAGAATAACGCGAAAAGGGAAAGAAAATTGTTAAAAATATTAGGTAACAATTACTCTTCAAGTAATAAAAGTTACTAAAGAAAAATATATAGGAGTTTTCCATATTAATAACATAAAAAAACACAGACACAATTTAATATTTATATCTATTATCTTATATAGTATTGTATTTCGCAACGCTGGAACCTAAATCACGGGCGTTCAGCAAATGTTATGTTATCCCGCGGAATAATTACGACTTGTCATAGATTTATCAAATTAGTGAATGCTTGTTGGCCCAGCAGGAAGCGAGGGATACTAGCACAGATAACAGACGCCTGGAACAAGGATATAGCAATTTACATTTAGTTTACATATGCGAGAAATTAAGCTAATAGTTCTATATTGCCCTTAACATGAGTGAATATATGCATGAATATTAAATTTATAAGATTATCGTGGGTACATATATAAAATGAAACTATGTTTGTCTGTTATACTAAGCTAGTTTATCGTTATATTTTAACATTATCGACAAATTTCGATACTTTAGAGCAATAAAAAAATTTACGAGATGAAAGTGTCTAACAGACAGACGTGTGATATAATCGAGTAACATAGTTTAGTTCTAGCTTAAACCAGCGATTTATATATATATTGTTATTCCTGCAATAAATCAATTCTTTTTAATATTATTTATTCCATGATGACGTCATTACATTCAGTCAAGGAATTATATTTCAATAGAAAACTATCGATACAGCTATCGATTTGTCACTCACTAGTTTGCAACGTAAAATTTTTTCTTAATGAAAAAAATAAATATATAATAATTGATTAATTGAAATATTAATGGATTTTTATTAATTTATTTCGAAATCAGTTATATAGTAAATACGTTGTCCATTTTTGTAGGAAAAATGATTAGCTATTTAGGGATATAAATACAGAGAAATTTCACCTTTCTTATAAAATTCTAATTGGAGAGCTTGTGGCGTATAACAAATATTTTTTTTTTTGAGCCAGTCAACAACCTGATAATATTAATTATAAGTTTTTATCCAATGATGTTTATGTATACCGTAATAATCACTCAGAAAGAGGATATATATGGCAGTGGAATTTATATATGAGGATAAAGGCAAAATATTATCAGCAAACGGGTTATACCAATAGAAGATTTACATATACAGCCTTCACGTCAAGACTTTCAATACTAACTTGACTCCTCACCTTCAATTTCCTTTATATTAAACGTTTTGACATCATCATATATTCAGACAGAAATGTTGATTTTACTATTTGAATAAATCTGTGAGCCTCATCGGCGCCGTATACGGCTTTGTCGTGACTAATAAGGCTGTACATGCGCAGGGACGTTAATCTTTATAAGTTTCTAAACGCGCGAGTGTGTTAGAAAATAAAAAAATTCATACATTTTAGCAAGGAACGAACCAAAAAATTCTTAAACAGCAAACACATTTACACACGGCAACGCCTCTAAGCTTAAAGTCGAAATGATTAATAGCTGTGAGGCGTTTCCAGAAAGTTCTGAATCTCGTTTCACCGTTACGTGTCACTGTGTGGTCCACCCAGCCCACTGGCTTAATGATATACACAGCAAATCCTTAATTAGCAAATGGCTGGAGGGTAGCTCATCACCAGGTTAAATAGATCTCTTAAATTACATTGTATACTATTAAGGCTACCTCGTTTCTCAGTATCGATAAGGCATAGATTCGGGTGAAGAGCGACTGGTTGTCTATATATATATGTATATATAACGAGATCTCTGTCAGACAATAACAATCATACGATTCCAACGTGTTAATTATTCCCAGCGTGAAAGTAAAACTGAATGAAGCAATAAATTTCCGACAAGGGACAGGACTGGAGTCAACATTGAAATGTATTTAAATGTAATGTCTTCTATTAACACTGTCCACGATTAAGCTCCAGGGAGGCTGGACGGTGGACGGGTCGGTCACGGGGCAGGTTCTGTGATATCAACTTATCGTAATGTGCCGTTGAGTTTAAATTATGTCACGGAATTCCTTATTTCATTGTCACACTTGGTTTTAATAGTAAAAAAAAAAACTGTCCTAAATTTTCCTATATTAAATTTTTTTTTAATATTCATTTAATTCATCGTTTATTGAAGTCCTGGAAATTAATCACGTCGTTATTGTTGAATTTTACTGACAACTAACTCATTAATATTTTTTTTATCAAATTATTTGACATTATTCGTATTGTTAAAATTATAGTTGAAAACATAAATTAATAGTTTAATTTTATTAATATGTTTTATACTACACCAACATTTTTTCATGCCTTGGATAAGATAAAACGTAAAAAATATTAATACTCTCCAAATTTTTTCGGTACTTATTTTTCCTGGTTCCCTGCTAGATATGTTTTCTAGCTGTGAAACTCAGATTTGAATCTTAGATCAGTAGAGTGACTTATTTAGTTGCCAAAAATGCTTTGATTGTCAAGGAAGATTTACTATAATTATAAATCTCTGTTTATTTCAATATAAATTTATTATTTATTTTAAATGCTTTTTAGTTGTTTTGAAAGGTAAAATTTTTAAGAGAAACGATCTACAGAATTGTTTCATTTAATTTATTTTCATACATTTGCATACATTTGCGAAGGTTTATTAGTGACGATGCGTAGTGAAATATTTTTTAGTGAAAACTCATAGTAAAAAAAAATACGTTAACTGTTAACGTATCAACATTCACGTTTAAGAGAAATGAATATGCTGTGTGTATCGTCTTATTTGATATTCAAATGTAATTGTATTGATAGCGGCCATAATAAAGATGGAATAGGCGATGATTTTTCTTGGTATTTTTATGTGTTTTTTATTAATTAATAAAACTTATATATAATTGTATAGTCCGAATGAAGACATAGCATAAGAAAAATGATTATAAAACGTTTATATAACCAGACATTAAGTTGGTACACTGTGTTAAGAATATTTTATATGCTATGGCATTCTAAATTCGAAATAGGTATTTTTACACTCTTGTTATTACTATATATACGTAGAGAACCATTAAAATTACATCTGATTAAAAATCGTAATAAAAATGATGATATGTCAAGATTATAAATAATACGAATTTTGAGATTATGAAAGATTTTTGAGTTTAAATATATAATAATAATAATAATAGTAAGACTTGGAATTTACATTATCTTAAATTTTTTTTTTTTTTTTGGTGTTATTCTTGATTTTGAAACTGATAAGCTTAGGCTTCATATTAAAGCGTATGAATTATGAAACAAGTCAAAATTAATGTCGCCTTACATCCAACACAAGCTTTCTTTATATGTAACTAAGCGTAGTCCCGCGAGGCGAACCAGGAAACGAGATAAGGCTTAAATAATGCCAGTGTAATTTTAATATTAAATGCCCGCTATCTCTAGCTTTGGACACGCTTTGTAGCGGCCTCCGTGATAACCTGCGAATCACAAATAATGAGTTTCCTTGTAAAAGTTATAATAATTTACCACCAAGGTTAAATTTAGAATGGTTAAAAAAAAACCTTGCTTAGGAACAGCGTTTGTTTCTATTAGTTAAACACGAGATATCTGTGATTATTTATAATATATTCGATATTATTATTTAATAATATTCTGTATGACAGAATTATGACAACAGTTCGATGTGTCGAAGCGGAGAGGAATAATAATTTTGAACATCCAAAATTATGCATTAGATTTTTTTAAAGATGAAATAATTAAGGCTATGGTTTAAACTATACTGCCATATATAATGGATTTCATATTATAATACATAAATATTAAAAACTTTCACCATTTCCGTCCGTCAAATTATATATTCAGTTTTTTTTTTTCATAATATTTCTCGCCTTTTGACAGCTCATACAATTCATTCGTATACATGTTCGAATTCAGCGTGTATATTATACAAATAATAATATAATAAATACAACAAATGAATCTAGTTCAAGCTCTGGAGACGTGACTCATTGCCTCTTGATGTGACAGCTTAAAGATATACTTGTCTTAAGACGAAACCCTGCCCTCCAACGCGGTTGAAGATTTGACACATTAATGTCAAAATGACATAAACATATTAAGTAATACGTAAAAATTACCACATGAAAGATTAAAAATAAACTTATAATATGAAAGTATTTATCGATAGAAAGGCAAAATTCTTTTATACTGACAATTTTATATCGTCTTTTCTTGTTCCCGCGTATTTCAATCAATGTTAAATGTAATTAAAATTTCCCGCCTTCCTAATATAAATGTCATTCAAATTGTCAATGTCAACTTTTAATGTCATCTCGTTCTTCTGGACTCTCTCTCTCTCCCACACTATCCGTCCTCATAGTGTCTAAATGTTAAATAAAACCTTAATTAATTGTATTAGTCACTTTATCTTAACGTATGCATAAAATTCTCAAAATATTTTAAAAATATTCTTAAAAAGCCATTTTTAGAACACTTCATATGTTTTTTAATCAGCTACTTACAAATCCAATGTTCTTCTATATCTATAACTGACTATTTTCGGCTGCCCACAGCACGAGACAGCGTGTAAGGTCTCAATACAACGCCTACGCCACAATGGTCTTATCTACACAAAGTTACAAGCCCGCGTCCCTTGTACACGTTCTGTGCATAGAATTATACCGGGATAAGGATACGATACAGACAGACAAACATCAACACATATCTAATATTAAAATCAATAATATACATCATCTGCGATAGGGGTTTTTTTCTGTATTTAGTGTAATTTTCTTTTGTTATAAATATGTTCTAGAAGTTTTTATATTTGCAATACTTTGTTACTTTTTTATGCTAAAATTAATTAATAGTAAACAGAAATAAAATTATAATATTAATTATCTGAGTATACTTAAATGAAATATTGGCAAAATATTCTTTTAGTTTAATTTTTTTTTTAAATTTCGAAATTTAAAATGCGTCTCCGTCCAAAGAGGTCTTAATTCCTTTACGTACTCTTTTTATACATAAAACTTTATTTAAACCAAGTGATATTCTCGAATCGCTTACAAGTTCTAGCAATTTCTTTCGTTTTATATTTTGATTGTGTCCTATATTATCGACAAAAATACAATGAAAATTCCCTTAAATAAATACAAGATCGAACAATACAATAAATTTATAATTAAAATAAAACATATTATGTATTTGTAAATTTCTTATAATAAACTTATATGTATATATGTAAATTTCACTACCTCATTTGAATGACATCTATAGAAAAAACTAAGGGTTCACTTACACAATATTTAAGTGGCTTTCGTATTATTTATTGTTTAAAACATTATCGTCTATCATAATATTGGTCTATTGTTTTTATATATGATAAATTGATAGGTGTAATAATTCATAGTTTACTGTTAAGTGTTTCTTGGTGACGGACGGAAGGTTATCTGATAATATTTTTCATATATATATGTATACATGTATACATATGAATTAAAGTACTTGTGATTAAACAATTTAAATGTGTGATGAAAAATTATTGAAAAATTACAAAGAAACATACGCTAATTTGTTTCGCTAATTGTTAAAGTATTTGTGTGTTGGTCTGTGAATGACGCAACAAACACAGTGCTTATTCTAATCTTCATCAGATACTAATTATGGTGTAATAACGTGATATTTTACCGAGCAGAGCCGCGGGTAGAGACTAGCGTTGAATAATGATATATCCGTGGTGATGATGCCATATATATTATTAATACATCCATTCTATATTCGTGTCGGAGTGAGGTGATAATAAGTATTGTTTAATTAAGATTAGACATAAACGAATGTCCTTGTTTGGTTATTTAAATCACTCATACGTCCGACGTCCGACGCCGCGACGCCGCGCCATTTTGTTAAGAATCTTTTACAATTAATGTACAACACATAAGACACGTCTTTGAATGTAAATCAACATTTCGACTGCAACAGTTTGTCTAACACGATCTCTTTGTGTTGTTAAAAAAAAGTTATAAAAAATGTATTGTAATATATTAGAGTTCAGAGCTTTTTGTTTAAGCGGATATAAAAAAAAACGCTTGAGATTTATTATCAAGATATAATAAATAAACAATGGAAATATAATTAAAATAGAATATAAATCAAGTTAATGTATTGACAATTTTGATACTGATAGGGAAATAATGTAATGGCGAACAGCAATGAAAATTAAAAGCATAATACTGGCAAAAAAAAAATGGTACTGGCAAGCAAATACCATAAACATATAAAGTGGTAAAGAAAAATAAACTAAAACATGATACTGGCATACCATAAAATACATAAAGAAATAAAAAAGATGTTCATTAACAGAGTTTACGTATATTAACAATCAATCATTTCATTCAGGAGACGATATCGTGTACACGTGTCCTACTAAATGGTATAAATATATTTTAAGCAAGTTTTACACGAGCCGTCGGTGGGTGGCGGACAAGAATTTTGATTGAGTCCGTACGTACTTGCTTTATAGTCGATTATGTTGTAACTATTATGTAATCCACGTGTGTAGCCTGCTTTATTATTTAATCGAATTTCGGTCAACACAAAGGCATGAATGATGGTGTAGAGACACCCAGATCTTAATAATATTATTTTAATATATCGTCGATGGTAGATTATGTTTGAATTAAATTTCCAGCATTATTTCGTATTTCACGACGCCATTACCGCTGTGTTTGTAAAACGTCAACGTCTGTCTGTTTAGACGCGGGCACTTTGTTTTACTGTTCAGGGAAGCGATCTGTATACAGATTTGAAATTATGTTCCTCGTAATGAAAACATTTAATGTATAATACACGCAGAATATCATATTATTAAATTATACGCTGCTATCTCATTAGTTTCTAGGAGAATCGTTCGGATCGTTTTTTTAAATCATTTAATCGATTATTTTCATTCGATTGTAATTAATTAATTCATTCATTCTATTTTTATTATCTACCTACGCTTGTCACTATGGTGATTTTGTGACTATCTATATATAGTCTATGATATCGTGTCATTCATGATATTTCGTGGGTTGTAACGAGAGAATATTTGAAATTAGGATAGTTTCTATCCATGGCTTTGCCTGTACTGTATATTTAGCTCTATCTACACGTTTGTCTGTCTGTCAAAAGCTATAAAAGCGAACGCGTTGAATTACAAAAATTAAAATTAAAGATATATTCCTACAAGTCGAAATAATTCAAGTATAAAGCCATTATATTTTAATTTTTCATATATTTATCGCTAGCGAATTAGTCATAGATTTATCTGATAGATCTTAAATACAATATTATTTGACACATATAAAAAGGGCAAAGGTCAATTTCAATTTGCATAGAAGTAATGCAGGCTATTTTAAACTTCGAGTTAAATCTATGTATGTCGATGAGTTGTCCGACAGGTAAATTGATTTTTTTCCTGAATAAAGTTTATATTCATATATTTATATATCAGTAAACCAAGAAATGACATTTCCATCAATATAAAATGGACTTCCAAAATATTAATGTTTCTACAACCTATATTACCCGCCTATTATTAAATGAAAACCCCATCATGTTTAGCCTTCGACAATACCTATATAAAACATCCGTACTATGACTATGATGTTCAACAGTTGATGCGAAACAAACGAACAAACACACTGCTAATAACATTAAATATTGAGCAAACATTACATTTAACAGGCTAAGCTCAAAGCTCAATTGACACCTACAACTATAGAATACTCCGGCATGACAGCGACTCTTTGTTTCGGATTTACGCGAAATAGAAGTTTACTTAGACGTTTCGCTTTCGAGACGATAATTAATATTAAAAGGATCCCAAACATTAGTCATGTGTTCTAAGCCATTATTGAAATATTCTCATCGGTGTAAACAGTTTAGTTGAATCTCGGATCTTAGTTTGTATGACGTCACACGATTATTATATTTTGTAACTAACTAAAAAGGTTAACTAACTAACTTAGAGGGTTATTAACCTGTGTGCAGCGGCTTTGTCGACGCGGAAATGTTTATGCTAATAAAAATATGTAAAACTCCTTGACATATGAACTGCTTGATAGTGGAAGTGTTGTCAAGCCGAAACAAACAGACACACAATATTCGTAAAGAAACAAATATTTTAGTACACTTATATATTCATATGCATTAAGTAAAAATCGTTTATTTCAAAATATAAATGGGACACTCCTAAATTTATTCGTTGTTTAAGTTTAAATGTATTTAATTGAACCGTTCACTAAGTATGTATATATTTTTCTTATCTCATCGACGTTTTTAACCAGATTTCTACTTCAGTTCGTAATTTACAACCGATGGGTTCGAAGGTGAAGTGGATTTGTTCTGTGACAGCGAAAGTAAAAGCCATTATTGGTATGTCAAGTATTTATTTATAACTTCTCCCCAAATCCCACGGGATCATCCGGGATTACCGGCGCTAATGGTACACTAACAACGTCCCCCGACTCTCCATAACGTGGCGAGGCGAAGATTACTTAATGAATTCTCACGTTGAGACATTATTACCAATAGAGCACGTCTACACATACAATAACATTTGTATATATCGTATAAGTTTTAAATCTTAGACACTATGAACTTTTCCAAATGTACATATCGTAATATAGAATCACCTTGGCCTTTTTTTCCCGCCCTTTTCCTTTTCCCAACCTTTCCTTTCTCTTCCCCAAACAAGGGTGGCAACGCATCTGCAAAATTATTTTGCGGATGTCCATGGGCGACGGTATTGCCTCCATCAGGTAAGCCATCAGCTCGTTTCCACCCATTTATCATAAAAAAAATAATTAAAAGCGATAGGAGTTCGATGATATTCGTACTTGCTCGTACGCAAACATTAACAGGAAATCTGAATTAAATCACGTGCATTGGTTCGTTTTAATTAAAATATATAATATACTGGCCGGATATTAAATCTATTTGAAGCCATTTGCTAATTGCATTAGATTAAATCTTATTTAAATGTGGAACATCAAATCTAGATTAGTGTATATAGACCTAATTATAATAACATTAAACGAGAGTTATCATATAAGATTATTATTGCTCTTCGTAGAGCAACAACTGTTGAACGAAACTTACTCCTTTATATCATAAAGGCCGACATCCAGTACATAATATTTAGAAGCTATAAATTCAATACAACAAATACGAAGCCAGTATTTCACAGTTAACTGGGTCACAAGGACAATACGGACAAAATTACGATCGGTAAAAATACATAAATTCAATTTTGATAGCAGTCTCACTTTAAACGAACACAGCTCGGGTTACAGTGAAAGTATGAATAGTATGAGATGTAATAAAAGATAGTTATCTTATATATTTTATATCAAGGAATTGAATAAGGGTAAAAGAGTCTAACCACGTGTTACTAAGACGATAACCTTGCAGTATTTTTGGTAGTAATCTACAATATCATACTCAATTCGGACAGTTACTTGATTTTTCATAAGTAAATAAACTTATAGATGAATAGTCAATAATACAATGATGTCTAAACTATATGTATTGAGTTACGATAAACTCTTACTAAGGGTGGAATTCCTAAAGAGAATTTCGCTAAATCATAGTCAGACATTGTATCCATAAAAGATAATAAGTATAAAAATAACAAACAACGAACGATATTGAACTTTATTTTAATGCAAAAATAAAATAATATTTGCATTGTATTTACAATACGAACAGACTCACAGATATCCCATTACTTGAATTATAATCGTGCCACAATACAAAAACGCACGTCTTATAGTTATTTTTAGAAATTGAAGTAAATTGCTTACGAATGCTACTTAGCGACTTCAAATATCTGACCATTTCTTTATTCAATTCAATAGGGTTCTGGATTTTATCGTTATTATTTCTGGAAAATTTATTACATACAAACATCAATTAACTACCAACCTGCTGGTTGTTAATGGGTTTCCGTATTGCCTACATTTATATCAACATAAAACAAAAGTACAAATAAAAATTGTCATTTTTGTGGGTTAGTATAAAAAGGCTCATTTTTATTTATTAATATTGTTATTCAAATTAAGTTCTAAACAGAAAATTTTATAAAAATTATATTTAATCATAACATACGTGCTCATATCATTTCGTATTTACTTAGGTGATTCCTCGAACGTTAAACTGTAAGTGTAAAGTTAACGATGCGAACCGTACTAAGGTCCAGGTACCCGAGATATCCTAATTACAATATAATCTAAACGACGTTTAGTTCTATAGTAAATTGTTGAATTATAACCCTCGATATGTTGTGTCCGCGCTAAGTTTACCACAAGTCATTGAGATTTGCGAGTCATTTTAAGTACATTTTAATAATTTAATTTCATAGAAAGTGTAGATGTAGATGGATCTATCTATAAAACATTAGTTAACCATAACTGGAAGTAAATTAAATATTTATCCTTATCCTTAATTATATTAAACACGTTGTATATTTATTTCTTTTTGTGTCTTAATACGTATATATAAATGGGATATTTGTATTAAAAAAAACTGTACAAGTCTTTATATTTACGTCAACTTCTCGATATTTTTTCTGTAAACGCTCCCTAGGTTAGAGTCTAAGAAGTTTATCTGTCTGATTGTCTAACTCCTAAACTACAACTGGGTCTACCTGATCTGTTATTACTATTGCAATACAAATAAATAATAAGTTTGTAAGTGAGTTATAAATACACCGCAAACAATTATATAGAAACATACTTTACAGAGACTCGAACAGTTACAGAGACTTGCTAAGGTATCAACTTACTACCCCACTGCCTTATATCTCAGTTAGAAGCGAAACAAACAAGTTGTGCAAGAACATAACCTGTTATTTACGATGTCGGTTAAATTTAAGCTCTAGTTAATGTGGGTCGATATGACGCTGATAACACTATCATCGGAATACACTGACCTATACTTGACCTAAATTAAAATAAATCCTTATAATCCAGGTTTTTAAGATGATCTGATGACATATATATATGTATATAATAAGCGAATATGTGTGTATGTTTGTTGCTATGTAACTCAAAAACTAGGATCATTAAAAAGCTTTCAGATATACATATAGGTGTATTTGGGACGTAGAATTGCAAGCATGATATCTCAAAGTTCTCGCCTTATAATTCTCAATTAGATTCCAATAGCGGATAAAGTACTGGAGTATTTGAAAGTAAGTGGTGTAAGTGAGTAAGTGTGTACGGTCGTGATGGATTGTGATAGTAACATAATGAGAAAGACGTGGATTCATGGCTGGATTCATGTCGCCGGTTGTAAATCTTTGTGACAGGCAAGTTGCTTTAACAGGTATGGCTGGACTTGATGCAAATAATATTATTATTATTATTTGCAAATCCGAAATACAGTAACCTCAATAATCTATATATATAATAAAATTCCCATAGCTCGCTCTGTATGCTTCAGTTTTAAGTAAAGGTCGTATATATATATATATATATATTTTAAAGCTGTAAGAGCCGCGGAAACCGTTGATGTTATTGAAGCATTAGCAAAATCGTTACCCAACTAACAGCATCGGGTTGTCCGCCAAAGAGCTTGTTTTGTATGATGAATGGCATCCTCAGTACTTGGTACTTAAGGTCTCCAAGCTGCAAGATCGTTTATGTGCTCCACACTTTAGTTGATTGCAATATATTTGTCATGGTAACGGAATCGCCAGCTATGTAGGTCGCGCTAACGAGAATGCTTATTAGAAGATAATCACTGCTAAGACGCGCCCGTGACTTAGCTGAACCTTATCAGCCAACATATCTTTAATACGAATAGGAATCGATTCTTGATACCAAATCGATAGCTATTGTATCGATTACATATCTCATTAACGGAATAACTAATGGTAGGTACATTAATTGCTGTGTAAATCGAGATATCATAGTAAATCTCATCTGTAACGTATATAATACAAACTGACAGATTTCGACAATACAATTATATGGACACTTAATGGTGTGAAGAATAATTATAATATGTTCAAGGGAAATTAACATCTATGTAGTTCCAAATAAGGATCACAAACGCTTGACATGTTTTATGATTCGAGAATGCAGGTATTTCATAAAAGCACGTATTAGTTAATCAAATTCGGAAGCCAGATATGGCATTCCGTTTGAAAAGTTATGTTATAATTATTTAATAATAATAAATAACTGATATAAATGTCTTTTCATGTAACTAATGGATGTTAGAGTGTTTGTTTGTTGGAAAAAATATTGACTTTAAATATGAACACGTGGAGCGAAAGTATTAACTACTCATTAACGAGAAGAGAAGTAGGGTTTAAAATTTATATTTTATAAAAAAAATTACCAAAACTATATTCAAATTATAACAAGCACTTACACTTTTTATACTAAGGCTCCATTCGCGCTGGAAACGTGCAATATTTACTATACTTATGACACAAAAAGTGAATCTTTGATTCCTATAAATAATGTCAAAAATAATTACATTATATTCTACTATTGAATTCGAAATAACTTAAACTACGATCGATTACGGATAGTCATAGTTCAATAACAAAGGATACCATAAAAAATATCTTTAACATTAAGACAATGATATTCAATACGTTAATTGTTTTTGTGCGCCTGAACGATATACAGATGAGATATACCGGGCTCCAGGACTTATCTCGTATGTAAATCTAACTTATCTCAACCTTTTTACTTCTCATTTGTAATGCGAGCCAACATCGAAATAAATACGAAACATTAACGTTATTCTTCACAACAGAATTACGTTTACTAAATAGAAACCTCCGCAATTTTTTTAATTTCTCGCTGGAAATAGCGTTTTTCTGTCGCTTTAAATTTTAATATTATTCAAATTTATTTCCCATATATAACATTGACATTAATGAGTTGTTTGAAAAAAAAAACGCTTTTTTATTTTGTTTGATATATTTATTGAAAGATAATTTAAATTAAACATTTTTGTAATCGTAATATTATTTTTATTCATAGCAAATCAAAATATGCAAGGCGTTAACTTTGTAAAATTAAATCAATCTATCTTAAATAGATCGGTAGTAATAGTTTTAGAAATTATTTCACTTTCTTTTTCCCTGATATATATTTTATCGATTAGAAATAAAATAATCACAAAATAATACGAGACTAAATCAAATATCTTAAAAATAAACTTCTTATAATAGTAAAGTATGCCTACCACAAGTTTTGATAGTCACACTAAATACGAACCATTTCCCGTTTCTCATTGAATTTCCTCCTTTAATACGATTATGTAAAGATTTGTAAGCAATTATCTAAATCAATATTAGTATAACTTATACTATACCAAAATATTTATTATTCAATATGAAGAATAGTATAGAATCTATATTATTTTTATATATACTTTTATTAATAAATAATAACCTATACTATAGATTATTGTTTTTTAATAATAATCGATCAAAAATAATATATAAGGGCGCATTTTCATTGGTCGATAAGGCCCGCATTCGGGGTCCGGGAGATTTCTGTAACGCATGCCATAGGGCACGTAAAGAGTTTATCGTTTTCACTGGTCGTCAGAGCCCGCATACGGGGTGCGGGTGATGTCTATATCGCATGCGATAAGGCCCGCATGCGGGGAGCCATTTCCACTGGTCGTTAGAGCCCGCATTTGAAGTGCGAGAGAATTAGGTACCTACAGTTTGGCAGTGGGTTTTGAATCCGAAAACCGTTCAGCCATTTTGCTCCCACGCTGCGTAAATAAACAGCGTTAATAATATAAATAATGCGCGTAGTATTGATGACGTCTAATAAATGACTGAACGGAGGCGAGTCACCGCATGCTTTGTATCGACCGAGTTATCGACTGACTAGTTTCATTGGTCGTTATCCCGAATGCGGTTATCACCCGCACACGTTTAATCGACCGAGTTATCGACCAGTGGATTTCATTGGTTGTTAGCTCGCATGCGGGTACTCCCCGCAATCGGGCTAACTACCGACTTATCGACCAATGAAAATGCGCCTTAAACATTATTGAACCTAGAGAAAAATAATAGCAATGGTATTTATATGCCCTTGAAGCAAACAAGACTTTTCTTATGAAAATTTGAAATAAAATCTCATCTTTATACATTAATATAATACATAATATATTATAATTTACAAGACATACTGTTATACAAACTCGTTTAACTCTGTTTAACTCATCTATCACGTTAGTCGGTTAGTGAAAGAGATATTCAGTGTTGAGAAATTATAAGATTTAAGTTAACAGTTAGCTTCGTTATTGAAAGCCTTAGTGTGTGGTTTGAATGATTGCTTTGATTTTAAAAACACATTGAATGCGTTTTATTTTATTTTTTTATTGAAAAAATATTAATACTTTATTAATTAAATATATATAATCTAATACTTATGTTAATAGATAATGTCGTCTCATTATTTATTTGTTTTTATATCCAAAAAAAATATATTTTATTTAACATAATAACAATGGTTGAATTGTAGTCATCTTTCATACTAGTAATTTATTTTACTGACCTGGACAATACCACGTATTCCCAGATCTTAATTTATCAACTGCACCTGAATTTCTTACGTCTGGAAGTTCTGGAAATGGAATTTTCGTTCAATTAAATTTATTTATCCTTTTAATAATCGATTAAGTTCCCGTAACTATAAATTACATCCGAATCATTCAGGCCGAATATTAAAATTAGCATCAGGAAGAGCACCTCGTCCTCATCATGAGACGAAGCTTCTCAACATTATATGGTTTAGAAGCGCACCTCCACCGTCCAAGCTCCTCTCTCTACCTAACCAAATTTGACACTAACCTACTAGGGCTGCCTTTACCGTTCAAAGAATGAACTTTTTTAAAGGGTTAAAGGGTTAGGGAACCATGGTGAGGCAATGCTTAAATATATACGGAACCAGCTTTTATGAAATCAATCCCGACGCAGACGTTACACTGATTCAGTGTCAATAATCAATAAAATTTTATGTTATATAAATAACGTAGTATTCAAGATTACAATACGTCCAACAAATAAAAACGTTGATTGGGTGAAATATTCCACGGTTCAAATGCGAATGAAGACATAGTTTAAAAAATTTATATAAATATGTATGTAAATGATTATAGAAAAAATTACTATATCACAGATTATTTAACCTGTGGTTTCTCTTGACATTCATGTCAAATACATAATGTACATATGTATATGTTTTAGATTTCATTAATGCTATGGCTTATTTCGAGTTTGAGCTGATTGGCTACATCGCGATGATTGTACTCAAAAACTTCGATACCTATATAATTATACATATTTGAGATCACCAGATATTTTAAATTTTATGACACTTACTATGAGTTTGTATTTTTAAACTAAATACCAATAGTTGCCATGTTTCATATAAATATTAGCATAAGTATGAAAAATATAAATACGTCGTCATAGTATCACGTTTAGAACTCGTGGTAGGGGATTAAACTGAATATGACAAAATTATATCCAGAATGATGGAAAAATATAAAAATTTGTTGTAATAGAAGATTTTTATATTAGAAATTCGAATGATCAATTGATTATGTTATTTTTTAAACATTTTTTAAAAAATATAGAAATAATTTTCGCAAGTAAATATTTAAATAAAATTATTCTTTTACTACGTAATTCTCGCATTTCATGACTTTCGATAACTTTTCAGCGACAGTGATCAATGGAAGACAAAAGTAAAGTGCCTAACGCTTTGTAACTAAAAATCGCTTATAATAAAAACGAGGAAAAATATACCACAAAAAAACATACGCCCTTACATATTAAATCAATTAGCCCTCCATTAAAGTAACCCGAAATAAATTAGTCCTGACACGTACCCAATAAATTACGGCTACCAAAATCACAGTTTAACAGCCGTTTTGTCACAAATATAGCAATAAATCCAACCCCTTAAATAAGTGCCAGTGTTTTATATGTCTGAAGCATTAATACCGCTGGGGTTGTAAATTAAAGTTGACAATAGTTGAGAGGAATATCATTTAAGAGTATGCTGACCATTGTTTTTTTTTATAATACGATTTTTAGACCAACAATTATATCTATATAATATAATATATATATCCAATATACATTACTAAGCTGATATTGTTATATATTTAGAATGAAGAACTGTTAAATCATACAATTTAAAGGAAAATATTCAATTCAATTAGCATAACCTTTGTTGAAAACTAGTTTTAGTCTTCGACTTGGTCCTCGTGGACGTGGCTAAGGTGATAGTCTCAGAGAAATTTATAACCGTTTTATAATTTAGATATCGTAACCTATCGGCACGGCGTCTACCGTTTGTATTATTTACACAATACAATTATTATAATTTGATCTGAACTGATTTTGGGGATAAATTATTAAAATATCTAAGCGACATTAGTGTACACAATTATAAAATTAGAAAACTGCTATAAGCGATCATGCTTCCTTTATCCCGCGTAACGTTTCGTCTTGCTCGCTCTAGCAGTAATCGCGAGCCCATTGTTAGGATTTCACATTGTGATTGTCATCAAATACAATTTAATGAAAAATCACTCATCAGTTTTTTCTTAAAATATCCAGAAACATCCATAGATTCTCTCTCACACGTTTCTAATATAATACGCTGCACGGATTTACTAATACATCTCAATATTCGAACAATCTCCAAAAGAAACTAGCTTCATTCAATAATATTTATGAATATTAAAATACCCTTAAGTAATTTCCTCAAACATTGTTACGTGATTTAGACTCTCTAAGGATGATCACGATTTATCTCTTCCACGTTAGGTACAAACGTCTCAGTTCGTCCGTAGGGTTTAAATTGAACTAAGGACTAAGATCCGCCGATTTGTGTCTTGTACATATAACGTCACCCAACCGTCATCATTGTTAAAGTAACTTAGCCTTTTGTTACTCAATAATTTTGCATTTTTTACAAGACTTGAAAATAAACTAAGTCTAGAAATCGTATGGACTTCAAAGAGTTTTCTTTCGTTTACACAAACAGTTAAACTAGACTATTTACGAGCGTAGAAAGTTGGGCATAAACGTGGGAGAAGTTTAGCGTATAAGTAGAAATCTGTTCTAAGACTGCACAAACAAAATTTTTCGTGCCAAAAATACTTGGACCGCCCTGTCAGTCGTGTCAGTGGAAGCCCGTGAGTTTAACAAGAGAAACCTAAAACGTTCACCAAAATAATATGGAGATGGAAAGATCTGTTGTCTATTTTAGTGACTTTTGTCATCTAAAGTTACATTTAAGCGCGTGTTTGGATTGTTAATGGGTCAAAGACAACCCAGAGTAGCTGATGTATCATTATATAACGTCATGATTATTTGTTTAAGGACGATATTTATCAAAGAAAATTTTGAATTTTTTTTTTATAATTTATTTAGTAAAAAAAATTAAGATAATCAATTATAATTACTCACGTTTTGTCCCTCGGTTACGTGCATTTGAATTTCGATATACAATTTATTATTATATATTTATAACATTCATTTAATAAAGCTAAATATCTTTTCCAAGTCTACGTCGATAAAAAACACAAATACAGTAACAAAGCGTTGTACCCGACACTAGTTTAGTTAATGAGCCTATACATAAGCGCGAAAATCTTAAATATCGATAAAAAAAAATCGTAATTTACTGAATATCTATAACACAACATTGAAATATTTAATTAATTTAAATAATTTTATTGTAGGTATTCCCTTTATTTTATTATTTTTTCTTATCTTATTATAAAAGCTAATGTTCAAATTCAATAAGACCGAATTTAATTATCGATAAAAGAATAAAATTACATTATATAGATTATTTGAATGTTTAATTAAAAATAGCGTAAAATTTTTGATATCAACGAGAAGAAATCTCCAAAAATACCCTGACATGTTCCTGCAAGCGATTTATGTGTACTTTCAATGTCCACAGCAGCCCGAAGAGCTGTCGAAGTCAGTGAAGCTGACATCGCGGGAGCGTCGCTTCATCAAGTTCGCGAGCGTGGAATACGGCGGCCAGCTGTACATGACCCCTCAGGACTTCCTGGAGTCGGTGGTGGAACAGGAGCCGCGACGTTAGTATCACAGACCTTAAAAAAATACGAGCCTGCTACATAAGTTAATGTTCTCTGTTTGAAGGAACGAGATATTTTGTTTTTCTTCCTGTTAAATAATTTTTTCGTAGCCGCCCAGCCTTTTGGTACATTTGGATTGTTTTAAAAAAAATATATCTGACTTATAACGTAATTAAATCTATATAGTATATAATATATATTTAAGAAAGCGGTGTTAGTTCCACTATTTATAACTCAAGAACGCCTATAGCTTGGAACCAAGTTACGGTCACGGGATATTTATTCCCTTTGATAGAAAGACAAAAAATAATAACTTAATTCAATACAAAGTCAGCTTGTTTACAGCCAGACGAAGTCGCGGGCAAAAACTAGAATTGATTAAGTTAAATTGTCAAGCATATAAATTTCTCTTAAACTCCCGTTTATGTTTGATATGTACGAAATAATTTTATACGCACGTATTTATTACAGCTCGTTTGAAACGACGCGTCCTCACTGCCAAGGAGATAGAACAACTCAGAGACCAGGTCCCTCCGCTGAAGAAGGGATCCTCGCAGATGTTCAGGAGTATGAGGGACAAAGGTAAAAATTTGTCCTTATTCTGTTAAAGATATTCTTAAGTGATAAAATATCTTAATATATATCTTGGAAAGCTATCCCAATAGTTTCATGCGTGTCGTCACTACGAATTTTAACAAGTAAATATCAGTTACCACTTCCCAAAGACATTTTAAAATAAACACTCATCTTTTTCACCACATTTGCCACTAGATGGCGTTGTTCGAAGGTTTAAACCTTCAAGCTGGTATAAATATAGTTTTAGAGCTTGGAAGAAATTAAATTTTTTATCTTTGTATTTTAACTAATCCTCTCGTTCCAGGAATCATCTCTTACACAGAATACCTGTTCCTTCTATCTATATTAACAAGTGAGTATCATAGACATCTCATATTATATATATTTTATATGTTTCTGATAAAGTGGTTAGTAATTTTTTGTTTGCCTAAACTGATCTTAATAGATCAGCACAGCTGAATAACTCCCACACTGGACTTGTATATCATAGACAGTATAATGATTAGATCCATGACTAATGTTACGCACCAACCTCTTTTATACTGTATTTTAATACAATACCAATATTTAATTCAATATTAATTAATTTCATTGCAGTTTTTTTCTAATTTACACTTAAAATAACTGGAATATAACTTAGACATTCAAGAGTTTTTTACAAAAGTAGATGGATATCTGTGTATGGAGGTATTAATGTGAATTAATGATTATAATCATTTTTTTTTATTATTTTTTTTATATATATTTTCAGAACCCGCGTCCGGTTTCCAGATAGCGTTCAACATGTTCGACACAGACGGGAACCAGAGAGTCGACAAGAATGAGTTTCTAGTTGTAAGTAAAGATAATAAGATATCTAGTCTATGGTCAAATAGAATGAAAACAGTTATCCGTCAAACTAAATGTCATAAATTGTTACACTCTATAGATTGATTATATTTATGTCAATGGTGAATATCGGTAAGGTTTTTTAATACGTAGAAGTTGAATTAGTTGTTTGAACACAGTAATTAACAACGGATGCCTTATGAAAAGGACCGCCATCTTGTTTATTATTTTTTTTTTTTATTTAACTCGTAGCCGGCACTGGTTTGTTTTGTAGATGTATCTTTTTATTTTTTTTTGTTTTTTGTTGTATTGTATTTTGTTTTATTAGTTTATTTGGTATAGATACAGCGTCTACTCGGTGGTTCTATGAAGGAGCGCAAAGACTTGGATGTTCACAGTCAGAAAGCAGTGAGTTTTGAGTGATCATGGTTTATTGTATGGCACATGGCACATGGAACGCGTGCTCCGGTGGAGGGACGCGCTTTATATGGTCCTGCAAAGATAACACGCTGTCGACAAAGATATATATATCTGCCCATAAAAAAAATAATAATGTATAACTTTTTAACATTAACAGATTTAATTTATTGAAAAAAATATCATCTTGAAATTAATAGAAGCTTGATAATGATTATTAGTAATACGATAATTTTTTTTTTATTTCCGAGACTAAGTTGAAAGAAGAAAAAAAGTGGAATTCATGTACAAATACCATGAAACTACACACGTGACTAACATGTCCTTATTCGCTGGGTGCGTAAGGTATAGTGGGGGACACAAACGTGATGTCAGCGCTCGCTGCGGACAATACAGAACTACGGGTGGCTCTTTATTATCTATGACCATAACAATAACACGTGTGTCAGTTTAATTAAATAAATAAAATAAAATGGGTCATCAAAATTGTTGTGAAGTCGATTGCAAAAATACTAGTAGGAATAGTAATTGTAAATTTTATAAGTTTCCGGTTGCCAAGTGGAAATTAAATCAGCGAAAAAAATGGATAACTGCTGTTAAAAGGCAAAAGTAAGTATTACTATAACCTACAACCGTATTCTCAGCTCGTGCTCAGCCAAAACTAAATTTTTACCCTTTATCTGAGTCTGTGGTTGAAAAATAATATTATGTGTGTTAGATTGAAAACCCGTTCTTAACACCAATTCCATTTTTTATCTGCAAAATTAAATAAAAAAAATTAAAATTAAAATTTAGTAAAAATATAATTATGTTAAATAGAGCTATTTGTTATTTTATATATTATTTTAGATTGTTTTTTAATATTAATAATGATTTTTATTCTATATTAATTTACAACAAACATCTTGACAGATGTCTTAACCTAATTCACTTATTGAGACTTGTTTTAGTTGTTGTATTTATCTTACTTACTGTTTTTAGCTGACCCACGGAAAATTTTTTAATTTAATATTCAATCTGTGTAATATATCACATTTCACATTGAAAAAAAATTTTTTTCAAGTTGATTTTATTTTTTCAATAACTATTTGACATCCAATACATGTTTATTTTCTCAAAAGAGCCACCGTAAGTTGTATCGTTAGATGGCGCTGGAGTCACGCACCCAGCGAATACAGTTAAGACATCCAACACTCGAGACTTAACTATTATTTTTAACTGCTACATAACTTTTTGTTTATCATAATATAATATTAAATATTATTATTATTATTTATATTTATTATAAACGCGTTGTAGCTGCTTACCTTAGTATCATCAAGCGCGCTAAGGCACAAGCTGGAGCAAACAGAAAACAGACCTAAGCCCACCACCGTAAGTTCAAAATCGTGTGAACGCTTTGTAACACTTACCTCTCTTCGTTGTGTCATCCTTATTATTCCTATTCTGTATATTTCTATATAATCTGTGCTTGTCAAATATATATTAAGTTGCGTTTTTTTTTTATTATTTTGAGTGTAATGAGATTTGCTTAGTATATATTCCTGTTGTAACTGTAAAAATTATTTTATATTATTTTATAATATTATCTCGTGTATTTGTTTGTTTGTTTGAGTTGGTTTTGAGTGTGCGATTTTTAAGGGTTGCCAAAAAAATATTCAACGTCCTATTACACGATATATATATTGTTTAAGCGATGTCCTGAGATTTTTTTTTATGTTACTATACAAAGCCTGTTTTATAAATTTCTCTAACTGTCGTAATGAATGTTTCAGTAAAAAACATTGGAACTCTCTTTTCAATATTTTCAGCCGACTTCGAAAAGGGAGGTTCCCAATTTGCATCGTGTGTATGTTTACATATGTGTATGTTGGTTTGCAACTCCTAAATGACTTGTTGTGCGTAATTAGTTGGTAGTCTATAGCCCTATGGACGGGTAGGAGGCGATTAAATACTTTAAACAGAGAACATTTTTACGGTAAATGCAAATTAAAACACAATTCTCTTATTTGTATAAATATTATTCCAAGGAAATCTTCAAAACGTTTCAAGATTGTAACATAAACTAAGGGTTTCAATGCAATTTCTTTCAGACAAAATAGTCAGACGTCTATGGAGGTTTAATAAGTAGGATTTTTCAGATGGAAAAGATCTTCAGTTTCGCGTGGAAAGGTAAGCGAGGTTTGACAGACGAGGGCGCGGGCTCCGAGGACGGCCACCAGTACGTCGACGACGACCAAGGGCTTCAGAGACGACACAACGTAGACACTCTGCTGCAGGTCAGGAAATAGCGCTGTAATGACCACTGACCAGAAATGATACTGTAATAACGGACTTATTGTAACTTTTTAATTCAAGAAATGGTTTTTCAGTTTAATATCACGAAAACATGCGGCTCTTGTGTTAATTTGTCGTAAAGTTATTTCTCGTAAAGTCATATATTTGAACCGAGTTTGATCAAGTCATGATAGCGCAAAATATGCCCTAGGTTCATTTCTTTGGCAAGAAAGGCACGAACGATCTCAAGTTTGAAGGCTTCAGAAAATTCATGGAAAACTTACAGACTGAGGTGTTGGAGCTGGAATTCCACGAGTTCTCTAAAGGTATCGACAGGTTTTTGTATGAAAAATGTTTGAAATAAACGAAAATATATTTCTTGCACTGAAAGGAATATTTGATTGATAAATTGTCCTAAGAGGCGTATGTCTAGCATTGGACCTAACGTAGCTGAAGAGAGAGAGAGAGAGATTGTTGGTTACAAGTACTTGCGTATATTGACAAATTGAGAACAAGTCACACGCACAAAGTCATTCTTAATTTCAATACAAAATTTCAGTCTGCAATTGTTTATAATTATTACTACTTATATTATACTGATAACTGACACACCTTCGCTCTTTGCTTACTCGAGTTTTTTTATGATAAAGAATGGTCGACATTATGTCAACACATGATAAATATTACACGATACCTTTATAATAACGTTTATAACGACTGTCCCAAACAACTTCCTTAAAAAAAACAGAAGAAAAGACTGACTATACGTCATTATTATATGAACTTTAACAACAAACTTGCTCGCATCGACCAGAAGACGCGATAAACGCTACATGTTTGCCAACGCTCGCCAGGACACGACACCATTTCTGAAGTAGACTTCGCAAAGATTCTCCTCCGCTACACCTACCTGGACACGGACGAGTACGACGCCTTCCTGGACAGGCTCCTGGACGTGGAACAGAGCGGCATCAGCTTCACAGAGTTCAAAACCTTCTGCCAGTTCCTCAACAACTTGGAGGACTTCACCATAGCCATGAGAATGTACACCCTCGCTGATCATCCGATATCGAAAGGTAATACGATCGTTACAATAATCCTCTTCTGTTTTGTGGAAAACTAACTAGCGGACTAAATGAAACTAATATTTTCGAATTACTTCGCGTTTTTTTATTAATTTAACTACGTCCTCCCGACGTTTCGGTCACTCAGCAACCGTGATCACGGGCAGACGAGGTGTGAAGGTCTATTGCTTCATTCGAAACGTCGCGAGCATGTTTTAGGAATAATAAAAAAGTCATAGTAATTAAAAATATATGTGTCAATTAAATGTATACTCGCGAAAGTCTCAGATCTCAGTAGCAGCATAAAGCGGATATCATCAAAAAAAGCCATTAACTCGTTGTTTAATGTCGTGTAATTTCTTTGGATAAGACTAAATGCATTTTTATCCTACACACACCTCATATTATGGTCAGTCACTCAATTCATTCTTCATTAATTATGAGTAAGAACTAGTATTTCAGTCACTCACTCAATTTTTGTTCGTTCATTCTTGTTCATTATCATATTCGTGTTAGATTTACTCTTGGTATTGTTTGTTAAGACGAGTTCCACCGCGCGGTGAAGATCTGTACCGGCATAGCGCAATCCCCTCACCTCGTGAGTACTGTGTTCGCTATCTTCGACCAGGACGGAGACGGCTTCCTCAGCTACAGGGAGTTCATCGCTATCATGAAGGACAGACTACACAGGGGGTTCAAAGTAAGTCACTCACAATATACTAAGTAAAGTTGCTTGGCAAAGACAAAACTTAATGTAATTGATGTAAATGATGATATAAAAATATATAATAATGTATTTTGACTAAAAACAGGTGTTGCAAGGTAGAGGAACATTAAAATAAGTAACTTTTAAAACTACCTTCATATACTAATTGTTTATTTTACTTAGTATCCTGAAGTATATTTACCATAATATGACTATTATTTCTAAAAATTTTCTTAATCACTTATAAATTCAGATAATTAAGTGTTTATTAAGAATATGTCATTTCAGTCGTATGCCAAGAACGAAGGCTGGGAGGCGTTCAAGACGTGCGTCAAGCAAGAGATGAAGAGCGCTGTTTAAATCCAAACCAAAGTTAAATTATAATAATTTATTAATATGCTATAATAAATACGCCGTCAAGATGTCGGACTCACATTTCTATAGTTATATAAAATAATTGATTTAATTATTTCCATATTAAATGGAAAATTTGATAATTGTTTGCACTAATGTCTTCCCGCAATCAGATTTCGTAACAGAGAAATTTAAACCTTAAGACATTGCTCGCTTGAGTTGAGATCTAGTTGTACGTTATATTATTTTTTGCAAAGCAAATATAAGTGAAACTTATTAGATTATTTTTATCATTGCATGTACTTAATAAGTTATTTTAAAAAAATATTAAATTTTTGTTTAGCAAAAGCTATACTAATGATGTTTTGATTTTTATTTGTATTTTGTTTTATACAAGGGAGTTTTTTTTTAAGAGTTTTTTCTTAAAAAAAAATATCTTTAACATTATCTTTGTGGTTGTGTTGCCATTGTGGTTCCTACGTGTTATCTCTCATATAATCGTCGTGTATTTGGTCTTATATTGTCATAAGCTATATCTTAGAGTTATTATATTCCTTAATCTAACGCCATGTCAAAGTTTGCCGCCATTTTATCGAGTCGAGTGAAAGTCTTGCTAGTCAAATAAACATATATTATTAATGTATTTATTGCCAGTCACTAAATTCGAATTAGATTGTAAGATTGTGTAATTTTTATATTAGAAATGTATTTTAACTGGGTTCATGAATAAAAGTTTTGAAAACATAAATATAAATTTTTTGTGTAATAATAATAATTTCAGTGGGGAAAAAAATCATTTTATTTTTTTTTGCAATAAAGTAATGACAATTTGCTAAACTTATTTAAAAAATTGTTCATTTAAATAAAGATCAACAGATTATTGTTAAAACGAAAAATTAAATCTATATTTTATTTATAACGAGACTTAATCAATATTGCAACAAAGTCTTCTTATTTGTTAAAATTTTGTGTATCCATTCCCATTCAAATATTAATAAAAAAAATAACATACTTTGGAAGCTGTCAACCATGAACAAAAAGTATTTTTTTAACAATTTCCTCAATTGTAAATAAAATTAAATAACATTTTACATATAAAAATAAAATTAGGATTCTTTTCCAACTCTGTGGCCACTGATTAATATGGAAGACAACAATGGGTGCTTCAAAATTTTGTAGTCTTATAATCCATTGAGAAAAAAAAAATAGGTTTGGTTATAAAAAAACAACACTTTGAAAGACAGATTAGCTTTTATTAGACCTAAATACTGAGAAGTTTTTGATTAAGTACTCAATACATAAAATTTTAAGAAAAATATTCATTTTACAAACCATTCCATCTAAAAATATTTATATAGTAAATAAATTTACAACCATCATTACTTATTGGTTTTTAATTTCTTTTTTAAAAGTAGTTTTAGAGGTAAAGAATATATCATCAACCAGACCGTAACATGCTGACATACAAAAACTGAAATCTCTTGTTAACACACGAAACCATCACAGCACCTCTGATAAATGAATAAAAAAGGCTAAGGATTATAAACAAATTTTGTAATTTCAAGGCTATGCACGAATTTAAAATTATGAAGTTTTATATATGGGAATTTTAATTGAAAAAGAAACTTAAAATATTTTAAGATTGTTAATGTCAAAATATTTTTTAATTATGTGAAAGTAATTGATGAACTTACAGCTTGAAGTTAATGAGACGGAATCATTATTATATTTTCAGATATCGTTAACACAGAGAACCGATGAAATAAATAACCGGTGAGTGAAAAATTTGTGTCTTTTTGTAAAAAGAAAATCTCAAAATTACTACATTATAAACGAACTGAAATAATATTTAAATACAAAAATCATTAAATCGTTAGTTTCAACAGCATCTAAATATTAACTAATCTTTCTAACCGACAAGGGAGTTTCAGTTCAGAAATACATCATTATGTATTTCTGAACTGAGACCACAGACGACATATACAATATTAATTATTTTAAATTTAAATTCTAAACCACTTTCATTGTGTTGATATCGATGCCAATTGAAAGTTTTGTAAATTTTTTGACAAACTTATGAATTAAAAACGTTCAAATGCTTAAGGTGACAGTTCAAGTCCGCACCAAGCACAACTTAAACTAAAGCCTCAAAGTCAAGACAACAATCAAGATAATACAGTAGAGTACAAGCTATATAAAGATATGTAAAATTCTAATAAAAAAAAACTTTTATATCTTTTCTTAATTACATAATTTTATTCTGAGCTTAATTTCACTAGACACAAACTTTTTGATAAAAAAGAAATAACTATTCCGAAAGTATTCAAATGATTAAAATATTTGTTATCTGTGCTGACTTAGCTCGCGTACTCTACTATATATTATCTGTATAGATAAAATGGAAACATTCGAGAACAGTCAGATAGGTATTAAAAAGCATGCAAATATAAATAACTTTATTATTATAATGTTTAGCATCCGGGGGCGGAGATCAGGTTCATGTCCTCCCCGGTCTCGGTCGGGATTGTGAGACGGTGACGTAGCGCGAACGATGCGACCACGCGGGCCACCTGGACGAGGTCATCGTATCATTATTATCATTAAGTAATATTGATTAATAAGTTAAATCTTCATCAAACACTTTAAATTGTATTATTTTAGTCTAATTTTCTTTTATAGTCAATAAACTGCATTGATTTAAAAAAAAAAATCCAAATAGATTTTATAACATTTGGATTTTTTTTTTATTACACATTAAACCATATTTATATTGTTTATGTATATTGTATTTTGTTCAAAGGAAACATATTTAAACTATTTTTAAAGGGTACTATATAAACATATATATACATATATACAATACCTCTGATGGCGTGTCCTCGTGAACAGCGTGACCACATCTCGTTAGAACTTGCATCTGGAATTTGCCTGAAAGGAAATAATAAACATTATATATGTCGGAGAAATTCTTATTATTTAAATAACTAATAATTGAGGGTAGTTGAAATTATCAGGTGTCAGCCGCATAACCACTTGCGTTGGTATAAATAGAGGCGAGAGTACATTACGAGGAGTCTCGCTTGAGCCGTTGCTGAGATCGGAGCTATTCGAAGTGAGGGATTCGTCAAACCGTCTACGAGGTTACCTTCAAGAGTCTCAGATCCTGACAACATGCCAGAACATAGGCATTGGTGACGTCAGTTATGCTGACATCACTCTTTTAAAGAACATAACTAGTGTGTACTACTCCGACATATACAATATATTAATTGATTAATTTTAAATTCTTTAAAAGATATGATCAAAGTCGGTCCGTCATATATTATTAAGACAATTTATATTTTGTAAATACACAGACATCAAACTGGTAATAACCTCACTGATAACATGCAATATTTCTATGTGATGATTATCTTCAGCGGTTTATTAATATATATGTAAGTTGTATACCCTGCATCTGTCCGACTGTAAGGTCCCTGTCCAGTCCGTCAACGGAGGCGAGCAGTAACAGTCTGGGTGCTGGCGTTGAGAGGAACGAACCCGATAGGCCACTGAACCACCCCGACCAGTGACGCTCAGAACGAGAGAGGTCCACTCGCCAACGATACCTGACAGACATACATATATACATTAAATAATATAACATATACAGAAGTGAACAATGCGAAGTTTAATAAAACACTAGATTATTGTGTATGAATTAATTAACATATGTCTGTCTCCTAACAGTGTATTTTCTGACAAATTCACACACAAACACACTGAAAACACAATGTATATATAAAGTATATTATATCTATGTCCTGATTCCTCACCTCATATTCCCATCTACAGGTGATGGCTTAGTGAACGGCCCCCCATCCCCCTTCTGCTCGGCCGTGCTCTCCCCTCCCTCCATTTCCCCCTCCCCCTCCTCGGCGATGACGTCATCCCTCCTCCCCCTGGCGGTCGGCTCCAGGGGGGACTCCACTGCCTTGTAGTCTTCCACTTCATTCGTCGCTAGTTCGCCAGTGACGCAGCTGTAATTTTATTTAAATAATAAATTAATTTAATGTCTAAATTTTTGAGGCTGTAAGAAAAAAAACGTTATGGCTTGATGGCAATATTTTTTTTTGATAAAATGTATTTTAAGTCCACCCAAAGTAAATTCAAAATTGTATGTTAAAGAAATAGAAACTTCTTGATAGTTATTATTATGACTTTTCTGTATATAAAAGCTCACTTCACAATTTGACTCGGCATGGACACCCGGGCCGACTCGACATTCCGCACTTGACCGCTCCTTATACTGAAACAATACAACAAGTATAGATTTATGCGGATCTTAGATACTTCATTATTAATATATTTTCATTTATTCATAGCTAATTTAATCGCCGGAAACTTGTATATAATTATATATAGTATATAAGGAAATCGAATATATAGTTGTGCAGTATATAAGCAAATATAGGACAAGAAGATGGAAATTAGTATATAAGAATTGGTATCTGACCGAATCAAGAACATAAGTTAATAAGCCTAAACATATTATAATCATTTTTTAAGATGTGACAAATAAATCTCATTTCTATTTATTTCTATATACTAAAAAAAAAAATCACAACTAATATAAAGCAATGAAGTCTTAAGAGTCATTTAAAATTTGATTTTTAAACAAAATAATTAAATTTACAAAAAAAAAACAATGATTTTAATAAATTAGTGTGTCCATCAATAAGTTGTCTTGGACTTACATATTAATGTCAAACAGACAAAGTCGCGGGTGTGAGCTAGTTTATATATATCTACATACCACCACTCTATAGCGTGTTCTATACTCTTGAAGTGTGTCGGACGACTTCTTAGGAAACTCTGCATACTAGCCAATGCCTCCATCGCTGTACCTGTTCATGATAGAGAATGTTATCTTATGACAAGCCAAAATTTTAGTTTAAAACCTGTCACATGACTTATAATACTGTATGTAATGGCAATTTCTTAATTACTAAAAGTTAAAAAAATCGATATTTTTAATCACTTCATTATTATTATAAATAAATGCAAAAAATTATGTTTATACAATGAATTTTTTTATAAAATATATATATATAAGAATGCTTAATTCAGTAAGTCAAATAAGGACCCGATAGCGTAGTTGGTATAGATACTGCAATCCTATTCTGGAAATCACAGATTCAAATCCTGCTTGTATTAAATTCAAATAATTTCTCTTTTAATAACATAACTTTCTTATAATATTCAAATAAATAATGATATATAGATATGCCAAAACCTTCGACCACATCTATCACAGCAACTCCTTGGACAGCGAGTTGCAGCGATGGTATGTGACCTGTCCGGACAGCGATAGCACCACCCATCGAATGACCGAGAAGAATTAGAGGCGGGAGCTCGGAACCAAACAGTTTGTGAAGAACTTGTTCCACGTCTCTGGAATATTCATTAACATATATAATAAATAATGTTTTAAATTTAATTTCATCCGATTATACATGTATATGAAGTGAATAAAATACAGAATTTAATAACTTTCATTGTTTACACCCAACCCAGCGTCTCGTGGGATAGGATATAGTAAATTAAATCATAAATTACTTTATATCACTCACAGAAAATTGATACAGTATTTATACTCTGTAGGAGATATAGCTTGGAAATAAAAAAAAAATCAGTAACACTCGGCCCCGCAAGCATTATTGGGTATGAGTTATCAAAAAATTCGCTCAAAGATATTTCCATCTCACAGTATGTAAAAGTTATATTTTATAAAACGGGAATTTTTCATTGCTAACGGCCCCGCAACAGCCTTTATGAGTGGAATTTTGTAATCTGTTCTTAGCCGACCTCTATCCGGCGAAAGGAATGCTCCTACCAATCAAATCTATACGCCTTACGGTTTCAGAGATGTCATGATGAATCAATACAACGGTTTAAATTTACTACATTTATTATGTAGACATACTTACTTGACCAAAGTTTCAATGCTTAAGTCGTCGGGATCAACGGCCTTTGTTTCACCGTGACCTCGAATGTCCATAGACACTACTTGACAGTGAATCATGTTCGTTATTTCCTCCTTAATGAAAAGTAAATATATATTTAGACAAAAATATATCATGTATCTATTTTTAACATAACATTTAAGAATAGTAGAAAAATAATAAGCATGTGCCCTATATTATTTATAAGTTAGAATTAAATAATAACCGAGTACTCAAGATTATTATAATTATACATAATAATGAATGGGATATTGAAAAATCTTGTCTATCTGTATTTGAAGTGTGTCCCATGTTTATACTCATACAAGTCTCCCATTAAAATAATTCTCTTTATAAATATGTTTTAATATTGATCCAAGTTTAGAAAAATTTACACAATTAAAATTCAAATATACAATATGCAATGAAGAATTAATAATATATGCGGAAATGATACTTGCAAGCTAAAGTATACCGCAATCTAAAAGCTTTATATATTAATTTTGATACTGTCACTAATATTATCAATTATATATCAATAAAGAATGTGAAATGTTTTATATATGCATCTGTTTACTTAATATTAAATATTATAGTACATTAGCTGTACCTACTGTAAATAGAGACCAGCTTAATGCAGAATATCCTCCGCCGTGTAATGTCACGATTCTAGGCCTCTGTGGATGATCAGGCTCAGGAGACAGGTACACTCTGAAGATTCCCGCGTCTATCTCAATATCAACGTATTTCTCAAAATAGTTCTTCCATGACACAGGTGTGTAATCTTTGCGGCGAGAAATTCCGAATGGTGCAAGTCTATTAAATAAATTGATTTCGCTATTAATAGTAGTATTAGACATTAGTTGTTGCAATATTATGTTAACAGTTTGACAGTAAATATTATAAATTTCATAGAAAGTACTTCCAACAACGCGATTTATTATTCTAATTGATTATAATTATTGCAAAAAAAATCAATGTACTCACTTAGAAACACCTGACGTTCTTGGCATTCGGGGTGGTAATTTATTTTTCATCATACTTTTCTCTAATGAAGACATCTTAATAGTGTTTTTTTCACTTATGAAGGAATAAAATATCAAAGTTTCCTTAAGATTCTGAATTGAAAACAATAACACTAAAGAGCCGACATTTTAGTTGTAATCTGTCATTAGTGTTTGACTGTTGTGTTCAATTGTATGGAAAACGAATCATTGACGTTAAAAATCCAACACACTCATAGATTTTTTAATCGAGTGACGCAATGATTTTTCTAATATCGATTTTTATACAACACTATTTTAAAATTTGAATAGTACGTCAAAAGTCAAAAGATAATATCAAATATCAAATCCTACTAGACAAATATAAACAAGAAAGTGTTTGACGATATACAGGATTTATTTTTAATCTTAAGCATCAAATTTATAAATAGTGCTATTCTCTATATGGTTGAAATATGGATTTTAAAAGCATTTGTCGAATATGTCTTAAACATAATAAACAGAATTTTGATATTTATACCAGTTACTATGCTAAACGAAATACGTTATACTGTGAAATGATCTCATATTGCACTAAAATTAAAGTGAGTTCCAAATATTCATAATGCAATTAATTGCTAGGATTAGTTTAAAGGTATAAGCTTCTGTTTTTCCAGCCCAAAGAAGACGATCGTTTACCTCGAATAATATGTAAAGAATGTAGTCGCCAACTAAAAAGATGTTATTCTTTTAATGTTCAATGCGAGGAGAGCGATAAAACACTAAAATGCTACTTAAACAATATATTAATTACACCTGCACTTGAGACTGATTCAAAAGATGTCAGTGATGAAATTAAAAGTGAAAATGTTGAAGTGAAGAATGAGAATTTCAATCTAATGCTGAGAGAAGATAATAGTTTAGAAAGAGATGTCAAATTAGGTAATATTATTGTGCATTAGAACATAGCATTTGTGAAAAAAAAGGTAAAAATAACTTAAGGCTATGAAAAATTACTCATTAAAAACATATTTTAGAGCCATTTCCTACCAATGAACAGGATGACAGCGTTTGGGATGCTGAGGACGATAATGTGTTGCTGGGAGAGATTAAATTAAAGAAAACATTAAAAGGTATATTAACATAATATTTATTTATATTGTAAAAAATATTATATCCTAAATAGAGAACTATACAAAGATTGAATTTATATTTTTTCTAGAATCAATTTCCAATGACAATAAATACTGGGAACAAAAAAATATTAACAATCATTTAAGTAAAGAGGAGAGGGTTTTAAAAGGTATTTCTCTATGTAAAACTATTTAAGTTTATTTACAAAAGAGTATGTATTATGTTGTTGATTAAAATTTTAATTACTATAGTTTGCACCAATAGGCAGTCACTTATATATTATAGCAATAAATAAATTCTGTATCTGCAAATCTAAAAAAAATTTTTTTTTTTTAAATGTTTATGAACCTTTGTATGGTATATGAAGGTAGGTTTTGTGTGATAAAGTAAAATAGCCGTTTTTCCTACTCATAATTTAATATGAATTGAATTTGGAGTAGAATTAAAGCAAATTATTAAAACATATTTGTATCACTAATTAATTAATTATATAAGAAATCCATTTTCAGTTATTATCAATGGTGATGATATACCAAAGAAGAAAAGGGGAAGGAAGAAAAAAGGTAATTTATAAAAGGATAGTTTTATTTTTACTGTTTACATATTATGATTAAAATAAATGGGTAAAAACAGTATATATATATATATATTAAAAAATATAACAAAATGTTCAATAATCTAAATATGTACATATATGCCATTCCGATGTCACAAGCTCTCATTCATGTTGTGTCTTTTAGCAAATTATATTATTAATTTACTGATTGTTATTTAAGTAAACCTCTTTAGATTAGGATCACTGGCTGTAAAGAAAAAATAAAAATTGTGTATGTTTGTTCCATCTCTTTCTGTCCTCAGTGACAAACATAACTCTATCTCTTTCTATCTTCACATACCTCACTACTCTATGAGTTACGATCACAATTTTCTTAACGCTCTCGCCTTGTATCTACAAAGTACAAGCTGATCCTAATCGAGCATGAGTATAGTTTTACTTAAAATAGCTCAAGCTTTTTTTTTAAACTATGACTTCATTCACACTGGAATTGTGGAATATTTTGCCAATGTCAACTTTTTATTTGTTGGACGAATTATAATAATATCTAATATTAAATTAATATTTAAAACTACATTATGTACATTATGTATGTATTTTAAAATAATAAAATTCGCGTAGTATATGTGAATATATTAATTTCATTCCACCAGCTGATTTTACGTTTATATTATAGAATATGAAGCCGACAGTAAAATACATCAATGCGACGTTTGCGGCAAGATACTGAGCACCAAGAGCAATTTGAAGGCTCACAAAATATGTCACACTGATCTAAGACCGTACAAATGTGAATTCTGCCCTTCAGCATTCAGGTAATATACATAAATATATGTTAATTCATTCGTGTATTAGTTAAAATTAATAACTATACCTTATCAACGATTTGTATAGGACTATACATTAATGAGCCTTTATTTACCCGAGCATAATACAAATCATAATATATAGAAATATATTTTAAGCATAACTTAGTTAATTTGACCGAGTTTTTTTTTTATAAATCACTTCATAATAATATATGCTAACATGCGCTCATTAAATAATATATAAAACCTCCACAGAGGTCACAGCGCTTTGTTTCAACACAAGAAGGTTCACACGGGCGAGACTCCCTACCACTGCGAGTACTGCTCCAAACAGTTCAGTAGACGGACGGGGTTGGTCAACCACATCAGGGTTCACACCGGTTTGTAGCTCACATAATATGTATACTAATATGGCTAGATAGAGATAGGAGCTTGGCCGGTGGAGCTGAGCGTTTAATGCGCCTTAGATAGACACCCCTTAAAGCTACACCTGGGTCACAAGTCCGAGTCACTGTTGAAGCTCCTCTCCCTCCGATGGACCCGACACCCGCACGGTGAATCCATTGAATGCTAAGAGGATTATTAAATGTAATGTAATAATAAAGACCGGTATTATATCAACTAAAGCATACATATCTCATCTCATCATATCTCTCAGGTGCTACGGATCTGTATAAAACAATATTATCTTAAAATTTAATTCATCCACGTCCTTATTTTGAACAACTAGAAACTTTAATTATAGATGTTAGATTATCGCCAGCGCCATCTATCGCCTGTGTCACGTGACTATCACACAAAACTGTTATCTTCATAAGTTAAATATTTTACAATATTAAGATACATTATGTTCACTTTTCTGTATTTTCAAGGTTTCAAAACATCATGTTTTCATAATATGTTCAAATATGTGTGGTATATAAAATTATTAACAATGATTTTCAGTTATATAAGAGCACATCACTGAATATTCTGAGAGCTTTAATACCAACATTAAATAAAGATATCGCAATATTATTATTTTTTTAATATAAGTGCTTTATTTAGTTTATGTATGAGTTTTGTTGTTAAGTGACCACAACAAGCACTGTCTTTTTATGTGTATAGATTTTTGTAGTAATCCCTGCCAAGAAAATGTGGATTAATAAAAAATATAACATATCTGACACATAAATAAAATGTAAGTGTAAGCATTGCTTATAATACATAAGCAGTAATTAATATTTTAACCATCACTTTTTTAATTTCTATCACACTAAACCAAACACATTGTTACCAAAGAGAATCTTATAAGTACATTTACATGTAACCAGTCGATATTTTCTAGGCGAGAAGCTTTTCAACTGCACCATATGTTTCAAGAACTTTGTTCAGAGCGCCCAGCTGTCTATACACATGAAACGGCACAAAGGTGACAAGACTTACCTATGTCAGGAGTGTGGAAAAGGTTATATATCTTTATATAATACATTTAATCTCATACAGCCAATATCATATTTAAAAAAAAAAATGATTAACAAGAAAATAATTTATAATATTTTATTTATTCTGAGAATGAATGTTATGAATCATTTACTTGTTTACAAACATGAACAAAAAACAAAGATGGCATTCCTTTTTTTTTACTATAACATCTATAAATTTTTTTTCTTTGATATACAATTAAACATAATTTCCTAGGATTTCCAATAAAAGCTGACCTTAAAGTGCACCAACGAACTCACAATGGCGAAAAGCCTTATTCCTGTCACCTTTGTGATAAAACTTTTGCTACATCCGGCAACCTTTCAATACATATCAGGATTCACAATAAAGAAGTCAGGTGAGAATCATATTAAATAGTCATCTTCTGGTTAGAAGTTTTTAACACAAAATAAAACAAGATTCTAAATTTGATTGTACTTCTTTGAATACTAACAAATTACTATTTCAATGTTTAATGCCCTTTTCTTGTTACGAAATTTCAAGTTTTTATACTTTTAATTTAAATTCTTAACAATTGTTTTCAAACTTAAACATAAGTACATCAATTTACTCTCTAAAGGCATAAATAAAAATCGACTATTCTGTCCGGGAATCCCTTAGTGGTATATTTTTGTAATTTTTATCTATCCAACAACTAATAAAATAATCAAGACGTAAATATATAGGTACAATTGCAAAGAATGTCATCGCGGTTTCGTGACATGCAGCGCGTACAACGTCCATCTAAAAAGGCACAAAGGGCAAAGAGACTATCATTGCGAGTGCGGAAAAACGTTTTACACTTCGTCAGCTCTCAAACAACACAAGGTTGTTCATACGGGAATCAAGAAATATCAATGCAAGATATGCGAAAGGAAATTCTCGCAAACCAGCCATTTGAGCCGTCATTTCAGAAGGGACCATTCTAAACCGAACTTGCCAATGCCGCCATCAGATCACTATAAAATAGTTTTGCCGGAGAACAAATGCGGTAATTTATTCAACATACAAAAAATGGCGCCAGACATTGATAGTGATAAATTGAAAGCGTCGGAGTGACGTGACATCTAGAATGATGTTTTATCTACCTCGATTTTGGAGCGATTATTTTTATAACGATTTAATTATCGATATTTGGCACTATGTTCGTCTATACACTATTTTTGAATCTCGATAGTTTTTAAGTATGCCATGGCAGATATATAATGTAATTTATTATAGATTTAGTTTTATGTGAAAAACGTTACCATGTTTATAACTGATATTGTAATAAGAAATAAATTACTCTGAATAAAAGACCTTTTATTGATAATCTTCCATAGACATTATCTGAAATGTAACATTTTGAAATTTTATCCTGTTTAGAAATAGCAAGGCTGGCCCCTATATATAAATATAATAAACAATATATATTGGTGCAATTGTTATTTTTTTAATAACTAATAATTGAGGGTAGTTGAAATTATTAGGTGTCATCCGCATAACCACCTGTGCAAGTGAAGTCACAACAATGTTGGTATAAGTAGAGGCGACATTACAGATTACAGGGAGTCTCATTCGAGCAGTGGCAGGAATCGGACCTCTTCGAAGGAAGGGATTCGTCAAATCGTCTACGAGGTTACCTTCAAGGGTATGAGATTCTGACGACATTTCAAGAATAAGGGCATTGGTGACGTCAGTTATACTGACGTCACTCTTTTTAAAAACGATAGCTTGGATCCCACTCCGACATATATATATTGTTTATTTTTAAAATCTGAGTATTATAGAGGCAAAATGCAACTTCTTGCTTCAGTTTGATTAATTTGGTATCAAATTATTCAAAGTCAGCGTTCCCCTGTATCTTGGTTTTGTGTTAAAATAAAAATATACATATGTTCCTGTAGCTCATCGACTAACAACTAGACATAAATCAAAAAGTTTTAGCTTATAGTCAAAATGCAGATCCAGAAACTATTATTTTAAAATAAAACCTCACAAACGCGGAAGTTATAAAAGTTCGTAATTGTTAACAATCTTATCCACTAAATTAAAAAAAAAATACTGTCTCTTAAATTATATGTGTATCAAGTCAAACTAAAAAAAATAATAATATTATAAATGAGTTAATATAGAACAACAATAACGCGTTTCGGCTAATGTCACGACCCTTACACTGTTTACTTCGCTGCATAGCAAGAATATCGTGCTCATTTGTTTCCGCGCGTAGGGACTCCATGCACTAATTTTTTTCTTGATATTGGCGTTTCAAAAGGCATTCTAGTAGATTATTTTTATTTTTATAGGTTATTATTTCACATATAATAAATTTTGTTTTTTCAAAGACTTACGATATATATTATGTGACTAACGTATTTATATAGAATAAAAGTCTCTAAATGATAGTGAAAATAAAAAAGTAGTTGGCAAATGAGCAAACGTTGCTCTTACTAAGTACATGGTTAAATGTTAATGCGTCAGTGCCTCACTTATTTCAAAGTATAGTATTATAAAAAAATAAGTCAGACACTTAGTAACCTGCCACTATTAGAGTTAGAAGTTTTTTACATGTAGAAAGGGATTTAGTGCTCGAATCTTATACTTAGTATTGTTACCCAATTTATAGGTTCAACTTCAGCATTGTCTGCCATGAACGCATATAGTTGAATACGATATTATACCTTTACAGTATCCGAGGTAGGTAAACTTTTAAAATTATCATAATATTCTCAATTACAGTTTTAAAACCAATCCATCTGATATATTTTGTAATTGAGGCTTAAAGGGGGATTTTTGATAGTTAAGAAAGGAGTTGCCTTTCCTCATTTTTTTAAATTCTATTTTGATTACAATTCGATAACACTTGGCTATTGTTTAAATTCAACCAGTTAGGTATGTGTAAAGCTTTCAAAATGTACTATTTGATTCCAGAAGTTTGATTATTTTCAAACTCACTCTTAATTAATATTGTAAAAGTCCAAGGTCTCACTGTAAAAGGGAAATCATTGCCCCAGATTTTCTTATTCTTACAAGCTGTGTTAATTTGTTTGTAATCCCCTTAGAGTTAAATGTAACTCTATATTCTATAATAAGCGTTATAGAATATTATTGTTATACTAATGTATATATTTACTGTACAGAATTATTTTCTTAGGAGTTAAAAAAAGAGTATTGATTTGAATTCACAATAAACTCTTTCGGGGAAAATATCTGAAGGCAAAATAAAATGGAAAATAGTTTCACGATGTTAAAAATGAGAACATTGTGAAATCGATTATTATAATCGATTATTTTATATTGAACTTAATATTATAGTACCATTAAATTAACTAATTGATTACTATTTCTAATGAATTGTCATGAATAATTTTTATTGTATTTATTGTTATCCAAATGTAGCGTTAAAAATTATAAAAATGACATTGAAAATTGATAGAATGAGTTATATATTTACATTTTTGTTATCTGTAATGTAATTTTGACGTCAGTTTCATTTTGAGTTTGGTGATTGTGATTTTCTATCAAGTTTCTGTTCATGTTTTATTTTGTTTTCCCTTAATTTTTTCCTCAAGCTTTTTGGTGTAAATGTAGTTCTCAACGTTATAATGACAATGGAAAGGAGAATAAAACTAAAAACATTAAACAGTCATATAACTTGTAAGATTTGCCGCGGATATTTCATTGACGCGACCACAGTCACCGAGTGCCTACATACGTGTTAGTAAAATAGTTTGTTTGTTACGTATATATACTGTTACATATATAATGTTTTATATTGATACCAATTACTTGAGTATTTTAGAGAATTTCTTGGTATTATAGGAATTATAACCTCTACGAAACATTACTTATTGTCTCTTGCCTCTTGCAGTTTGTAAAAGTTGTTTAGTAAAGCATTTAGAAGAAAACAATACATGTCCAACATGCAACATAGTGATACATCAGTCACATCCCCTTCAATACATCAGCTTCGACCGAACCATGCAAGATATTGTTTACAAACTGGTCCCTGATTTACAAGACAGTGAGTACACGCTTAAACCTTAAAGACTAATTACCTAATGAAAATAACAAAAGTTGTAACTCCACTTTGTGTTTTCTGTAATTATTGCAAAAATATGATTATCACAATATTATTATGTCAGTGTAAGTAACAGGTATTTAAATTTTATAATATAATATATGTAAAATTATAGATGAAATAAAAAGAGAAAGAGATTTCTACCGAGCAAGAGGTCTGCCATGTCCAAAGGATGCAGCTCTAGCCGCTGATAAACCGGGAGCTGGTGATGAACCAGAACAGCCAGATAATACTGATTGCCATCGGAAAGATGAACAGGTATGCAAATTATGAGATCTAAGACTCTCACGAGTATTCATTTAAATGAAACTAATAGGTTTGTAACACTCTTAGTGCATATTCATTTTGCTTAGAAATATAAATAGATGTCACTTGTAGTCAGTAAAAAAATATTTATGACATTCAAAAATATGTCAAATTGATACAACTTAAACCAGATTTTTTTATACGAATTTTCTCATTTTAATTAAAAAAACAAAAGGTTGTCAAACAATAACGTTATATGTTATAGTTCCGACACACTTTTATTTAAAATTTAATTAAATGTGTTAATTTCCAGGTGAATGTATGCCTGGAGTGTATATCGACATCATTGAGAACGCTTAAGAGAAGCTTCATAAGGTGTTCGGCACAGGCGACCATAACGCATCTCAAGAAATTTGTAGCTAAGAAAGTTTTAAACGGAATGGAGAAATATAGAGAAGTGAGTCGTTATGTTAATAAGACAAAAAAAAATTTATCTAATTTTCATGCATTTTACTAGTATATCAAATCAAATTTAATTTAATATTAGAAAAATCAATTTATTTGTTTCTGTGTCACTTGTATGGAATAAGTTTTAAAAATATTGAATGCTTATAAATTTTCATAACACTTTAATAGATATAATGAAGATGATATAAAATTTTTCATCACATTCTTGGTATTTTAGAACTATAATATCATAAAGCAAGAAATGTTAAAGAATTCAAAACTATTTACAATAATTGTGTCCATGAAACCTTTTTAGTTATTCACAAGTTAACATTTTTTTACTTTGGTAACACACCAGTATCGCCGATATCAGGAACACTGGAAAACAAAAAAAATATCAGTAATATAAACAAATTATGGTTAATGGCATTATTATATTAACATAGACATAGTTTACAGATTTAAAGTAACCTTATATTTTTCAGATTGACATACTATGCAACGACGAATTATTAGGCAAGGATCACACATTGAAGTTTGTTTACGTAACACGATGGAGATTCAGGGATCCACCGCTGAGATTACAGTATAGACCTAAGATTGATTTGTAAATAAACTTTTTGTACTAAAAATTTGATATCACCGAAAACATTTATGGAATCACGATCGTGACAATGTTTGTAAGGAATATTGTCATGCAATACATACATGTTTTATGTGAAAATAATTATTTTACTAAGTGATTTTTCATAAATACTTATTAATGTATTATATTGTCATTTCAAAATATTCTGCTCGTTCATTTGACATTGACATATTCTGTTACAAAAAAAAAAAAAGATTTATTCAGCTTGTGAAAAGATCTGAATTTTCCAGACTGTCAATAATACTACATAGAATTTTACCTTAATTAGGAAAATATAGTTTCATTTTTAGTTGTTGTATTTTAATAGAATTTTATTTATAACTAATAATTGGATATTTTTTTTTTTTTTAATTCAGTGGCAGATTTCAGTTTGAATTAAATTGTTGTCTTGTTTTAGTTATTTTTTCTTTGTTTCCATTAACAGTGTATATTGCTCATAGGTTTATTTTTATTATTAATAGTTAGGTACGTATAGACAATTTATTTTAATGAGTATATGTGAAATATATATTTTACCAATTTTTCTGTTCATATTATTAATTTTACCCTCAGTTGTTACTATGTAATACAACCATTTTAAAAATTAATATGTATAATTAATGTATGATATTTGAATGAAATAACTCGAGGAAGTCAAAAAAGTTAATTATAACGAAATATTCGTTCGCAAAACAGCAAATCGTTTTGACTCGAGTGATTTATCAATAAAATCGATTTGTTCATATATAACTCGAATATAAGGAATGTTACCCTTAACGATTTATTCTTTTTTATCTGTGATTTATTAAATATGGTTGATGTCTGCGAAATCCAGTGTCAGCTGTCAATGCCATTGTGTTAGTTCATGTCAAGCGTGATGAAAAACTGAAAATGGACGACCGCTAGTTTTTCTTTTGGCACGTGAACCCGATTATTATTTTTTTGTTTATTAAATAAACGTTTGACCGTCAAACTGGGTACCAAAACGGTGGAGAGGTTCTTAAACCTTGCCGACGACCACTTCGTCGAAGATGTCAGCGAAGACTTAAAATGTTTTCTTGCCGAAAAAAAAGTTGACAGGTAAACATAATATTAATAATATTAATTCTATTATTGTTTTATATCTCTTGCATTTGTGATAATCGGCGACCTTTCAGAGTTCATAGTTGTCGTGAATTAGTTGTGTGATTGTGTTATATTTATATATTTTTCAAGGTTATAAAAGTTAGCGCACAGGCGTAGGTCGAATAAATAGAGCATTATAAGACGGCTTCTTCAGACTCGCGGTAATAACTGTATTCGTGCATAAAAACTATTACACCCGCTCAGCCGGACTTTATGGTCCGTGATTAATTAAAATTGTTTCTTGCTAATTAATAAAAATGTAATTGGCGAATTTCATTTATAATTTATTTAATTGATATATTTTTTTGTGAAATTAGGGAAATATACATTTATTTCAAAATTTCACTCGAAATAAAATTTTTAATGAAATAATTTTAATATTAACGATAATATTTACTATTAGTAATATTATTAAAGTAAGCTTGAAATTCGTTCAGAATTTTTAAACTATTCATGAGGACCTATTATAGAAGATATAAAAAAAAAAAACTTGTTAAAGATTTTTTAGTATGCATGAATAATATTTATTCAAGGTTTTTATTCCAAACAAAAGTATAAACATAATAAAATAATATCATATTTTTAATTTAAAACTTAAATAATGAATAAATTCAAAAGATACAAAATTTTATTCAAGAATAAACTAATAGTTGTGTGTTCAAGTTCTACATCAAGTAACTTATTTTATATTAAAAATATATATTCAAACTTTTTAAAATTACACAGACTATAAATAACCTTTAATCGAATTTGTTAAATCTGTTGATATCTATTGAATGTCATGTTGTGATATGTATATTATAATCTGTGTTTATTTAAATTCTGTTCATCCATTAATTCAAATAGATTTCTTGATAAAATGCACTTTTCTTATATTAAATATAACCTTTTTGGTTTTTATATAATTATTTACGTTTCATATTATATTTTTTAAGTTGTATCTGAAACTAACTTCCCATGTAAGAATGTTTTATTTTACTGAGCTATTATTTTAACAATAAATCTCTTGTGACCATATAGGGAAGTAATCTTATGTAATTAATAAGTATTACACAAGTTATGCTAGTAAAACTATAGCAACGTCTCATTAATGTTTAAAGCCATATATATATATATATATATATATATATCAGAATTTAATTAAAAATAGTTATTTCCATCATAACATCAAGTAATAATAAACTCACCTTTTTGTTATAATTTTTCACTATCACAGTACAAAACTTTTCCCATTTTCCACACAATAGCCTACATTATTAATATAATGTGCAGAGATTTATGTATGGAAAACTATTGACTATCACCGATTAGTATGGTAATTGAAACTTAGACTAACACCTATAGTACTGTTGTAAGTTCAGTATATCATCTTTATTATATAATAAAAATGTTACTGAATATTCACAATTAATCTTATATGTATCAATAAGTGTGAATTTAACCTCATTATCTCACAGTGTCTTAGTATTTCCTCCTGTAAGTAACTACCGTCGTTTCCTGATCCATCGTTGTGTTGAGGAACTCGCTCGTCCGGAACTAGCCACCTTCTCCATTGGTGCCAATAATGAAAGACGTACCGTCGTCTGTTTCAGGGAACAGCTATTAAGGTAAAGTTGACTTGTATTTCGATGTCATTGATGATAGCTATTACAATTAAAGCAGTGTAGTGTCTTTTAAAATATAAAAAATTTATATACAGTGTTATATATAAAATTATAGATTATTGTGTCAATAGGGCACTATTACAAGGATATATATATATATATATATTTATAGTAAATACTCATGTTATTCCCATAATATATCTCTATGTTTGTTGTGTCAGTGATGAAGCTTGCGCAAGACCTAACATGGGCCTGACACAGGAGAGGAACGATGGAGTCCAGCAGATCAGTGAGTTATGATTATAATGTTTTTAATTAATGCTTACAGTAATATCTGTAGACATAAATGATAGGTTACTTATGTTTAGTGTTTACGAAAATTAATTCAGAAGCACTAAATGGGAAAAGATTGGAAAATATTATTGCTTACAAGTAATAGGAGTTATTAGACGCGCACTTTACTTGATAAAATATGTTTTTGAAGTCACCTGCGTATATTAAAAAGTTAGTTAAATGTAAATATAATAATAACTGATTTTCATTAATTTCATTAAAACATTAAGAAGTAGTGTACAAAGTTTATAAGTATTAAATATATATATTTTTTAAATTGTTAATATATAACATAGTTTTGTTAACGAAAAGGAACTGTTTCATAGTATTTGAAAAGTTTTGTTATTATATGCTCGTAAGTTGAAACACGATGGCTCAAATGGAAAAGCGTCTGTGATCTTACGTACCGTGAGTCGCGGGTTCGAACTAGTCGTTGAAGTTTTTCATTCTTTCCATACTATTGTTTGTTTCGTCCATCCACTTATTATGGCAGTTTTTTTACGACCAGTTATTACGTTATATCATAACATACCAATTTTTATAACGCTCCAATTTTATACATAATAGTATTACGCAAATGCCATTTACTCGTGAGACTGTTATGAAGGCTGGGAAATATTTTTGTTGGCTATACATGTTTTTTTATGTACGAATATTGAGTTGTCTTGCATTTTTTTGGTAGTGAAAACCAATCTATCGTTAGTTGCATCAATTAAACGTGTTAGTAGCTTTGTATGATAATAGTTATTGTTAGTGATTTGAATGCACAGGTATTATATATATATATATTGTATGCTGCAATTGATTCAAACTAAATTATTTTCTTATAATATCGTGGACTTGTTTAAGACACTCACTCACTAACGTCTATATTATTCATATATATCAATACACATAATATTAATGGTTCTGTATGTTGGGATACATTGTTAAGTGCATTGTATAATACGTTGTTGACATCGTTATGACCAAATAAATCATTCAATTCGTCCTTCACAATGCCGGTCAGTGATATAATATTTGTGTGGCGCAAGAATGACCGGCTGTGTTGGTTATGTAGGTCGACGATAGTGAAAGTAGCGCGAGTAGACGTGCAGCGCTGTGTGAGGACCATATTACGGTGATACTTGGAGGATTGGATTCAGGATGACGGTGATGTTGTGAGGATTGGACTGACGATGATTGTAACGTTGGGAGGGGTCGAATGATGACGATTGTAACGTTGGGAGGATTCGACTGATGAGGATTTTAATGTTGAGAGGATTCGACTGATGATGATTGTGACTTTGAGAGGATTCGACTGATGATGATTGTGACTTTGAGAGGATTCGACTGATGATGATTGTGACTTTGAGAGGATTCGACTGATGATGATTGTGACTTTGAGAGGATTCGACTGATGATGATTGTGACTTTGAGAGGATTCGACTGATGATGATTGTGACTTTGAGAGGATTCGACTGATGATGATTGTGACTTTGAGAGGATTCGACTGATGATGATTGTGACTTTGAGAGGATTCGACTGATGATGATTGTGACTTTGAGAGGATTCGACTGATGATGATTGTGACTTTGAGAGGATTCGACTGATGATGATTGTGACTTTGAGAGGATTCGACTGATGATGATTGTGACTTTGAGAGGATTCGACTGATGATGATTGTGACTTTGAGAGGATTCGACTGATGATGATTGTGACTTTGAGAGGATTCGACTGATGATGATTGTGACTTTGAGAGGATTCGACTGATGATGATTGTGACTTTGAGAGGATTCGACTGATGATGATTGTGACTTTGAGAGGATTCGACTGATGATGATTGTGACTTTGAGAGGATTCGACTGATGATGATTGTGACTTTGAGAGGATTCGACTGATGATGATTGTGACTTTGAGAGGATTCGACTGATGATGATTGTGACTTTGAGAGGATTCGACTGATGATGATTGTGACTTTGAGAGGATTCGACTGATGATGATTGTGACTTTGAGAGGATTCGACTGATGATGATTGTGACTTTGAGAGGATTCGACTGATGATGATTGTGACTTTGAGAGGATTCGACTGATGATGATTGTGACTTTGAGAGGATTCGACTGATGATGATTGTGACTTTGAGAGGATTCGACTGATGATGATTGTGACTTTGAGAGGATTCGACTGATGATGATTGTGACTTTGAGAGGATTCGACTGATGATGATTGTGACTTTGAGAGGATTCGACTGATGATGATTGTGACTTTGAGAGGATTCGACTGATGATGATTGTGACTTTGAGAGGATTCGACTGATGATGATTGTGACTTTGAGAGGATTCGACTGATGATGATTGTGACTTTGAGAGGATTCGACTGATGATGATTGTGACTTTGAGAGGATTCGACTGATGATGATTGTGACTTTGAGAGGATTCGACTGATGATGATTGTGACTTTGAGAGGATTCGACTGATGATGATTGTGACTTTGAGAGGATTCGACTGATGATGATTGTGACTTTGAGAGGATTCGACTGATGATGATTGTGACTTTGAGAGGATTCGACTGATGATGATTGTGACTTTGAGAGGATTCGACTGATGATGATTGTGACTTTGAGAGGATTCGACTGATGATGATTGTGACTTTGAGAGGATTCGACTGATGATGATTGTGACTTTGAGAGGATTCGACTGATGATGATTGTGACTTTGAGAGGATTCGACTGATGATGATTGTGACTTTGAGAGGATTCGACTGATGATGATTGTGACTTTGAGAGGATTCGACTGATGATGATTGTGACTTTGAGAGGATTCGACTGATGATGATTGTGACTTTGAGAGGATTCGACTGATGATGATTGTGACTTTGAGAGGATTCGACTGATGATGATTGTGACTTTGAGAGGATTCGACTGATGATGATTGTGACTTTGAGAGGATTCGACTGATGATGATTGTGACTTTGAGAGGATTCGACTGATGATGATTGTGACTTTGAGAGGATTCGACTGATGATGATTGTGACTTTGAGAGGATTCGACTGATGATGATTGTGACTTTGAGAGGATTCGACTGATGATGATTGTGACTTTGAGAGGATTCGACTGATGATGATTGTGACTTTGAGAGGATTCGACTGATGATGATTGTGACTTTGAGAGGATTCGACTGATGATGATTGTGACTTTGAGAGGATTCGACTGATGATGATTGTGACTTTGAGAGGATTCGACTGATGATGATTGTAACATTGATAGGGTGTGATAGTAGAAGTTTGTAATATTCAATAGACTTTATTGTAGAACACTAACATTGATGAGGGTTTTTGACTTAAATAAAATTAACACCAGAGTATATATTGAACTCGTGGGATGGTTAAATGATTTAAGACTATTTTATGAGTTTTTATTTCATTGTCTCTTAAGTTTTTAATCGGCTACTTTGTATAAAGAACGTATGAGTTCAGGCTAGGTCAATTTGTTTTTCTTTGTAAATAAGTCCAAATTTCAATAAGAACTATTTGACAAGCGATGACATTTTAAACATGTTTCTACTTTTCAAATACCAAATGATAAAATGTTTTGTAGTGATTACAATTCGCCCAACAAACGAAAAAGGTGACATTGGAAAAATATTCAACGATTCCAGTGCGAATGAAGCCATATCAATACAAAAATATATATTATATGGTTGGTGTATTTGTGGTCCCTAATAGACATGTGATTACATACTGTTGAGACTAAATGTTTCCTGGTTGGAGCCTAAAGTATTTTTATTTATATTTGATCGAATGTCTTTTATATGTCACGGAAATCAGAATGTTAAGTCTGGATTTTTCCCTTGAGTTCCCTTTATTACGTATTATGTGCTAAAACGGATGTTGGAAGATAGAGTTGGCTGGATTTTAGGAAATGTTTTTCGAGGGTAGAAGTCCGACGATATTTGTATTGTAAATTGATTGGTATAAAGGCGAAAATGAGGCACAGATTATATTTAAACCCATCTGAACTAAGCTTAGCCTGTCATTTCAAATTTGGAGAAGTGTTGAATGTCAAGAATCACATGTATTTTCTCATAGTGCTTTAGAACTGGTCTCGATGTTACCTCGACTTGACTTACGCACTTGAGTAGACGTAAATCGAACCCGTGATATAAGGAATGTATTAAATTAATATATTATATCTATTAATTCGTACTTTCATACCGCGTCGTCAAAATCTCCCGTCGCAGTCTGGTCACTGGTGATACCCTCAAATCTTATCGGTTAAGATTATTTCTTATAAATGTTATCAAAAGGTCGATAGATAGCATTTTTACACTCATAGATACTATTACAACTTACTTTAATACACGAATGGGAAATTACTGCTTTAATAACTTTATGTCGCACTACACACGGATAGTTACGAGTTTGTCGTTCATAGAGTTATGTTGATGAGGTAATGTGTGAAGATTTATAATAAACTATAAACTCTTAGTATGCAGTGTGACCACGCAAACTTGTGGTAAACTCACTATAAAAATTAAAATATTTTTCCACCTTGTATGTATTTAAGGTTATTCAAATGTTTAAGTTGTCATATATTATATACAAAAAATATTACTCTCATAGCAATTTTAAGGACATCACCAATTTTTAAAAAAAATCTCGTAGCTCAATAAAGGCTTAAAAATAGCTCGATAATTTATAATGAGAAAAAAAAACAAACAAAAATACTTCCCAGACAATAATATTGTGATATAAACGTAATTTTCATAATGAATAATTTAATTCATTTATTTAATGTATTTTATGTAATAGGCGCCGAGTGCAAGGCGCGGGCGCAGCCTCAGGAAAAGATCAGGTAAGTGTAGAATTGCTTCCTTATTCGATATTCATTTGTCGTTTGTGAGTCGCTCGGAGCGGACGTGTTGTGATTTATATAAGTGATTGCATGACGACCTTGAATATTAACGATAAAGAGTGAGTGGTCTGTTGTATAGCTGATACTGAATACATTAAAACGTAATAGAAAGATCATAATAATGTTCGTTTTTTTATATTTAGTCATATTTATTTAGATAAACAAGTTTTGTTGTGTTTAAACTTATTTAAAATAATATTAGGTATCGTTGTTCCTTATTGCGTCATAATTGTTTAATTGGATTATATTGTTCGTGTAAAAATATGTATGCTTTGTATTCTGTTTAGTTTTAAGTTTAATCTGATAACAGAAGTTGCCGTGACCGATAACATGTTAGATATTAATATTTTTACTACGTTATAAGAGAATTAGATTAAGGTAGTTATAAATTTTTTTTTACTTAATTTTGTGATTCTTATAAATATCATAGGTATATCCAGATAGTTGAACATCAAATTTCTGAACGAAGATAATGAAATTTTTATATAGATATGTATATAAAAATTAAAGTATTTTTGTTGTATACTAAAAAGATCAAAATTTTCCATATATTCCATAATTGATGATAACACAATATATAATATATAATCGATATGAAATTATATCGATTATAAATAATCGCAAAATCGATGAGGAAATGAATGTAATAAATAATAATACGATTTTATAGCTAGTTCTGTTTTGCAAATTTTCCAAGTATATTTGTTTTTGACCAGGTGCGTGACAATGTCTTATCAATTATATATACGTATAATAACAATAGTTATCAGAAAATTAACATAATTAGATATATGTTGTATATTTTTTGCATAATTCATATCATTCCTCGATAGAATCAATGTTTTTTTTTCGTACAATATAATGTATGGATGAAAAGCAAAACGTGTCTTTGATAATGTTTAAATGCCAAAGATTTCCAAATCAGAACATGTGCGGTGAGAGGAGTCTGTATATGACGACCTTGCCCCCGTTTCTGTTGCGTTTAACGGCTGCCGCTCGCCGTAACGATGCTGCAACTATCAGATAACGGTTCTGTAATCGTTCGTGCGAACCATCTAATCTTCATTACGCAAGTGACCCAATGAACTTAAATCGATTTTTGATTGTATATCTGATACATCAACACAAACCTATGCTTGTTGTATAAATTTGTCGATGTTTTTTTTTTTTATGAAACGTCACGAAGTTTGCATCGTGAAACTAACAACGTAGGTGTATGAAGGAAATACTAGTAACTGTCTGTGTTTAGTTTTCGGCGTACTCGTAGTAAGAATGGGAAGAAAACATAATTGCGCATATAAAACACATTTTTAAACTTTGTTTAATTTTATTTATGTACAATGTTCTTTAACATTGACAATATTATATAGTTAAGTAATTTTTTTTGAGGGTTTATTTATGTTATTATTAATCATTTCTGAGAGACACATTATTTATAAATACAAATATTGTATTGAGCTTACGAAAATAGTGTTTCGATTGCACAAGCATTAGGTAAGTGGTAAGTGGGTTGGTTGTGATTGGATTCTTTTTGTCCCAGATCCGGATCCACCAAACCGCGTCGACCAGACAGAGCTGTTTACGTGCCTAGAGCGTTAAGATCCAACGAGAACACAGATGATAGAGACAAAAAGATCAACACTGATTCAAAGTGTCCTAAATCACCAGCGGAGAAGTCTGCCCAGGCGACACCAAAAAGATCTCAAGACAAACAGTTCTGTAACGTCTACACGCCGCCTCATCTAAGGAATCAAAGATCACAAAACGCAAGCCAAGCGACCAACGAAGCTAAATCTGTGCCTTCCGTGCCAATTAGTGATAGTGCAATACATTTGAGTGATAATATATACAACTATACCGATGATAGTAGTTTTTATATCGGCGATTACTTTAGTAACGGCCAGTTAGGTTTGTACAGACCTGGGCTATACGATTACGGTACAGCCAACTACGAGGACAGCTGGAGGTCCAATGATTCAGACGAAGTGAATATGGCAGTCCAGGACAATCAGCATAATGTTATAAATAACGAATATATATATAGCAAAGACGAGGATGTGGATGAGAAAGAGCTGAAGAGAGCGTCGCAAGAGATCAATAGGAGCAGTAAGAGAATTATAAAACAGAGTTTCGATTCTGACGTCCTGGTTATATCGGATCCGATAGAAGAAGATCCTAGTCCAAAGAAGAATAGTCAAAATGATGTGGAGATTGTAGAGAATAAAGAGCCGGAAAAGAAGATTGGTAAACCTAAGTTGGAAGCGAAAGTGTCTTTGAAACGAGAAGAAAACGATTGGGACGCCGTGTTCGATGAGAGCGGTGAATGCCTGGACCCCTCGTTACTTGAAGAGTTGACGTCAACAGTAGGCAAAGTCCACATAAGCAAGACGAAGAACAGTTACGACCAGTACCAAACCAGAGGTCAGGCGTTATTCAATGGACCCTACGACGAAACTTTCGGTCACGTGGTTGAAGTTTACGATTTCCCCAGTGAGTTTAAAACGAACGATCTGCTGTCACTGTTCAGTGAGTACAAGGACACCGGCTTCGAAATTAAATGGGTGGACGACACGCACGCGCTCATAGTGTTCAGCAGCGCCAAGATTGGTGAGTCTAAATGTTTGTATGTTTCTGTCTGTTTGCTATCCACAAGTAAAGTTTGCATCTAACTAATACGGAACGTTAATAGTTTTTCTTTAGTAATTCTTCTCGAATTGAACGAGAGATGTGAAACGCTTCGTATGTAGTGTGACTATTCGAACTCGTACTACTCGTTTGGTTGATTAGCGATACATTTATTGGGTTATTTTGTTTAGCTTTAGATTTTTATATTAAAAAATTTTTAACAGCGAAATATAAAGCGAAACGAGTCTTAGTCTAGTACGGTCTTTAGTCTAGTCTGGTCTAGAATATGAAAGCATTCATTGGTTGTTACGTCAAAGTTATAGTTAGGTACGTTATAGTTAGACTCAAATAATACGTATTTTTAATTGTTACTAATTGAATGATCTATCAATAAAGATATAAATGTTGCTAAGGGTATGCTGTACCCGGACGTCAGTACGTCAGTGAATCGAATATGAGCTGAGTTTATATAGAAACTCTTAAATTTTTATCGTTTTTATATAATATTATTTGTATTAACCCTATTTGTATATGATTGACTAGGCTTTTGTCCGCGGCTTTGTCGATATTCTAGCAACAATTAGCTAACACACCTTTTATTTATATATTCATTTTACGCCGATGTCATATCTAAAATACAGTTGAGCGTATTTGTGTCATATTATATCATTATAATATAATCATTATTTATCAATAATCGCTGCCTGAGAGCAAAATGAATCTTTCTCTCTCTCCCTATATATATATATATATATGTGTGTGTGTGTGTATGTGTGTGTGTGTATGTGTGTGTGTGTATGTGTGTGTATATATGAATCCATATTTCCATCAGTCACGTCATCACGCGTGAACAGCTCGGCTGGGTCGATTTCACATTTTTTTTTATAATCAGTAGAAAATTGCTATGAAAGAAAAAATATAGAAAATATTAAATTTAAGAAAAATTTACAATTTTGCTGGATATATTTTAGATAACTCTCAGTTGTTTTGGCAGTTGTTCAGACAGATCGCACATTAAGGATATCGTTCACTAAGATCTCGTAACTCTATTGTACAGTTGTATATTTTTTTTGCTTTAAACTGACTTATATTACTTGATAATTATTAGGATTTATTAAAAATTATGTGTGAAGTTTCGCAACAGACTGAACTTTTATTTATTTTTTTACTATAAAGTAACCACAGATAAAAACGAAACACATTATGTTGACACAAACATCCTCATAGATGGCGCCAATATATATATATTTTTTAATAATAACGGCTTTAGTACTGTAATCAGTGGTCTATAGCTTTAAAAAAGAATTATATCCCTCAGCCAGATCTGATTGATACTTTTGATATTTCAGGACAAGGTCTTGTTGGTTTACCTAATTATGAGACTCGATAGTATCTTTTTTTTTTTTTTTTATTACTACGTTTTATAAATAATACATCGTCAATAAAAATTATATAGTACATTATAACTGACTTGGAAACTTTTACGTATATGAGATATATGTATGTTACGCTCAAAGATCGAAAACGCTCTATGAGCGGAAAAATATCGCGTTTCTGTCACACTAAAACATACATGCACACGGCGAAAATCGTGTTATGGCCCTAATCAAAACGCGCAAGACGCGTTGGGACAATCACAGAAAGACCAAATAATACGACACCAATTACGATATTTACTTGGTGTCTATTATATAAAAGACCAATTAAATATTATATTAATATTAGCTTTTTTTTTTAAGGTGCACTTTAATTATTATTATACGGGATATTGGCAGAATGTAATGAGCAATAACAGATATGACAAACGAAAAAAAAAAATACTATGTTTTTTTTTTTTCAAAGCTGTCAAGCGAATGAAATATATATAATGCATGTATATATTATACAGCCATATTATTCAGTTGGTATCGTAACATTATAATTGTTGCACGAATTGCAAAAGCTTTGAAAGTGGGTTAAGAGGTTCTGAGCGATGTTGCTTTGCTATATTCGGAAGTGTTTTATCTGTCTTGAATTCCTGTACTTCTCCGTGTCTACGTAATCTGTATTGAATATGTTGATATATAAATATTACGTAACTTATAAATTTTGTCAAACATAATAATTATTTATCTTTGTTTGCGAAATATTGGTCATTCAAAATGTACCAATATTTGAATTTTGACATACTAACATTTAGATTTGCTTGTATAAAATATATTTCAAAGCAGTAATATTTATCGGGATTTTTTATATATACACTTAAAATTAAATCCATGGTCGTGTATAACTCGAGTGACAATTACAACTCACAATTGTTGAGACGAGATGATTTTTTTGGATTTTAAAATTAAGATTATAAATATGAATTTATTTGGAACCAAATCTGTGTTTATTTTTATTTGAATATGTTAAATAACAAATCTTATATAGACAACTTTACGTAACAGATACAACACAATTGTGCCCTTACTACTAAGCATGGCTAAGCTACGTACTAAGCGTTTCTAACATTAAATTTTTTCGCACATGGCAGTATAAACTTATGTTAATGAAGTTAAAACTGACAACGTAATTTTTTTTTATAAAAACGAAAATAATAGCAGCCAAAGTTACTTCTTATTACGTTTGCTATCCTTCAGTTAGAGCTCCGTCAAAATTGGTGCAGGCGTTTCAGAGATTAAGCGGAACAAAGAGACTGTGGGACAGACAAAATGTCACAAATTTATTCGTACTAATATGGGATTTATAATCTGTTACTATCAATACATATTATAAAAAAAAGTCCCTCGCCGCCTCCGTCTGTCTCGTCTGTTCGCGACAAACGGAAAAACTACTGCACCGATTATCAAACGGTTCTCACAACTCGATAGCGTGATTCTTTAGAAAGGTTTTAGTATATAATTGGTTAAGTTTTTGTATTTACTTGTGTGTACATTAACGATATTGGTTTAAAATGTCGGGAAAACATGAGTCATTCTGATCTTCTGAGCTTTTAACGAAAACGCTGCGTAAAGTCTTTGAGATATAACAAAATAATAGATTGTGGAATTTGTATCTTATTTAGGTTTACAGAAAAGTCCGCTGTGACATTTGCCTATACCTTAAGCATAACATACTATATCCATTTTACAAATTTAAAAAATTAGCATTCCTAAAGCGCTTATTGGAAAGCTATTTACATAAATGCGGTACTAAGTCTTATCAAAATGAATTACTTCGTTTTCAAGCCTACATCAGTATCTGTAAATAACTTTTTAAATCATTTAAATCGGGCTTACCATTTGAAAGTTATCATAATATAAGTTTAATAATTCTCAATATTAAATGGGCTATTTTATATTTTTTGTAAAGAGCCCCTGCGAAGCCGGGACTGGCACCTAGTTTTCTATATTGCAACTGATGGTAATTAGAAATGAAGCCTTAAATGGCAAACGAACTGTCTCAGTAAAACCTAATACACTCTTTCCATGAACATTTTCAAACTCTAAGCGTTGTATTAATATTACAAACAAACGTGCAATTCTGTTTACCCTTACACATGAACGCTGGATGTATTAAAACAGGAAAATGGAGCTGTCATTTTTTTATAATAAATTCTCGACCATATCTTGTATGCAGCCATGTTATGTCGCGCAAAATTCAAACAGTAACAGCGCGTAACAGATCCAAATACAAGGAAGAATGCTTCCGACATCCGTGATACATCTCAGGAGCAATCAGACACACGGAAGTGTACGCAACAATGGTAGTTAGACAACGGAATAGCTATATCAGTTACTACTAGACAAGGGTCTAGATGTAAATTAGAAATTAAATAAAATATAGTTAGTATAATGTATAGAAGTTACGACCTAAACATGGTGATAAATATTTTACATCAAGCTTGTTTTGTTTAATATATAGCTGTATATTGTATGTTAAAATTTTAAGTGTTTATTGTTGGTTATTCTTGCCTTTTACTTAACTCTATCTGCTTATTCTTATTATATAACATCACTAAATTCACTCACTCACTCATACCCACTCACTCACACCCACTCACTCACTCAATTAATGCAAAAAGACCATAGAACGATCAGTTAAATCCCAAATCTTTCCTCGCTTCATACATATTTGTTTGTGTCTCGATTGCTATAGACTTATTAGTTCTGCTGTTACGCCACCTGGCGGTTCTGTTTCGTAATCAATCTGTTAAGGAGTTATCTTCGATCGGAGCTCGCAACATAGTTTCGTGTACAGGAAGCTTATGACTGTGACGTAAGTCTTGGGAAACTACACATCATGAGTCCATGAATCAATGGAATGCACATGACAGATATTTTTCCATTGATATATATATATATATATATATATATATATATATGAGAAACACATTGAATTATATGACATTTTAACCTTGACAGAATTATACAAGTGATATTTCGTACATACGTGATACAACCTACTTAGTTTGTGAGGTCAATGACCGCTGTGACGTAACGCGTCAACCACGAAGCTGGTTACCATTTATTTGTCAAGTATAGACTTATATAGACTCATTTTAGTATACTGTGTAGACTATACAATAAGTATGACATACAATAATACGTATAGTATTGGTATATAGAGCGAAATAAACAGTTTTAAAATTATTTTCATTTTTAGCCGCTTTTCTGGAATATTGCCAATATTTTGAATGAAATTTGGGATAATTCGGTAATGTTTTCGTTGCTCGGCATTGTTTCTTATAAATATTAAAGTTAATAATAATAGAAATATTATAAGGCATATATATGTTGTTAAAATATTACGTTTACGAAAGACGGTAGCCGTTTTACGATATCGGTTAACGTCATTAATTAATAACGAATGACCGAAAAAATTTCGTTTAAATTTTTTTTATCGTGTTGAGCCTTTTTTTTTAATTTATCTAATTAAGATTCTTACTATCTTATTTTATCCTCTCCTTAATTTTTTGTCTTGTAGGAATTATTACACTGTTCAGCTAATTATTTTTTTTTGTTTAAGATTGTAAATTATGTCACATTAGTAATATTCTAAATAGAGTTGATTCGTTTTATAATAACTAAAGTTTTTTTTTTATTACAATTAATTATTGGTTGTAAATGCCAGTTTTTTCTCCCAACTCTGCCCGCCGTCTGCGATGTTTAAATGAGACTAAATGACGAACATTTAAAGTCCATGTATGATAAATATTAAAATAAAATAAATTACAAATTGAACGTTTCAATGTAAAATCCACGTTTGTTGATATACAATGTTAATAATTCCGTGATATATAATAGAAGTATTGTTTTCTTTTCAACTATTCACTCACTATGCGTTCATCTGAATGATATTCATCCGCTTGATTGAGTAACTGGAACACACACACATATACATGACGTACACACACGCACACACACATATACATGACGTACACACACGCACACACACAAACACATCACCAACTCGTACATTCACATTTCTTACACTTGACTCAAGCACACATTCATAAACATTATACATGAAGCAAATGCACACAAACGCACACACATATGTACATACATACATACACTACAGTTTTGTCCGTGAAAAGTGATTTATTTATGAGCACTTAGTGATTTCGCAAAGACTAAAATATGTTGCATTTATTTCATCGCTGAGATATGCCTGAATATACATATATATATAAGGAAACCTAGCTCATTCCTTAATCTATGACGTGTAATAGATAAATATAGTTAAATAGAATAGAATAAACTAACTATATAGTTAAATAGAATAGAATAAACTAACTAATAGAATAAATAAATAAATATAGCTTTCATAGACATTACGATTCGTACCTGCGACTTTTGAAACATTCACTGCTACACGTTTTTCTAACAGAGCTATTGTGTCAATGGTTTATGTCGAACAATTTTCTTACTATTATGTATATAATATACGACGTTGTATCTGGTTCAAGTTAAATCGAAGTACAGAACCCTAGTTACATTAACAGTGAATGAGTTTTAAACAAATAAAAATTTTGTTCATATTTTTTAATTTATACAGATATCACAATAACCTTCCCCCCGAGTAGACATCAGCGTTTACTGACAGACGAAGTGCTTACAGTACTCACGCGAACAAATAGTAATACATGTTTGTAATCTATATTTATTATATGTACTTTTATACTTATAAGTTACCTCAGTAACAGTTGCTATCGTTAAACACAACAGGATCAACTGACAGGTTTGCGGGTAGTCTGGTACAGTTGGATCGTCATTTGAACCGAGTTTAAAAATTATAAAATCAAAATTACCACAAAAAAAAGACCGAATCCTTTGAGTCGTATTTTCTATTCGCCAAGTATAAAGCCAATGAGTATATTATATAAATAATTATATAATATATTACACGTGTGTCAAAGGTCACTGGGTCTATACTATTCGACGTTTATTAGTTTTTAAATATCTAAACATACATAAATATATGTTAATTAATGCAAAGCGATTGTGACGTCATACACTGAGGATTATTGATTATATTTTTTTCCAATATATATATCAATACATAATATAAAATAAAGTCTGTCTGTCTGTTCGCGATAAACGGAAAAACTTCTGCACGAATTATCAAACAGTTATCACAACTCGATAGCGTGATTCTTGAGGAGGGTTTTAGTATATAGTTTGTTAAGTTTTTGTATTTACTTGTGTGTAAATTAAAGATATTTATTGAAGATGTCGGGAAAACATGAGCCGTCTGAGAGCTTTTAACGAAAACGCTGCCTAAAGTCTTTGAAATACATATT